>NC_044005.1:41293437-41596468 GCF_900496995.4 Aquila chrysaetos chrysaetos | reverse complement strand
CATAAAAATTTTGGCCCTGTGTGACACTGTTATTAATGCTGCTTGAGTTAGTTATACTGATACTGGATTCACAGTGTAGCTGAAAGTGAACCAGTCACTAGTTTTGTAGTTGAAAAATGCATACTGGAAGATTTTAGACCATCTAATGCTATACTGCAGGTGTCCTTCTCTTCCTCAAAGTTTATGGCATCTGTCACTGTATGCTTCCTTCTTTCAGGGCCAGCTTCAGCACTAGGAAATGAAATTAGTGTTTTTCACATTGCTTACAACCATATTAGGCAATTTTGATACTTGTTCTCTTACTTTCCACAGCAGGCAAAATTATTTATGATGCCAAATTCATTGCATAGTGTTTCTTTCCTAGTCCTTGGATTCCATTTAGTTTGGCCTAGGTAGTGACTCACCCAGATCTAGATAATCCGTTCTCTGGACAGTTCAGCTGACCCTGCTGTTTGGAAGCACTTCTCTTAAAAGCAAACAAATTAAAAACAAAACCAGTCGCCTGTAAATCAGAATGTGTCATGAACAATCCTATTCTCTAAATAAATACCTGTTAATGTCTCTAAATGTACATAGTAGTGGAATTCTAAAGCCTTTAAGATAATTATCTGTTCCCTTTTCTTTCCTTGCTTTTGAAGACACATGCTTAATCTCATCAGTCCCATTTGGTTTGGGATTATGCTAGTCAAACTTGGAAATGGTGACCATTTTTTCAACTTTCCCCATTGAGATGGTAAAAGAGCATTGTTAGACCAAAAATTCGGAGCCAAGATAAGTTACTGAGGGAACAGAAGGTCAATTGTCTGCAAAGTTACATTCTGTCATCAAGCAGTGTTTTGAGATTCCCTGTCTGTCACCCTGGAGAGGTGTAAAAACCAGAAAAACTAGTGAAAACCTGTAGATTACCACAAAAATAAGATACGGCAGATTTTAAAAAAGGAATTCTAAAAAGAAAACTTCACTTAAGTCTGGAATGCAAAGATAGAGAAGAATAAGTAATGCTCACCCTGCACCTGAACCTATCTCTGATAAAAGTCTCAGGTTGCATGCAGATGGAATTGTAAATGAATTAGGTTTCAAGTGCTCTGAAAATAGGGGATATAATGATAGAATAGAGAGAAACGAACAAGACAGAACAGTGGAAATTTGTTCCAGATGGCAAAATGGAAATACCTTTGTTATTAGAGACCTTGAATTCAGAAATGGAATTTTTCATTGCAATTACCAGTAAAAATGAGAACAGTTAAATTCTAAAATTATTAGCCAGGTTGATTGGACTGTCAGGGCAAACTTACACTAGTAAATTAAAAATTCCTAGAGAAGTGCCTGGGCACTGAGACAAACTAGCATGGGAATGGTACACATCTACACTAGTAAATTCTTCTAATGACCAAAACTAGGTGGCTGCATACAAATTGCTTATTGGAAATGGTTCCTGGGATGTTCTAACTTTCAAACCATACCCATGAAATATTTGCAAGTGTGCTAGCTGGCAACTGTCAAAATCATGTCAAAGAACACATTACTTGTTTCTAGTATAATGTGTATATATATATAGTATAAATGATTGCATTCCTGTTTCCAGTTCTATTTAGTTTATTAGCATCCCAGAATCTCTGCTTTCAGTGCATACAGAACAACTCAATGGTTTAATTAAAATGGAAATTAGTATAAGTAAAAACTTGCTCACTGTTAAGAGACAGAATCCAATTATTTTTCCGAAAGCAATGACTTTTACTTAGAAACTGAGACAATCTGTTTTCCAATATTGCCTCCATTCATCATGGACTGGAAAGCAGCTTCAAGAGAAATAATGAAATAAGTTAGTACCAAGCAAAATCCGCCACATAACTTTTTAAAAAGAAAAAAAAAATGGTAGAAGCAAATGTATTACAGCTCCCCAAAAAAGAAGATCACATTTTGGACATGAACATTTTTACCCTTAATGACATGCTAAATTAAGAAAAAAAAAAAAAGCTAGTCCGTAATAAAATGCTAAGTGCAGTTTTGCGTAATAATTAAAACAACTGATTTGTAAGCAATGCTTTGGCCCTATACAAGTTAATGATTACATTTGGTGCTTTTGTGATATGCCATACAAATACCAACCAGAAAGACAAGATGTGACTGGAGAGCCCACAAATGCTGTGGGTTTCACAGACCTTTGTGAAAGGAAAAGGTTTATAAATACTCTACGTAATACAATAAATGTGAGAAGCTGGTACAAAAGAATAAATCTTTGAGTAAACAAAGCTATATTTGATCAAATTCCTTCAAAATACATATGTATACCAGTAAGTAGCAATGACTAAAATTTATAAGATCTGGCTATCACTTAATTCTACTGGTTTCCAATCTTGTGGGACTAAAGACTAAATGGACTAAATCATACTCTTCCCCCTTACTTGAAAGGGAAGCATTCTTAGAGCACATCTTGAATCACCTGGCTCTCTAACTTTGCCTCACTGGAGTCACAAGACCTCCTTCATTTTCGTGTTTTCTTTGTTATAGATTTTTTTGAACAGGCTACAGGCTATTTTGTTTCTTTAAAAGAAATTATTTTTTACTTTGTTTAGCAATTGCTAATATGCTTTCCCCTTTCCTGTTTGCACTTTTCAATTTATTTTTTGTTGGCAAATCCAATAACAAGCACGGTTAGATATTGCGGTTTTTAAAGTATAACTTTGAGGTTTCCAAAATACTATTTTCTTACACACAGGTTCTAAGAAATGGGCAGCACTTTACATCTGTAAGATCAGGATGACTATCATCAGCTGCTAAGGCAGCAGTTTAGCAATTCCCCCCACAATAGTAAAACAAACAAACCAAAAATCTCAAAATCTATATTTGATGATTTTTTTTAACATAAAATAATCTTCTCTCAGAATATTTTAATACCTTGTGGAAAAAAAATACTGTATTATAACATAAAAATCATGTTTTAGATAAAATACAAAAATCTGAATTGGCAAATGAAACAAAGGAGGTAGTTAACCTCTACTGTCATTGTATTTAATCAGATTATTATTCTTAGAAAATGGTATAAAAAAATCTTACCACCAATGTTTGCTAAGCCTTCTACCACAGTCTCTCTGACCTGTCAATGCAAACAAGTCCTTTAAGCTTTCTTCAAACAAGATTAACATTCCTTAAAAACATGCCATGAAACTGCCACAGAAACTACCAAAATCTAAAGAATTCTCTTGCTACAATGGATAGTGCTCTGTTTGGGCCAGATTCTTTCATTAAGAGAAGAGTGAATACTTTCTGATAAACGTGTAGGTGATTTAATTCTTCAATCAGAACTGGAACATCCCTGCCCCTGCCAAAATTTCAAGTCTCGGGATTTTCCCAGGAAAAATTTACTGATCACCTGAAGAATCAAAAACTAATTTAGACTGACCCCATAGGAAAGGAATGGATAAAGCATCTACCCATCACAAAATAATAAATGGTGATTATAAAGCTTGAAACAAAATTTCAGACAAGATCCCCGAAAACATTCAGGATACTAACTAATCAGGTATTTGTAAGTACATATTTTTGAAGATCTGTCTGATCCCTTAAGTAAAAAAGCACTTGCACTGTATGCTGAAAGAAAGAATACAGACATCAGCAGCATGTAATTAGAAAAGTCTATCATACTACACTCACACCATCCTCAGCAAGTACCTACTAAAACAGTGCTACCTAATAAGCTTTCAATTACACTTACTTACACTATACTTATTCTTAAGAAAATCTGTTCAATTCTGAGGCATGATAAGAGAGCCAGGGACAAAGAAATTGGACTTGCAGTCAGACCATGATCTGAGGAGACAGTATCAAAGGCCACAGATTAAATGTAAAAGTTCTTACCTTCAGTTTACCCTCTTGGATCCACTGACAGAGTTGTAGTATACTAGCCTCTTGTTTGTCCATATAGTTCAACACTAAGAATCTTTCCCTGTGAAAGAAAAGAATAAGCCTTGATTTAAAAAATGTTGGTAAGCATATTTTAAAATCTTTACAAATCTTTTCAGGAAATAGCATTACTGAAACTGAAGGGTTATGAGTATTAATTACAATGAGACATAGCTCAGACCTTTGCCAGCTTGTTGAGACAGCTCCCTGCAGTGGGAGCTTGACAGTAACATTGGTCTTAGACAAGTAATTCTGTTCAAGTATCAGGGAGAAGAGTAATAAAAATCAAGTAGTATTTCCAGAATAAACGAATGTCCATAAAACGTGAGTGAATTCCTATTCTTTTTTACTTTTTCTTGTGGTAGGGAGAATAATTGATGGACCTGCAACAAGATGGCGAGTATAAATTAACTTTCAGGCTCCCCAAAATTTTGCATATCCTGCTGTCACAGCTGTCTATAGCAATCAAGACAAACTGAAATGATCATCAAAACCAATAATTACTTGTATCAATGTTCTGACTAAATTCTCCACTGCCTTCTAATATGCATGGTGTATTTTAGTATTTTTATCTATTTTTTAAAAGTGCATTCAACAGTAACAGGGACAAAAAAAGAATTTTAATTAGAAAAGGTCAATCCATTTGCACAGAAAAAGTCTCCCCAACTTTCTGCAATGCAACAAATGAAAAAAATCTCCTAAGACTTTGCTCCTAATCTCTGCCTTAGCTCCAGCTGAATCCTGACAGGAGATTCAGCAATTCCCAGAGTCATAACAAAAATCAGTGTTTTATCTGTATATATCTGTCACACCTACAGTCCCATTACCTAACAAACCCCCAAATACAAAAAATGTAATTTCAACACAATCACTGCATCAGCTGCATCCTTACTTTAAAAATATTTGATTTTCTCTCTGCCTGAACTACTACACTTGGAGAGAAAGCACTCTGCAAAACATCTGAGAACAGAACCGTGGTAACACTTTACCTCGTACTGAAGAATGTCAGAGACTCCAGAACTAAATCAAGCAACGACAAACAAAGCATAACAGACAACTATGTTAACAGGTAACAACAACCTCTCCCATTTTTTATGCTGATACAGACAAATGTAAGAGAAAGGATTTACTGACATTGTGATTATAGTTTCCTTTTTTTAGCGTGGCAACATTCTGTTGCGATTACAGGTGCCTATTGCAGATCTACAGACTACCTCCCGAACATCAGAGTCACAACATCACATGCGCAATCTACCTGGAACCTGGTCACGAGTTCTGAAGGAAAGATGTACCTTGTGATATTCCTTTCTTTCTGTATTTTTTCTATGTCAGGAGGCAGCGGAGGAGGATAAGGCACATCTTTGTTATACTGAGAAATCTGTCCACACAGGATGATATGGCTGTTCTGATTCATCTGTTTGGGACAGCACAAAGTGAGAAAAATTACATTACTTGGTCTCAGAAACTAAATTTTCCAGAGATGCAATAGATAATATTGCAAAATTTTCACATGGGTATCCTTATTTAGAGCCAAATTTCCTAGAAAAGAGTGGGAGAATTGCAGGCAGTCCCATTTAACCAATGACAACATTCAAATAGAGAAATGCAGGGCAACAGTGGAAAAAGAAATGCTATACTACCTATGTGTAATTTAAAAAGGCATTAAATATAAGGAATATAAGAAATTGTTATCTTACTGTGTGCCCTTTTTGTCAGGAGGAGAGGGGTAATAGGACAAAGAAGTTTGAAACAGCTGTTGGATACAGCTGTGATTTACAGCTCCCAAAGATGGCATTGCCACCAAAGCCTCCCTGCCATGAGACAGAGTAGTTTCACATTAATAATGAGGAGGGCTGGTCAAGAGTCTTTATGGAGGCCCAGCAGAGCTGGTCTTTTGTGAAGCCATGTCGTGGTTTAACCCCAGCCAGCAACTAAGCACCACCACGCAGCTGCTCAGTCACTTCTCCCACCCCCAGTGGGATGGGGGAGAGAATCAGAAAGAAAAAGGTGAAATTCATGGGTTGAGATAAGAACAGTTTAATAGAACAGAAAGGAAGAAACTAATAATGACGATGATAACAACAATAAAATGACAATAATAATAAAAGAATTGGAATATAGAAAACAAGTGATGCACAATGCAATTGCTCACCACTCGCTGACCGATGCCCAGTTAGTTCCCGAGCAGTGATCCGTCCCCCAGGCCAACTCCCCCCGGTTTATATGCTGGGCATGATGTCACATGGTATGGAATACCCCTTTGGCCAGTTTGGGTCAGCTGCCCTGGCTGTGTCCCCTCCCAACTTCTTGTGCCCCTCCAGCCTTCTTGCTGGCTGGGCATGAGAAGCTGAAAAATCCCTGACTTACTATAAACACTTAAACATCAGTGTGTTATCAACATTCTTCTCATACTGAACCCAAGACATAACACTATACCAGCTACTAGAAAGAAAACTAACTCCATCCCAGCTGAAACCAGGACAAGCCAGAAAACCAAAGCTGGCAAAACACAAGATTACTACGTTGACAGACAAGGTTTTTAGATTACCAAGTCTCCTGGCCAAAGAAGCGAGAGACGAGAAGCAGAAATTGTGTTTCTATTACTATACTGCCAGGCCAGTCCAAATGACAGACATTGATTTCAAATATCTGATTTCTCCTCAAGACCAGGATCGCCACCTGGATCAGATCAGTGAAGTAGAAAGGCTGCTCTGCTGTACCGCAGGCCGGTCTCCAGTTTGAATTAATTTGAAGCTGAGCACACAGACACTGGAGAATAACTAGAATAGACGCGACAGCTGGTATAATCACCTGACTTATAACTGTATCACTGATGTCTCCACCAACATTGTCAAAGTAAACATCCACACCGCCTGGGCAGAGTTCACGTAGCTGCTCTGCCACATCCCCCTTCTTGTAATTGATAGCAGCATCAAACCCCATTTCTTGGACCAAAATGGAACACTTCTCATCTGTGCCAGCGATCCCCACCACTCTAGAGCAGCCTTCCAGACGGCCAATCTGCAGGCGCACAGTTAAAAAACAAAAACAAAAAAAACCCCAAACAATAAAGAGAAGTTAGATCATTCATCTGCATAAAGGTACCAGTGGGAGGAAGGGGGCCTGACGGGTTGTTACAGTTATCCCCCATCCCACTAAACCCCAGGCAGCAAAGTTCAGCCCACGCTCCCATCTCATGTGACACAATTGCCTCTTGTCACTACCTCTTCACACCTAGAGAAGGGGCAGGTACAACTGAAATCTGCCATCTTTCCAAACTCACTGACTGCAGGAGGTTTAGTCTGTGGAGTCACCAACGACTGGAAGTACGGCAGAGCCAAATATAGTACAAAATCATCATCTGCCAAATACTATAACATAGCTAATAAAAGGCCAAAAAGATTGGACAATAATAGATTTAAATACATTCTTCATAGATTTGCTTATGCATTGTTTCTTCATAGCTCCTTTTTATCAGGAAGTCTTAAGCTTGCTTAATATCATTTGTGTTTGTATAGATATGTGGGTGTGTGTATATCTGTCAATGTGTACACACACACACACACACACAAACACATTGCAACAGGTTCTGCAAAGCTGAGGATAAATGGGCTGTAAATTTCAAAACACAAAGGATGTCATGGAACACAACAAGAAGGGTTTACTACATTTTTTTTACTGACTATTTTCTAATATAGAAAATAATTAAAGTCACCAGTCAACTCAAAGATTGTGTTCAAAGGGCAGATTAATATATATATATATATATATAGTAGATACATGTATTTATACCATATACTTTATGCTAGTGACAAGTAATCACCTTGGGCCATTTTCTCCTAACCCAGTTTCATGAAACTTAAGTTTCACACCTGAAATCTTTCTCAGTGAGAGTGTAAGGCAAATCTGTGAAACCGGCCGTTCCCATGGGGTTATACCTGCTCACATTTACAATGCTTTTATCCATACATTTACTAATGAGCATGTTTCAGAAGATAAACTTGGTAACAGAGTATGCTTTTATGTCTTAAGCCTACCTACCTGGCCAGCCAAAGAGCCGCAGGCACCAGCTGCTCCGCTCACCACCATTGTCTGATTCGCACCCACAGCCACGTGTCCTTTCTCCTTTATACCTAACAGGGCTGTCAGTCCTGTGATGCCAGCTGCACCAAGAAAGTAGGAAAGGCGTCCATTTACAAGTTGTGGAACAAGCTACAAAACAGAAATGCGTGGTGGCGGTCATTTCTTTTTAAGGTGAAGTTTTGCTGTTTGCTATTTGATTGTCTGAGGATAGAAGACTAACTCAAGATATTTACCAGGCAAGGTACAACTGGAAGAGACAAGCTATCTATAAACTAGCTCTACCCTAATAACAAGTTTATACAAAACAAAACAAAGATTATATTTTCATAGTTTTAGAAAAAGTTTTTAAACAAATTCACTCACAAAAACTTAAATCATGGAGGTGTCAAAAAGCAGTTGGGAGAGAAGAGGTTTCCAGCAATGGTGAACTATCCCTATGTTAGGATAAAAGATAAAATAGCACTGTTTTATCAAATATTGTGATTGCAGATCAGTGGCAAAGGGTCCTAAAGGAAGGAGTTAATTGGAAAGTATACATTCTTAAACTACAGTAATTTTCTGTGTTACACAAGGATGATCAACACAATATCCCTAATGCACTGTTACCTGTCCACTTTCAACTTAATATCGAATACCCTTTCTTCTGTGGATGTAAAATCCCAAGTAAAAGTTTTCACTAACATATGTTAGTGAAATAAATTTAATTCAATGTATCTAAAGCCTTTTCTGTCTTGTGAGTACACTCTCATAGATCAGGAGTTCTACTAGCATTAGAATAATGAACAGAATTAATTAACAGAAGCAGCTTCAGGGAAATTATTAAAAATCCAACAACTGAAATAATACTGGCATGTCTAGTAACCAACAAAAGCATTTATATTTTTCTTTGTTAAGAAAAGAGAGAAATTGATACAGATTTTGCCACCTGTGAGTTCGTCTGCCTTTTGAGAACTGGTTGCTCCAATTATGTTGGCTTGTTTTTGACTAAGAAATAGCATCATTAGCGGCTATTTAAAAAAAAAAGTTTAGGAAAAGAAAATAGCAACAATCTGGACTGTGCCTTTACATTACCTTTTGTAGCAAGCTTCCATCTAGAATTGCCACTGTCTGCCAGGGCCAATTGAAGGAAGTTACAAAGTCTCCTTTAGCAAGGTTATCATGCTTGCTCTCCTCCACAACCCCAATGCCCCCACCATCAGCAACTTCAGACAGCTGCCAGGGCAGGAGGTAATCTGAGCCAGTATCCTCATTCATTCGGCAGCGCTGAAAGACAAGGTTTTAATGAGAGGCTCTGGTGGAACACATGGTTTGTTTTTGAGTTCAAATGAAGTTGCGGATGAAACATGTTTAAAAATTCAAATACAAAGGGCTACTCAAAAATGTCTCAGTAAGGCCCAAATATTCATAATCTTTTCTTAGATCCCTTTTTCCCCTTGTTTGCTCAGTACAAAAAGAGGACGGACCATTCTGATCTTCTCCAGCAGCATTACCAAAACCAACACGTTCTATAGATTCTGCCTCAAAGTCAGCCATGCAACCAAAGATGACCGGCTTGCGTCTGATGAGAATCCTATAAATGCCATTCCTTAACTGGATGAATCATAGAAATGTAGGATTGAAAAAAACACCCACAAGTCATTTAGTCCATGCCTTTGTACTGAAGAACAGTCCAATATATGTAGACCGTCCCTGACAGATCTGTTTAATCAAAGATCTTGAAATCTGAAGTCTTTTCTTTATATCTCCCCCTGTAGCCTGAGTTAGTACTGCAGGATTCTAAAACTTTTCCTTAATTCCCAAACTAAACCTGCTGTCTCAAAATTAAGACTGTTTCTTTTCTACTATCTCCATCTATACAGGGAACAAATTATCAGAATTCTCTTTATAGCAAACTTTTACATACTAGCAGACTGGGTCTGTCTGGTTCTCCTCCTACCTTCACTTCCATTTCAACCCACAACTCTCCCAACAACATGATTTCTACAGTTTTGCAGAATTAGGTGCAAGTGCTTATTATGGCTTCATTTACTAATCCTCCCTCTGTTTCCATTGCTTACAAAGTATTGACACATTTTTGTCCTGCCATCACTCACTTAAGGAGAAAATCTGACTTTCATTTTTAAACAAAACTGGTAATAGCTAAATAACATTTAACTTGAATCATTTACACGTTTTGTCTAGAATTTTTTTGCCGGATCATGTCCCGCTCTTGCTTCATCATGAGATATTCTTCCTCCTCTACCCACACTCCCCTCAACTGAAAAATACTTCCTTTCATGGCAAAAAAAAAAAGTTTAAAAATGTATATAAAAAAGGCAAAATTCAGAAAAGCTGATACAAACAAATCTGTAATAGTATACCAGGGCTCACAATCTCTTCCTGGTCCTATAAAGCCGTATTCCTATATATATATCACAGGCACATTAATGCCTAACACATTAATGCCAATATAAGTCCATCAGAATGAATAGAATTACTGAGTTACAGTAGAGATACATTTGTCCTATAATTGGTAATTTTGGTGCTAAACATCACGACAGGTACAGAGTTGAAGATACTTTAAAAAACAAATTCTGGCTTAGCTCTAAGACCATCACCTACCATGTAAGGATCCACAGAGAGATAAAGGGTTCTAACACGCACTTGTCCAGCTTGGATTGTATCTGCTATTGTACTTTGTTCCAGTCGGAAGTTTTCAGCCACTGGCACTCCATTCTTACCTAGAATTATTTTAAAATCAAACAAATAAATGAATCAATATAGAGCTTTCCTTAATCAATATGGGAAGACCTTTTTTTAAGGTAGTCCTTTTTAGAATACGTTAAGCTGTATCTTTACTCAGGTATAAAACTACCGACCAACTTCCGAGATTTTGTGTCACAGGCTAAGATTTAAATGGGCGCACTGCCACCATCCAAACTGAAGACCCACTGATCTGTCAGCTTATGCTCACCTGGGCCAGTACCAGGCACTTGCCCTGACTGACAGTTGCCATGCTGTTTGCTACACAAAATGTTTATGAACAATTACGGCAAGTTTAAAAAAAAAAAAAAAAAAAAAAAAAAAGGGGGGGGGGGGGGCTGTTCCCATTCTCAAAAAATGGTTCTATATACTCTATGTGCTGAAAAGCCCCTAGTTTTCAAAACAAAGACACGCATTGGGACTTCTCTCATGTAACAAAATCAGAGTGCGCTATTTTGCCAGTAGCAAATGACCATAAACTTTAACGAGGTAAGTTTTAAACTCTCACCTTTCAGCCTCTTTTGACACAGTGAGATCAGGGGAATACAGACCATTGCCCCTGCACATTCACATGCTGCAAGAGCATCCCTTTGCAGCTACAGACAGACCTCCTTAAATTAAAGCTTCCCAGAAACATCTATAAAACATATGCCAAGAGCCCCAGAACTGGAGGCTTCATCCTCAGGTTGGTAACAGGTGCAGCAGATCAATCAGACTGACAACTGGAACCACAGGCACTAAAAGGAGAGCGCCAGATACCTGTGTACTTTTTAAGTCAGTGACTGGGCAACTACAACAGGCTACTGCTGTAACATTTGATTTGCATTAGAAAAGACTTATTTGCAGGTCACACAATAGTTCCTACCTCTTAGGACTATTTTGGCATTGAGCAGCATACAATACTCCCCCAAAAACTTAATGCACACACATGGGTCTTCTACAACAGACAATTTATGAACTCACTATTCAAAATATTGTGCTGACATCCCTAACAAGGCAAATGTGTAAGCAAGGAAGTAAACAAATCCTCAAGAGTGTAAATTTAAAAAACAAACAGTTTGAAACACAGGAGGAAAAGATTGAATATTTACTAAAAGGAAACAAAAATGAACAGTAGCAAAATATTTTAGTCATCTCTTAAAATGCAAAAAGAACAAGTGTCAGAACTAAAAAGCAATGCTTGCTGATCTTTCACTTTGAGTCCCTACACTTAGGGTTTTCTCATATATTATGCATTAACCCTTTTTTCTCACCCAGGAGTTTAGAAATCTGTATATACAGATTAAATAAATACACTTCACAATAAACTTTATTTATTGCTGCATGCAATATTAAGATATATAAATGTTAGTATCTTAAGTTAGTGTCTCTTTCTACCCTCACCATTTTGGAGCATTAGGCAACCATAGCAAACACATTGCTCCTTTATTGGAGAGAAATACATACCAGGGCGTGAATTCAGCACTACTCTCTGTATAATCATCCCTGCTTTTGCAGCAATTTCGCACTGGATTTCTACAAAGGAAAACATTGTTTGAAGGACTGAAACATAAATTTTCTTTAAAAAGAATATGGGGTAAAGTACTTAGTAATTTGGAAACTGGGGATGAAATATGGGCGTCACCAACTTCAGCATCCATGCCCAAGGATCATATAAAACAACCTCAAATGTAAAATAAACAAACTTGTGAATAAAGAGTTTCCCTGTTTATCTTGTTAGAGCCATGATTTTATACAATGTCACAGTAGCACCTTATGGGAAGACTGAAAATTATAATGTACCATGCTCCTTGTAAGATCATCACCACCCCCTACCAGGTTGTAGGAGACAACTTGCTTGGTTTGCTTTCCAGTGCTGACTGAGAACACCTTTCCCTCCTAAAAGACACTGAGGCAGCTTTTCAGGCGGGCGTAAGTGAGGTGCAACTCAATAAAAGGCATGCACGCATGCCAGTAATAGCAGTATGCAGGTATATGATAAAAGGAGATTGTTGTGTAAGAAGTTTCATGTGAAATAGCAAGTCCTTCTATTAGCAGTGCATTTTCTCCTAAGAAACAGTCTGGCCCAGAGATGAGAAAGAATTAGATCACCATTTGATCTGTTTTACTGAAAAATTACTCCTTGAATTTCAACAGTTTAAGAGAGGACCGCAAATTTGTGGTTTTGCAACCATGAGATGCCAAAGTGATTAGCAGGGAACGAACCTGATTTAACAGGAGAAAAATCATGATCTTACATGCTTTCAGAGCTAATACAAAATAAAAATGTTCTTACTACTATTCTCAGCTGACTGCCATAAATAACCAACCTCCACAAGAACGAAGGACATTAAGGAACGAAACATGATAGCTGATGTCTTTGTCATAATGTTTGTTTTTCTGACAGGAACATCAAATTGGAGTGAAGCAAAATAGATGAGCCTACAAAGAGTACATCATCACCACTTATCCACACCTTTATTCTTTGAACATTGGAAAATACAGAACCTTCTGTCTGTACCATTATAGTGCTTACATTACAGCAACTCACCGACCATCAAGAACTACAGTCTGGAGTGCTGAAAAACATAATAAAAAAGTTATTAGGAGAAAATGGGCATATCACTGGCCTTTCCCTCTCCTCTAAAACCCACAAGTAACTCAAACCAAAAGTATCTTGTTCATAAACCAGATAAAGGTTTAACATTTGATTGTGCTTGCACCTGAAAAGCTACTTAAGAGATGAAAATTATTCAAGAGTTAGTCTCTTTTCAGTATTTCAACACCTAAGGGTGCTACAAGAAAAACTGCAAGAAATGGATCTTAAATATGTCTTCACAGCATCGCATCAGTGAAAAATAAGTGACCTGCACAGTCTTTTGGACAGAACAATGTAGAACATCAGTCTACAACAGAAGGAAAAAAACCCCACACTTTGATGAAGTTACTTGTTACTGTTTAAAAACAGAAAATGAGCATTGAAAATACAGGAATTAACAGTTAAAGAGAGAAATAAAATTCCACTTTTATACCCACACAGCTGATAAAATCTCTGGAATAAATATAGTTATGTAAAACCCTAACAGGAAGGACAACCTAAGATAAATTTTGGCAGATGTTGGGTTCAGTGTCGTACCTGGCTATAGACTTCCTGTGTGATCGTGGGCATGTTACTTTGTACTTCTTTTATAAAACATTTTTCAGAACAAAATTCCAAATTCCTCCTGGTAACATTTGTCTAACAAAATTACATTCAAGTGGTACAGTTGTTATCCCCAGAGCAATTGTCTTAGCATATGAGAATTTGTGCTAATTCAATGAGCATTTTATAAACTGTCAGATGTGCCCAGTGCAATTTAAAAGGACATCCATACTCTAGTAAACAATTTGCGCATATACAGAACTTGGCTGAAGTTTATAACCACTAATGAAACTCCTCTGTGGAGAAATGAGTTAAGAATGCAGTGAATATAAACCAACAGCTATCTGACAGCTCACATGAAATCTGGGCAAATCATTCCTCTATATACTATTCATATTCAGTTCAAATCTATCGCCGGCATTACAGGTTTGATCCACTATTTATAAACCATCAGAGTAGGCAGAATTCCCGTACAGCTCATGCCTTACAGAAAGGCCCACTGTCAAAACTGCTGACTCAATTTTTGTTATCCTGAAACTAAATACCTGTATTATGCAAACAGAAAACTCAATCTGAACAAATGACATGATGAAAAGCATTTTTATTGTGCCTAACACATACTTGAAATATCTGCTTTCTATGATAGTACAGAGAAAAAAATAGAGTTCTTTAGAGAAAAAAGACAAAGATATTAACATATTAAAATAAAGAAAAAGCAATACAGAGCAGAAACACGAGAAAAAGTATACAGTCTAAGTTTAGATTACTCCTTCGAATGCCTGACATTCTGAGGGAACAAAAATGCTGTTGATTTCCCAGGTCATCTTCACAGCTTTTGGTTGAGAAGCCTGTGTACTAATTCAACTGGAAGATCTTCCAGATACTGTGAGTGGGTAGACAGAAAGCGAGGCTGGCAACTGAATTGTCACTCATTCTATGACAGCTGTCACAGTAAAATACAACACTGGAGATAGACATTTACTTGTAAATATGACTGCACTTACTCTGCAGTGGAAGTCAGTAACGTCATTACACAAGCAAATGATCACACTAATACCCTAACATAGTAAGAAACAATCAAACTTTCCTCACATTATAAACAATACAGGAGTGACTTAAGAAAATAAGTAGAGGCACCATCCTTTAGTACTGTAAACTGAGGAAAGCTTTTGGAGAAAAAGAACAGATTTTTTAAAAGTTAAATAAAAGGGATTTGTATCATATACATAACCTTTTTCAATATATCCATAATGCCAGTGTGAAGGATGCTTCTGACTTTTATTTTTTAAAGACCAACAGAAAGCAACACACATTACTATTTTTTAGCTTTTCCAAACAAAAATAATCTAAGTTGGTTTTACTCTTTAAATCAAATGGAGTAAAAATTAATTGCAAATTTTAACATCATCATTCAATGCCAAGCTCACCTGACCCACCCTGTGAGCACAGGAGCATTAAGCAGCACAACAGCAGTACCTTCAGGGGAGTCTCAAGTATGTTTTAGCCCAGTTTTACTCTTACCCCTTTCTCCCCTCGCCTTTCTTTTCCCATTTTTGCAGAGATTTAACATTTTTAAAATGTTAAATAAATTCCTCAGTGCTAAAATGCTCCAGTTGTTTTGTCCCGGGCTTGGTTCCTAGAACTTCTTGTTTCTGAGACTGTCCATAAGACACTGTTTTCAGTTACATATACTTTTGCCAAAACGATTCACCTGCTTCCAAGTTAAGAGCGCTTGCCAGGTGCAGTCTAGTAAAAAAAGGAAGACCAGGTAGTTTATCCTTCCTGTATCAGGCCCAGGCAACATGGAAGAAGAAGGCAGTCAATCCAAATGGAGGACAAGCAAGCCTGAAAGTCTTCTGAAGCTGCAGTGTCAAAATGGCTGGAACAAGGATCCTCAGAGGAAACTCAAAGAAAGAAATTTCAAGCAAGAATGACTCTGAATGAGGAACAATGCAGAAAGCAAAGATGTGAAGGACTGGCACTAGGAATCAGTGAGAACAGAGAAACATGGCAAGAATAGCAACCTGAAGGCCAGTAAAGCAGGGAAGAGAGAAATAGAATGGGGAGAGAGAACTGGAGAAACCGGAAGTTATGAGAGACGGAACCAAGCAAACTGAAATGGGAATGGCTGGGCAAGAAGAAAAAAAATGACAACTGTAACTGGCAAGGTGAGGAGAATGGAAATGGAAGAGCGAGTGTAATAGATAAGGCACAAAAGTCTAAAGCACCACAACCCTAAGGAGCTCTACATTTGAAGAATGTTAATTAATTGCAAACTCAGCTCTTCAAAAAGTAGAAGCCAGAATCAATACTGACTATCTTGAATGGAGACAAACTCATGCCATAAACCAGATTTCCTAATGTTTCATGTCTCATCACTGAATTCTCTGATGTGAAGTTCCTCCCATTGTGTTTTCTCCACATAGATTCTCTGACACACTATAAGGGTTGAGGGCAGGCTGCAGTCTTCCCCTCAGGAAAGAAACAGGTGAAAAAGAATGACAATAGTAGTAGGAACTTGATTCAGCCATCTTCTTTTTTATATTCCCAGAAACCTAATGTCTTTGAGCTTTTTATCAAATTTGACTGACATACAGAGCAGAAGTTCCAGTAAGTATACACACTCATATCTACACACAAAGGGATTGTATAAACTTTACTTTTTCAGATGTAGGTGTCAAAAAAGCTGAAAGCTCTCAGGTACCACCTCTTGGACATTTTTTTTTTTTTTTTTTAATAAATAGTGGCATTGTATTGGAATTGCTGAAAAGTGTTTAAAAATACCAACACACAAGGCCTATTTTTTCTTAGCAGAATTTCAAGTCAGGAATGAACACAAGACTGCAGATTGCTCCCAGAAAGGAAGGAGCATCACTTCAGCAGAAGCAGCACCTGATGCTTTTCTGAGAAGCCTGTGATGCAGTATGCAGGCTCACACATTAGAGCAATCACAGAGAGCATACTGATTATCCACTCTCCCAAGTGACACCCAAGACCCAGTTAGAAATCACTGCTGTCAAGGATGGAAGAAGGGCCACTGGAGACTGTCTTGCAGATGGTTCAATACGAGTCTCAGAATCTGCAGGTGGAATAATGTAGGAGAGAGACAAACCAAGAGAAGTCAGAAGCAACGACTGATGGTTCACATTTACGTGCTTGCTACTCAGCAGCCCTGATGTGGGTGCTGAGGAGGAATCCCAGAGAAAAGGCCTCCTCCACCGCTCCGGGCCATAGTTTGATCTGGGGACTCAGTATAGCTAGAGTCACCCTCCGGTTCTGGAGACCAGGCAATCCCAAGAGTCTCCTCCAACCGTCAGACCTCTGCCACTGCCTGCCCTGCAACGACGAGGCGCTGATCCCTGAGAAAATGACCCCGGGAAAAGCGGGCAGGGGCCCTGCCCCGTCAGGGAGGGCTCGGAGGGCGCTGCCAAGCCCCCCCCCCCCCAAGGCGGAACGAGGCCGTAGGCCCTCCCGCTTTTACACCTGACACCGGGGCACGCCCATCTCGACGGCGGGGGGGACGGCGGCCGCCCACCGGCCCGTCCCCTGAGACCTCCGAGGCCCCGCTGCGCCGCTCTGCCCGGTCGGGGCCGCCGCCGCGCGGGGACGGTTAGAGGCCGGCCCCCCCCCCCCCCCCCGCGCATCGGCCGCCCGGCCCTCCCGCTCACCTTGAACGGCGCCTCGAGCACTCCGGCGCGTTCGCTACGGGGCAAGCAGGCGGCCCCGCGCCCAGCCCCTCCATGCGCGTGCGCGCAGGCCTTAAACAGGCAAAGGCTGCGGACCACCCCTTAAAGCGGCGGTGCCCCGAGGGCCGGCCCTTGGGAGGCGGGAAGGACTGTGGGTAACGTCCCGCCCTGTCAGCGGCCTCTCGTCGGCAGCGGGGTGCCACGTTGTGGTGGGGAGGGCGGGCCGCTATGGACCTGGGTGTCCTGGTGTGGGGCCGGCTGCCTGTGTGGGTGAGGTGATGGCGGCTCATCTCCTCAGGTGCTAGAAAAAGGCGCTTACAGCTCATGAGGGGTTTTTGTTTGAGAGAGAGGGTAACGTTGAGAGGTACTCGCTCCTTGCGTGTTCGAGTGGGTGAGATTGTGTTCGTTGATGCGATAAAAAGCTGTGTTACGGCCGAGTCGCTGTCGTGTGCAATATAGTGTTCTATTGACTGTATACATACTTCTGCTATGCTTGAAGGTGGGTGAAGGGGCATCTTTACTTCAAGAGCAGGCTGTAGGAGGGTGAATAACTGAAGAGCCAGAGCTTTCCTGGGATGGGGCTCGGGTGCTGGTGCTGCCTGACTTGATTACTCTGTGTACTCGTCCTGTGTTGTAGTGACTCACCGTGCTGGAAAGGCAAACAGGTCTGTTAAGTGGCCACTGAGTCGGTGGAAATTACTGTGGAGCTTAAAATGACCACTGAAGACTGGAAAAACTCTTCCAGACTAATGGTCCTGATGACTTCATACTCTGCCTCTCTCATAAAGGCAGGCAAGCCTTTCTTTTGTGGCTTTACACATAGCACTTCAATATAGGTCTAAGTGAACGATTTATAGTTGTGCCACTATAATACACAAAACTTTGCATTTCACATTAGTTGAAAAGACGTCATTGGAACTGTGATGGTCTAGGGAAAAAAAATGAGGTCTCTTAATAAGGGGATTTATACCTCCATACTTTTTTTCCCAACTTGTATCAGTTGGTATAATGACAGGTCAACTTCTTACTGGTGTAATGCACTGAAAGTAAGTCTTCAGGGTTGAAGTTAGTCCCATAGTTTCAAACAGGCATATCTTGTATGTAGAAGGCCTGCGTTAAAATGAATAAATACTGACTTGCCTCATACTTGTGCAAGAAAAGAGCAGTACAATTATTACAGAAATAATTATTTCAGAAACCAATGTTACATGTCATTATATGAGCAAACAGGAAAAGGTTATGAAGTGTATTAATGGGGAGCTCCCTGTTAATTTAGAAGTAGTATATCTCAAGGACTAGTAATAATTGAAATAAAAGTGGGGAAAAAGCATGCTGTGTATGTGCACGTGTGCATAATTTTTTTCTATATATTATGTAATAATATAACTTCAGGTATTTTTTAAAAGTACCAAAAAAACCCCCAACACATTAAATGGGCTTTCAAAATCTCTGTACAAACCCACTTTCTCTTGCCTAGCACAGGGTGGCTTTGTTTCCTCCACAAACAAGGTTATCCTGAAAGGTGGTTACAGCAATCATCCGCAGTTTACTGTTTTAACCCTTATATTCATACCCCCATTGTCTTTCTTGTTAAGTGAAGCTCTTGTGAAATAAGCTTAGGTGTGAATTTAAAATGCAGTAGCAATTCTGCACGGACTTGCCTTGTGGATACATGTTCTACGCTAAGAATGCCTTTTTGTGGTTTAGCTTAATCCACCTCAGCCTAAACTAAACCACACAAAGTCACCCTTCGTGTGAAATAAAACTGTCCACGCAAGCAGGCCATTGGGGAATAGTTGTTACATAACAGATATTAGGGGTTGTTACCACATGTAAACAAGGCTAAATCAACCTGGGTGTCATCATTTTAAAGTCAATCAGAGATGGGGCAGAGATGAAATGGGGAATGTGTATATGCTGGAAGATGGCTGTGGTCATTGTCAACAAACCATTGCTGCCTAACCAAATGGGGAATGTTATTCAATTGAGCCTTACTTCACTGAACAGATACTCCCCCCAATTCAAGGTTTTCTCTGACCAACTTCAGGCAAATTTGAGAAAGCAGAAACATTTCTTGGCCACATGGTGGGATTAAAAAGACTTCATCCTATTTGATCCTTTTAGACAAAAAGAGAAAAAAAAGGCTCATGAATACAAAGTCATTAGCTCCCAGGATCATGTATAAACTTGGACAGAGTGTAAAAGTGAAACAGCTATCTGGTTCAGAGCGGTTAAAATCATATTGCCATCAATTTTAGTGAAGCCAATAACAATAGTTAAAATAAAATTAAAAAACTGGAGTCTGGAGGCTTTCTTTTTTTTTCTTTTTCTTTAAGGTTGGCTGACTGTTTAGCTTATTCCAAATCATCTTTTTGTTCCTGTTCACCTGCCCTTAATATGGAAGCAATAAACCTTACATATTCTGCCTATACTGTGAGGCTAAAATGTTTTTAAAGTACAAAGTAATCCTGTTCATTTTCCAAGATTTGCTGGGCTCATGGATCATATTGATGAGAATATGTAATAATAATTCACCTTTTACACATTTCCATGTTCATAGGTAACTCACAATCTTGGGAGATGTGTGCCCTTTCTTTGTTATTTTTAATTAATGTCACTACAATAACCAGTCTTTTTAAATCTGTATAGATGAATAATACAGATGTTGCATATGTAATTAAAGTGCAGCTGTGTTTTGGCCATCAAAATCCTCTGGGGTATGCATGAGCTCTGAATGACACCAGATTCTTTAGCCTATGTGTGCAGGGACCAAAGTGGCCTATGAGGTCTCCCAAGAAACATCCTTCATGGATTCTGTGGATAGGAATGATCAATTAGATTACTCAAATCCAACACAATTTAAATCTCTCTTTTTGATGTAGTAAGTCTCTTATACGATAGGAAAATAAGATGTCATCTTCTGCTGTGGGGAAGCATTTTTCTAAGGGTACAGAAAGTTAGAGAAACATTTTTGAAACTATTCTTCAAAGAATTGATGAAATGTTGCTGAAGGTATCTTGAGAAAAGGTGTGCCTTCTCCATTGATAAAACAGCCTTACAGAAGAACTCAGTGAGTGATACCTCTCCATGTTCTTGGGTTACAAAACCAGTTCACTTGTCCTACAAATTCTGAAACGGTGTTTCAGGCTGCAGTAAGAAA
This sequence comes from Aquila chrysaetos chrysaetos, assembly GCF_900496995.4. Taxonomy (NCBI): domain Eukaryota; kingdom Metazoa; phylum Chordata; class Aves; order Accipitriformes; family Accipitridae; genus Aquila; species Aquila chrysaetos. The sequence goes on along the minus strand of NC_044005.1, from coordinate 41,575,773 downwards.
AATTGTTGCAAAATCATCTGTAGTAGACTTGATGTTTATGGTTTTCTAAACTGTTTACTAGTCTTCAGTTAAGTTTCTTGCCCTCATTGCTGAGCCAGGAGAACAGGCAATGAGAAAGCTCCTTTGTTTGCTCGATGGCAATGTCAGCTAACACCCTGAAGTCCTGCTGAGTGTAATTTGAGCTTATCCACACATCTTTGCACAAAATGTTTTAAGAGCTTGCAGATGATTCATTCTGCCACATAAGCTGCGGATGCAATAACTTCAGCAGAGGACAGTAACACATTAGGTCATTACAGCCATTTGCAGTGACTATTTGAATCTGTGTAAGTAATCCAATATATGAACTGAAAAATTTTAGCTTGAGACAGCTGCTGAGGTTGAACTGAGCTATTCAGCTGACTTTATTAGAGTGACATACCATGCTGTAGAGTGCAGTTTAAAGGTGATTTGTGAGCAGCTTAGCTCTCTGTTGGCTGAAAATGTTGGAAAAGGTAGACAGCTGGGGAAGGCAAGTTATCATCTAACTCAAGTTATACCATCCACTTCTGAATTGTTCTGCTTTTGCAGTTTTTGTTCATGCAGGTCCTGTTTTCTAAAAAACAAACCCCACAATGTATCCCTGTAGTTTGAGGCAGAGATATTTGTGGGAAAGTTTTGCAGGTGGCCGCTTAGCTGTCACATGAGACTAACGCCTTCTGATGCTAATTGCTAGCTAATCACAAAGTGGGCTTCATCTGTACAGGTAAGTATACAGATAAGGAGCAAACGCTACCTTTTATGGTAACTTGTTTTTTCTGATGTTTAATGCTTGGGAATGCCCTGACCCATCTTTCTTTTCAATTGTTTCACAACTTTCATCTGGATTCTGACTGGCCAAAAGGCATAGGTAGGATCTGGATTTGCTCTGTCACTTACTATTTTTGTGACTGTAAGGAAGCTTTGCTCTATAAACAGACTTAGCTAGTCAGAACTACTGGTTTTGATATATGTTCGCACATAAGACTATCTGTAGGGAACATCTTGAAGAATCACATTCATTTTAAGGTAAATAACTTCTTTTGTTAGTAAAGTAAAATATAGTATGTCAATAACACACCTTGATACCTGACTTTTGTAAGGAAAACACAGTGTTAAAATGCTTTTGCATAGATGTCGTTGGGTCTGCTCTTTAACCATTTGGTATTTTGTAAAACCTTTTAAATCCATGAAAAGTGAGCACAATATGTTACCATTTTAATCTGATAGTGATTACTACTGTTTGATCATCACAAAATTTTACTCATAATTTTGCTTCCTTTTCTGTCTGTGCTTTTTTTTAATTCTTAAGAGAAGAAAGAAAATACTGAAGTGCTTGCTGCAGAGACTGATTTTCCTGTTGTCTTTAGTTTGTTAGTGACAGCTTCTTAAATCCAATCAGAAAGGGTCAGTTGATGTTCTATTAACTTTTACATTATTAAATATGGTGAAGCTACATTTTGGTATAGCTATTTATTTAATGTTTATAAATGACCTGAGCGTATTGTAGATTAAAACTATCCTGCTGCTGTGCAGCATCATATCAGGATCACATCTTTCATTTTTTACTGCAGAATAGTTGAGGAAATTAGGAACTTCTGTTTTAGAACCACACTGCTAGATAAGTGTACACAGCTGTGTAGGAAATTTCTTTCTTTATTGCTCTCTGTGCCATTTCCATTTAATAATATCTCCCAGTTATACAAAAAAATGGTTCTGTTAATAAGCTTTCAGAAATCTGCAACCAGTGAGGTACTAATATAAGCATGGCTTACGTTTCACACTCTAAGATTCAGTCATGCGTCTCTGTATCAGAACAGAAATATCTTGAATTTTCCCAATTTAATATAAAGCATCACCACTGATCTGTTGTAGACAGCATTGAAAAGTTTAAATTTTAATTGTGTTGTCATGGCCTGTAGTTGTTCTACATGCTTTGTAATGCATAATTATAATTCAAAACAGGAAAGATTGAAGGTGTTTTAAATGAAGAATACCGATAACCTTGAAAGTATTTCTTCTTACTGCTATTTTCTCTACTTTGTCTAAAAAATATTGCAAGATTGGAAAAAAAGTTGTTAAATGTAAGTGATCCCTTTTTTTTTCTTGTTTCACAGCTTATGTGAATGCAAACTGGGAACATTTAGTGAAAAGGAGACTAAATTTGTAATTTAGAAAGAACTGAAGTTATAAATTAAGCTGCATTGTGTGAGTATCCAAGATATTGGACCATCCTGAAAAACGGGGGGAAGGAAGAAATGTGGTCACAAAGGCTCAAATGACTTATTTAGAACACAAAATGATCTTTGCACAATCACACTTACAGTAATGCTAAGTTATGATTTTTTTGGTTTAAAATTGCTGACAGCAAATGGTCAGGACGAGTGTTTCTGTCTGAACGGAGGACAGAAAACGTATGAGCACCATTTGTGGAAAATGCTACTGATTGCTGCACCAGAGCAGGAGGCAGCAGTGGGTGATAGACTGTGTTGCATGGGAAAATCCTAATATTGATAGAATATTGCATCATATTTCTGTTCTTTTCCATACTTGAAATTCAGAATCATTGTAAAACTGCCTTGTTTTCTTATTCGTGCAGACTAATGCTAGAAGAGCTAATGCTAATGGCTAGCAGAAGCACAAAGAGAAATGGGTCTTCTAGAATCAGAAAAAAAGTTGCTCGTGTGAGGGATGTATTTGTGGCTGTGTGAAGTTATACATAGTGTAGCTTCCTTGTAAGACTCCTTGGTATGCTAATCCTTAATCAAATAGAATTGAAAGTCCCATCTTGTGGGTTTCAACCTATGTGTTTGTGGAAAAACACATTTGGGATGCAGATGAAAGATGAAAGCTGACAAATTGTGAATAAAGGCAGGTGTGAACAAAGAAGAAAATGAATGAGGAGGAAGCTGCTTCAGAAGGAATGTTTTTTGCACTGGCATCATGTTTATGCAGTGCTATTTCTGAAAAGCAAGTACTGTTTTGTAAAACAGGATTACGTAGACTTGCAAAGTCTCAACCAAAGGCATATTTTTGGAGCTCTGTGCAGGGCTTGTTTCAGAGCTGCTGGATATTAGAGTGCTTCTCATCCATTCAGCATGTGGACATTCCCTTCTGGAGATTTACAGCACTTGGTTGTTATCAGTCAATTATTCACAACTTTGATATCAGTAAATCAGCTGTTGTATTCCACTGGCTTGGAAATGAGAGTTTGCAAAGACTTTCACCTGTTTCCTCTAAGGAAAAGAAGAGGGATCAGTAAGCACAACTGGCCTAGAAAGAATTAATAGTGTCAGTGACTGTATGCTAGGAGGCTGTGCTTGCCCTTGTTATTATGGGTGATAAAGTATTTTATTGGACATATGAGACTTAGATGACAACTGTTTTGGCTCTCAGTGAAGCAACTGCAGGATGACAGTGAGGATTGTCTTTTAGAGACTGATCAACAATTGGTAACTGGAAGGTCTGAGGCAACTAAGCAGTACCTGTTTCAGATTATAATTGCATACTGTGTTTTACCCAGGATAGCTGGTAAGCAGTAGAGAGGCTTTTTGTCATTTCTGAGCAGTACATGAGACTGTCTAAATGACAGTCTAAGGGCATTTTGGGGGCATCATTTGCACATCTACTGAGGCAATGAGATCTTGTTTGGATGGCTTTCTTTCCTAGTTCTTTGTGCAGCTTTCTGTGGAGTGCTATGCATGATACTACTAACAGGATAGTTGGCTAGGTCACTTGGTGGGTACTGGCTTTGCAAACACTGCAAGTTACATTGATTTTAAATAGAATGGTGAATGCTAAATGACAGGAATAAATAGCCTATATCATAGTTCTGGCAAACATGTTGTATATTTTAAATGTAAATTCTATTAGCCGTACATGAGAGAGATCAGGTCTACAAATCAAGGAGCTGTCCAAGTGAACTCATTACGTAATTTCTACAATTAGTCTTTTCTCATAGTTCCCACTGCCACTTCTTAGAAGCTGAAAAGGCATGACAGAATTTTGTTTGCATGCCAGAGAAATGAACACAGGGTGCTGTTCTCGAGAACAATTGTGGTTGAAGGTCTGCTGGTGATATTCAAAACCAGCTGATGACTCTAAGACTGAAGTGCATGCAGTAGGAGAGAGTTGCAATTTTTACAAACAATGCTTTCCAAAAATATGTTCCTGTTTATCTAATTTTGTATGTCCCTGTTTATTTCTCTGTGTGCCTCCTGTGCAGCAAAGCTCCACCCTGCAATTACAGTCATGTTTCATACTGAATTGTGATAGTGTTTTGTTGTTAGGAAGTCCTCTTTCTTGTCCTCTGTGTTGCTTTGAACCTTTGATGATGTCTTGTGCTCCTTAGCCAATCTGCATCTTTCAAGAGCTTCCACTAATCTTTCACAAAGAGAAAAAAAAAAACCATCTGTTGTAGTCACCTGATACTGAACAGCAGTAACATTTGTTTTCTTAGTAGTGCAGAAGTTAAGAATGGTGATCCTATAACTTGATAACTTTTTCCTTACTTTCAAAGTTAGTTTCATGATAACAGGAGGTTTGAGGGTTGTCTGTGGCTTATTTGTTTTTTGTGTTTTTTTTAATCAGGCTGGTTTTCCCCCTGCAGTTTTCAGGTGCAAATTTCCTGAACCACTTCACATTCTTGAGAGACTCTAGAAGTGGTAAGTTTTCTTCATATTTTCTCTGATGTACTTTGTTCTATAAAGCCCAATGTCATGATTCCACAATGATTACTAGTGGAAAGTGGATTTGCTACTCCCTGTCTTGAGCATGGTGGATTTCTGCCGTTTCTTGTTAGAGTGGCACCATGAAGATAACATAAGCATATTCAGATCATTTCTTGTGGGCCAGAGATCTTGCTGAGGCCAAGACAGTGATTGCTTCCGTATTGCTTAAGGCAGTAGTGATATTTGAGGATGCCTCTCATACATGGGAGTAAAGAGCAAAGAAACTAACCTACAGTACCTATAAACGGAGGCTGTGGTAAATTCAGCAGCTATATAATGCTAGAGCAAGTGGTCTTGCTTGGTATTTGAATACCTTTTCAGTTGTTGCCTTTGTGGATCGTGTGTATTCCTGTGTCTGTTCTACTGTAGGTCTCGGTTATATAAGCCTCCTCCAGCTCCTTTCCTTTGCTTTCTCAGTCACTGTGGCTTCAAGGAGCTAGAGAAAACTCTGCAGGAGTAGTGGGGAAGGTAAGGGAGGAGCATGCATTTGCAAGGGAGGAAAGATCCTGCTTAGTTTGTAGGAAGGGAAGGGGTTTAAGAGTACATGCAAAATGTCTGAGATGCATTGATAAAAGACATTATTTCTGCCTGTTGGAATTGCTGCTCCCCATTTTCTTCAGGCTAGCAATCTTGTGGCAGGCATGAAGGTATGTGTTTCTGTTGAGCGTTATTAGTGTATTTCTGGTAATTCAAATGCTCAGTGGACAATATAGTAATATAACCACATCCATTTTTGGGAAGCATTCCTGCCTTGGAATACTACATCCTAGCTAGGGCTAGCACTTTGAAATTGCATTTTATGCCCTGTGTAGATACTGCAAAATACCTGTAGTTGTACATTGTACTTTGAGCACAAGCCTTTTTAAGGTTCCCATTGACAAGAAAAAAAAATTGCCAAGTTTCTACTAAAAAAAAAAAAAAAAAGGGGGGAGGCAAAAAGGGGAAATTCCGTAATGAGATTTGTACTGATAAACATACAGAGAGGAACTGAATTAATTTTCTGTATTACCAAACATGCTATGTACTTTATAACAGAATTAAGGAATGTTCAGAGATCACAGCAATAAATAGACCAGCTGGTTGGGATAGGACACAAATTGGCATTGGAAGGCAGCTTGGAGGACTGCCAAAATACTTCTGGAGTCCAGGCATGAAAATCAATATGATGTAACTTGCTCGTGAATCCGAGAAGAATAAAAACTCCACAGCAATTTGCCAGTTACACTGCAGCGTAATGGTGATGACAGAAAAAGCTCTGCAGCCTGGTTTGCACCAACGCAAACTGCCAGCACAGGCAAGCGTGGAGTGTCAGTAAAGAAGGATTAAGGAGTAGAGGGACAGATAAGGTCATCAAGGTGCATAATTATGTGGTTCCAGATTATCCTCTTTATTTCGTACATGCCTGTCAGATATGTCTTATTTATACGTGTTGGTGTCTCCCATAGTGATTGATTTATATCCCCCTCCCCTTCTATAATTTATTTATGGGATGGAATAGGAATGGGTCCCCATGAGACAGAGTACCATATGCTATACCTATGGAGCCTAAAGTTAGCAAATGCTTGCTTTTTGATTTCCCCACTGTCCCTAGATTTATACTGCATATGTTTCAATTTAATTGCAATGGTACTGAGTCATTGTCACTAAAGCCTGTTTGGGCTGAAAGCTCCTTGAGTCATTGTCAGTGTCAAATGATTTGAAATGGGCTTTGAGATTGCTACTTGTAATATATCAGCTACTGAAGCTCAGAAGGAGTTCCTAGTTGAAGTTCTCCATAAGAGATGACTTTAAGGATGCTCTGCTATATATCTACATATATACATGGATATATACAAATTGTATATTAAAAATATTAATAATAGAAATATTGAACAAGGCTCCAAATCCTGTCTATATTTATATACCGTGCATCATTAGTTATGAGTAGTTTCTTGATGTCAATAGGGTAAAAAATACTCTTATTTTTGTGGGCATGTACTGTTATAATTATGTAAACCTATTAGAAAATTATTATCGCTGCCTGAGTTTCTTCATTATTTGGGAAATTTTTTGTGTGCAATGGATAGATTGAATAAATTTTTTTCAGGAAGGGATACTATTTTTAATTGTGCTTGTGTCCTGGTTTCAGCTGGCATAGAGTTAATTTTCTTTCTAATAGCTGGTATAGTGTTATGTTTTGGGTTCAGTGTGAGAAGAATGTTGATAACACACTGATGTTTTCAGTTAGTGTAAACACTATTTAGCAACAAGTCAGGGATTTTTCAGCTTCTGATGCCCAGCCAGCAAGAAGGCTGGAGGGGCACAAGAAGTTGGCACAGGACACAGCCAGGGCAGCTGACCCAAACTGGCCAAAGGGGTATGCCATACCATGTGACATCATGCCCAGCATATAAACCGGGGGGGAGTTGGCCTGGGGGACGGATCACTGCTCGGGAGCTTACTGGGCATCGGTCAGCGAGTGGTGAGCAATTGCATTGTGCATCACTTGTTTTCTATATTCCAATTCTTTTATTATTATTGTTATTTTATTGTTGTTATTATTATTATTATTAGTTTCTTCCTTTCTGCTCTATTAAACTGTTCTTATCTCAACCCACAAGTTTTACCTTTTTCCTTCCGATTCTCTCCCCCATCCCACTGGGGGTGGGGGAAGTGAGTGAGCAGCTGCGTGGTGCTTAGTTGCTGGCTGGGGTTAAACCACGACAGCTTGACAGCAGAAATGCATTTTTTAAAAAATGCAGTAAGGAACGGAAAGCTTTTTGTTTTTCTACCATAAACCATTGAAAATTTAAATTTCCATATGCATTAGCAGTTGTAATGCTTTTTCAAATTACACATTTTAGGTGATACCTTTGAAAGAACAGAAATACTAAGGACTCCTGTAACTCAGTTGCATTTCTGTTTTCTCAGTGCTGCTGGGGAGGCATAGATGCAAAGATATTCTTAGCATGAAACTTAAGGATTGCTGTTTTATTCCAGTTGTCATTAGTCCTAGTCAGTAGCTGGGACAAACAGTGGGACATAAGGAAATATTAAATCATTCTTCTGCTGCTTTGACAGTTGCTGTTAGTGGGCTAGATAGTGTAGGAACTATTCAGGTGGTATACAACCTGTGACTTCCTGCATAAATGAGAATCCCTTAGTCCAGATAAACAATCTTAGAGCTGAATGTTGTCTGTAGTTTCCATACAAAGGAGAAAGAGGGAGCATTGCCTTCATATTGGTGTACCTCTGAGAAATATCATGTATGTGAAAATGAAATATAAGTTGAAGCAAATCACTTTAGGGTATTAAATAGACTAATGACTAAATTCATTAACTACTCTGTGCTTCAATAAGAAATTGGTCTACTCAGACTATTAAAGGAACAGCCTAGATTGTCATTTGTAAAAATTACTCCTAGTAAGTAGCATTAATGTTATATGAAGACAGAAAAACATTCCAGCTCATTGTTTCAAATTCCAGTCTTTATTTCTGTTATTACACTAAATTCAGTCAAGCTGTGAATATTACTCTGCAGTAAATGCTCTCAGTACGTCTTTCTCTTGTTGGTTTGTTGTTGTTGGGACTCCGAGTGCTTCTCTGCCTGGGCTCAAAGCCACCTTAAAGAAAGCACAGCTGGTTGTCTTGGGGAAAAAGAGACAGAAGAAGCCTTAGTGGAAGTTAGCTGCAAAAATAAGCCTCAGTGGGGGCTTCTGCCATATTTGCTTGGGAGCTGCTTTAAGCTGAGGTTCTTGCATGTGGCCCTGTCTGAGCTACATTGCAGCTGCATTGCAGCCATGCCTGTGCCCGACACTTGATCCTGACCTGTGAACTTGTCTTCCCAGCTTAACTTCAGCCCTGCCTCATCCCCATGGGTATGCCTGATGCCCTCAGTTTGGGGCTGCCCCCCTGGCCTGCCCTGCTTCCTCACTGGGGATAGTGGGACCAGCCCCAGCTGGTGAAGGCCCTGCCCTGCCAACCTTGTGAATCTTCTCGGCTCTTGATCCCAAGCCCTTGGGAAGCAGCCCCAGCCCTTGCTGCTCCCCACCAGTCATCTGCGTAGATTTTAATCAGAGTATCTATTACCAAAACGAAAATCCATCCATTTGATTTCTAGAAGTTTTATATATGAATTTCACAGAAACTGTAGAACTACTCTCATATTTTATAAAGCATTCACTGTGAAACCAATATGGTGCAGGAATTGATGTAAGTGCTCCTGAAAGCAGGTCTACAAACTTCTAAAACCTCAAGGTTTTGGAAATGACATATATACACACCCATAGTAGTAGAGTGTGTTCCTTCTAAACATGTTGCGCTCTTGTAATGCATAATGAGAGGTAAATTCCAGAAAGGTTTGTTGAAATCTGTTATAATAGTGGCCATCAAACCATTTAGTGATTATGGCATTAAAAATATGTATTAGAATTAAATATATGTGTATACCCACCAGTTCTTGATACTCCTTGCCCATTGTGTTTTTCAGGAGTATTTCTACTGCACTTTTCCCAAGGTATATGTATTAATAATAATAATAATAATTCATAGAGCCAATGAATTTACAGTGCTTTACATTTTCAGAGTTGTAAAATAGAATACTACATGTATTCATTAGTTCCTTTTCTAACAGTTTCTCTCACACAGTAGGTAAGAAAATATCATGTCTAAATATTTAAGAAATAATCAGAGGCATTTTACAGCCAGCTGTTTGAAAATTGTCTTATTTTAGGTGTCATTTAATTTTTTTTTTTTTTAATCATCCTGCTTAAGGTAATTTGAACCTAATTTTCAGAAGGACTTGTGCCACTGTTCAGTCAATTGAGCGGCATGAAACATTTGGTGTCCTATAATTGTATGTGTAGATTAGCGAGACTTAGATGAGGAGGCATATTGTACTTTAGTACAATCTGTAGATTGAGCTCCTGAAATACAGGAAGAGTATAGTGTGACAGATGAATTTACATGTGGACTTGAGCAATTGGAGCTAACCAAAGCTCAGCTATTGAACCTTCCTGTGGCCTTCAGCTCACCACTTAGCTTCTCCAAATGTTGTTTTTTCCTCAATTGTAAACAGTGAATAATGTTACCACAGACTATTGTTTGTAAAACAAACAAAGAATGTGGGATTCTGGGAAAAGTGATAGTAAATGCAGAAAGGACTGCAAAGTGTGTTTAAGGCTATACAACCTAGCGAAATTAGGAAGAAAGTTTCAGCAGTCCTGTTTTTCAGCATGCCATATAATTCGGTACTTCATAGATTCTTACACTGTCTTTCTCACCATGGTGTCTGAGCTTCTTTCAGTAGTGTTCAAGCAATGTGAATAATTTTTTTTTTCCCATGTGGTTTCTTTAGACTAAACCGCAGTGTCCTTCCCTTTCCCTCATGTAACAAGGTCTCATCCTGGTTCTCAGGGAGCCAGTTCATGACACTTTGTGTGTGGATACATATGTATTTACACACACATGCTCTACAAATAAACACATGTATTTTCCCCTAAGTTGATCAAAGAAGGTGAATCTTGCTCAAGTTAGTAAAGCAAACTCAGTGTTTTAATTTTAAACTCAGATACGAAGAGTAAAATAAATATGCAAGATCTTTTTTTTCTTTTTGCAAACTCTTTTAAAAAAGGCAAACCCCTTCTTTCCAAATATTCTGACTGCATTGAGTTTCCGAAGAGAAGTTGTACCCTAAAATAATATTTCATTGAGAGTTTCATTTTAATTCTGACAAAGGTGGGAGACAGGCGTTGACATTGGGAAAATTCAAATTTCTTTGTAGTAAGAAGTAATTAATCTTGTATAAAAAGAAAAAAGTGCATTTTTGTAAGCATTTTTCCTGTAATAATGCAGCTGAAAAATGCTGGCTCTGAGGGAATGGATTTCTTTGTATTTATGCTGATGGTCTTATAAATTCACAACATCAAAACTAAAGCCCAGACAACCTGAAACACATACAATCACTTGTATTTCGTATAAGATTTTTTTCAAACTATTTTACTATCATTTAATTAAGCCTCCTCTTATGTGAGATAAGGGGATTTGCTTCTTTATTTATAGAATCACTCAGGTTGGAGGGGATTTTGGGAGGTCACCAGTTCAACCTCTTGCTCAAAGCAGGGTCAACACTGAATTCAGACCACCTAACTCAGGGTTTTCTTTGTCAGGTAGTCAGGGCTTTCTTAGTCAGGTATTGGAAACTTCCAAGAAAGGAAATTCCACAGCCTCTTGTGGCAACCTGTTGCATTGCTTCACTATCCTCACTAGCTGGTTGGAACAGCCACTGTTTCAGCTTGAGCGTTGCCTTTCTCCCACTGTGCACCTCAATAAAGAGCCTGGGTTTGCCGCCTTTTGTAGGTAAAGATCTAGCCTTGTAGCTATTGGAAGGCTGGTATTAAGTCTCTCCTACCTGTTCTCCTTTCCACATTAGAGAAGCCCAGTTTCCCTCAGCCTCTCCTTGAAGAGGACACCTGTTCCAGCCCTTGACCATCTTGGCTTTCTACTGGCTCAAGTTTATCAACATCTTTCTTGTACTGGGGTGCCCAAAACTGGACACAGTGTTCCAGATGCAGACTAACAAAAGGTAAGTAAAGAGGAACAGTCATTTCCCTTGACCTAGTTCTGCTTTTCTTTATACAGCCCAGGGTGTTGTTAAGCCTTCGCTGCTGGCTGGTGTTTACCGCACTGCCCACCAGGACCCCAGATCTTATTCAGTTGTGCTGAGTGGCCTGTCGGTCCCAGCCTGTGCAGTGGCAAAAGGTTAGCCTGGCCAAAGTGCAGGGCTTTGCATTAGTCTGTGTTGAATTTCATGTGATTCTTGTCTGTCCATTCTCTAGCTTGTCTAGAAGCAGCCCTGCCCTCAAGCATTGAATATATTTGTGGGATAAACACTGCAGCTATTGATTACTGTTTTATGCTGTCATTCTTTTTTTAAGAAAAATATCACACCCAATGGCAATTTTAGAGGAAATTTCACTGTGATTGTGAGATGGAAGTTTTAGGCTTACTGGAATCTGAAACTTGTATTACAAAGAGAGTAATTATTTTCTTACTAGCTATAGTGATTAGGGCCTTCATTTTATACTTAATTTCAGGGAGAACTAATAGCTCCATGTTGTCTCCCATAATGCTGGAGCACTAGTTCTACTCGTGACGGCTAGAAAGAGGATGGGGCATTGGCTCTACTCTGACTTGGTGAAAAGAGTGCCACCTACTGAGCGCATGTCCCAGTTTTGCCAACGTAAGTATGCAAAGTGTAGTCTTTAATCCAAATTCTGACTCAGTGCAATCCAGTTCATTAATGATATGAGTCGATGTTGTTACAGCACAAGATGTGTCTGTACAAGTCAAAGAAACCTCAGATTTTTATATGATGACAGCCAGGAAATCTTCCAATCTCCTTCTTCAATGTAGTAATAAAATAACGACACAACAGGGAATATATGTGTATTAAATTTGTTACTGTAAAACTGATGGACGTGCAGCCTGCATGCAGTCTCAGCATATGCTGAGAAAAGAAGAAAGAAAGAAAAAATTTTAAAAAGCATAGCAAAAGCTACTGCAAGGAAGAAAATTATGATGGCTGGTTCTGGAGGAGATAGAAGGACTGTGTAACATAAGGAACAGAGATACAATTGAAGAGTGCATAATGGCAAAATCTTTACAAAACACTTCATAAAACTGTTTATTGCTCAGTACAATAAACAGTAGCATACAGCTGTATAAACGGTTCTCATGCTGTGGTGTCCGAAGTGTGCTGCTTCTATTTCAGATCTATAAACTGGCTGGTGTACCTACAGGCTTGCCTGTTTTTGTTCTTATCCCATTTGGTATGTTTAGGAAGAAGTACCATCCTTTTCTGTAGATTTTGCATCTTACAGTGTGTTTCAGCTTTGTCCTTGTGGTTACTATGTTGTCTTCTGCTCAGTAAAGAAGGATTCCTGTCGGCCTTATACATTATTTAGGAGGCAACTAACAACAATGTTAAAATGTCTCCTAGGCAAGGGTAGAAAGCATACTGCCCAATCTATGCAATGTTAGCTCCTGTAACCAGATGATGGCATTTCTGCCATTGTCTGCTGCTTTTACGTGATTATGTATTGTGAAACATGAGACACTACTCATCATTTTGCTTCCCAAACTCCAAACAGGTGAAGTACAACATGCATTTGTTCTGGCTGGAAGGACAAGCTACACTTTGCTGTTACAACATGATTTACAGTCATAGAAGAGTGGTGGGTTTTTTTTTGGTTTGTTTGTGTTTTGTTTGTTTGTTTTTCCCAATGAAAGTTGAGATAAGCAATTTCAATCTTATCAATATCTGATGTGCTTCATAGGAGGCACTGATTGCCTAACATCTTATAACAGAGAAGGAAATAACTTCAGTTTATGGAATCTGTCTTTTCAGTCTTTATTAGGGCAAATTAAACTAAGGGGTTGTATGCCTTTGACTTAAATAATTGAACATATGACTAAACCTGAAGTTTGCTTTCCATATTAGCTAATTTGCGAACAGCTGTGAATCTTTCTGTATTGATTTGAATATAAATAAATACTGATATAAATACAAAATTGACCTATTGCTCCTGTCTGTTCAGGAGTTTAGAAGAGCAAATGGATTAATGGTAGTATAGAAGAGTTTTCCTTGAATGTCCTATTGAGACAGTGTTGCATCAAATGATACCTTTGGTTGTGAAAGAAAAAAAAAAACCAACACTTTACCAGTAGTACCTGTGGCTACTATTTTGCTCTTCACCTCCATGTGTCTCACTGTTATTCTCTGCACCCTGACAGGAAAAGATTGGGTGTGGTAATTGGACTACCGACCTGGGACTCATCAGAGAAACCTGGTTACGCATCAGATACGTTCTGTAGTCATGGGTAAGTCACTTCTCTGGGCTCCTATTTCCACGCATCTTGAACTTCCCAGGTAAAAAGTTCTGCATAGAAGCCAGGAACAATTGTGAAACAAATGCAAACTAGAGTGAGCAGTGCAAAAATTACTTCTATATTTCACTCTGTAAAGCAATACGTGCTAGAAGGGAAACTGCCCTGCTGGTCTGAAAAAAAAAAGCTATGCTACTGTGTGCAGTGAATGAGCTAAGGCTGGATGAAGGTAAATACGTGGCAACGTGCATGTTGGGGGAAAAGCGTTTGGCGTTTTCGTGTTGCTTGCCATGTTTCACCGAACGAGAGTCTAGTCTGTGAATGCTGTCTAAATGTTATTTTATATGCTGAAAGTTTCGTTGATTGTGAACAAACCCGAGTATTAGAGCAGTCTACAGGGGGAGCAATGACGAAGCAGCTTCTTTATTTCCTGCCTTAAGAGGAGTAACGTGCCTGCATTTGCTAGCACAGTTTTTATTCTCAGACCAAGGCAACAGAGGAAGCCATATTCCAGCAGACAAGCTGAACATTTTAAGAAACCTCAGCAGTATGTGCTCTTGTGAAAGTCAATTTCGGTTTTCTTGTAAAAGTAAATTTCAGGTGTTTGGTAAAACAGCCAACAGTATAGAGATGACCTTGAGGGTTTTTATCTAATACAAATCCTTTCTCCCTTCCCTGTTTTTTCCACTTTTTCTTCAGAAAAAGCTGTGAAAAAGGGACCAAAGGGGGGAAAGAGAAAACCATGTTTTCCTCTGGTACAAGTGGTTCCTTAAAAACAAAAAAGCTTTTAGTTTGTTTTTCTTTAGAGAGAAGGGCCGCGAAGCCTGATCACGCTGGGGAGGCTGGTACTGAACCGGGGGCATCCAACCGGCGAGTTTTGCCAGGTGTTGAACACGGCAGTATTTTGCAGGGCTCGCCTTCCAAATCAGTGCTGCAAACTCACTCCCCGCCCCTTACCCGTTGGGGATTTCCCCTCCTTCCCTGCAAACAGCAGTCAAAGCCAAGCACAGAAGGTCAAGCCAAGATCTGTGAAAAAGGGCAGGGGGGCCAGGCCGGTGCCTCGAAGAGGCGCTGAGGGCCGGCGAGGCTGCTGGCTGCAGAGGGGGGGAGGAGGAGGAGGAAGGCGGGAGGAGGAGGAGTTGAGGAGCCCGGGCCCGGGAGCCTCCCCGCTTACCGCACTAGGAAGTGACGCTTTCCCTGAGTCCCGGAGAGAAAGAAACAAAGTTTGGCGTTTTTTTTTTCCCTTCCTTCTACTTCCCGCCCGCCCCCCCTTTGCTAATTGCCGCTCCGCGTCCCCCCGCGGGCGCCCGCCGCGGCAGCCGTGCCTCGCTTCGCAGGTGAGCAAGCACGTTTCCTTAGCTCTCCTGTTTTCCGCGGGTTTATTTATTTTTTTTTTTCCGCACGATTTGCTTCCGTTTTCCTGCCATTTTGGAGAGGGGGTATCTTTCTTGGGGGTTGTTTTTTTTTGGGGGGGGGGGGGGCTGTGCTTTGTTTGTGGGTGCTGGGTGCAGGATGAGGAGGAAAAGTACCTGTGGAGGTGACGGGGGCGGCTGGTTCCGCGCCTGGGCCGCGCCGCCCACCGGGACCGGGACCGCGACCGGGAGCGGGGCACTCCCGGCCCGCCTGCTGCGGGGGGGCCAGGCTCGGCTGCTGAACTCTTTCCTCCCCCTTTACCGTGAATCGTTAGGAGGGCTCCGGAGGGGTTACTTCGCTGCTGCCTGGCTGCAGCAGCGCTTTAAGGATGTATCTGTGTCCGGGTGAGCTGCTCGCGGATGGTGTTTGGGGTTAGGTGGTTTTGTTTTTTTGGTTGTTTTTTTTTTTTGGGGGGGGGGGTGTCTTTCTCTTTGCTTGCTGCGTGCTGGAGCTGGGGCAGCTCCGCGTGTGCCGCGGCCTGCGGGCGCTGCGGGGGAGCACGGCGTGCTTCAGCCGCTCGCTAGCGCGCAGTGAGTCTCGGCTTGCGAGGGTTGGATTTCTCTGCTGGGATTTACGCGGTGGAAGGGGGGTGGGGTGGGGAGGAATTTATTAGATAATTTTTGAAAATCCCGTGCTCTCAAATGTACAGCTCGTTCTTGTTGGCAGCAACTGCGAAGGACTGATTCTTTGCAGTTTACCAGTAAAAGCTGACAATACACCCACGCACGTATGTGAGAGTCTTATATAATACGTACGGGTTTTTTTTAACAGGCGTAAGCAGGATTTATTTTTGGTTTGTAAAGTCTTGTGTGGTTGCAGCTTGCAGAGTTAGAGAAATATTCTCTTTGTTCAACAGAGATTTATTTGGCATGGTCTTTAAAACAGCTTCTCTTTTATAATAATGTGATTTCATCCTGACTACATGTTTTGAGTGCGGTGTAAAGGCCATCTGTACTGGGGCAAGCAGTAAGCAGTTGAGGGAGGGGAAGAGAGAACAGAAATGTCCTAATGCGGAGACTGATATTAGGTTGTTTAGAGGGCGAGACTGCAGTTCCAAGCAGCAACAGCAGCAGCTTTATGACTGTGTGTAATTACAGAGTGATTGCATAGGACAGCATTGTTGGAACGAATACGTATACACAGGCTATTGTGCAAGATTTCTGTACCGAACAAAACCTAGTTTTGCATTGCAAATGCTAAAAAGAGAATGTATTCTGCATTGAACTGCCACGTTCCTCTTTGACTTCACCGAAGAACTAGAAAGCGGGGGGGAAGCAGAAGTGGAGCAAGGCTGACCGTAGAAGTCAGACCTGAAATACTTAGCAGAAACGCCATCGGTAGTCTCTGAAATCACAGAAGAAATTGAAAGCTCGTTGAATCTGTGGGTTCATGTTTCTAAAGTGATTATGCAGAAGGTAAAAATCAGGCAGGTTTGCTAACAGTCCTGCAAGTTTAGTGTAATTCTTCCTCTGGTCTAATTTCTTGTGTGTTTGTGTGGGAAAAACGCCTATGTTAAAATAAGCAACTGCAGTTCAGCTATCTTGCTTGGAAACGGAGAGAAGAGCATGGGGGAGAGTTTCTGTGTCAGGCCACAAAAAATTAGAGGTTGAAAGGAGTGCTAGACGAGACGTAAGTTTAGAGCATGCTGTTTCAACTTCAGTTGAAGAGTTGCATCTTGCTCAGTGATTTTGCAGGCAGCATTGGCTGCGGGATAAGGACAAGGCTTTGAGAGTGTGCCACTGACACTGTATTAGCAAGTCTTTTTAACTAAGGCTTTGAAAGACCATCAAAATTACGCCAAAGTTCTTGCAGCTACAACTTAAGGTACCTAAGATTTGTTTTTCAGAGATGATGGTTACCTGTAATTTTTATCAGTTTAGTACTTGGAATTCATGAAATACCAGGTCCTAAAGATTTCAGATCTGGTACTCAGAAATTGGCCTTTCTAAGATTAGAGACAATTTTCTAGAAATGTTACTTTTAACAGTCATTGCTGATGTCTTAATAAGTGCTGTGAAGGCTTGTAAAATGTTTTGAGCATTGTGATGGAAAACTGCTTTAAAATTTCTCGGTGGTCAACTAGAACATATTTAGTTGAACTAGAACTTTAGTTGAACACACAGATCATCTTATTACTGGTAGTTTCCTCAGGTTGTCAATGAAATGCTTATGCAAAATGTATGTGGCTTTGTTAATGAAGAATGTAGTGATGTGCTGAAGAAGTTTACATTTGTTTGCTTGGTTTTAGCAAGTGGCTAATTAACTGCAAAACTAGGCCTATCACTTGACGAACTTTCATAGTGATCCTTCTGTAAGTTTATTGGAGCATTTTATCTTAATACAAAATAAGCTAAGATACATTCATCTGTGCATTGCTATGATGTTCTGTTTGTAGATTTTTCTTTGAATTGTTCTTCATGTCTTGACTGACTTGTCAATCTATGTTACACTGGGTGTTTCAATGTCAAAATTACGTCTGGGAAAAAACAGAAATAGTGCTTAAAGATTCCTTGAATCATTTGTGGTAGTGATACAGTGTAGTTATTTCTTATGCTAAGTCTTTTGCTTTTCACAGCCTGTGTGGTGGGAGATATGTTTTAGGCCAGGATTCTTCGGGCTTGTATACAAAGGAGCAGGTAACTTAACATGTCAGTGAGTCGTCCTGTGGTAGTCAGTGGAATTAGTCATAGATGTACATTTGTGTGCATATTAACAAAAGGGAGGCATAGCTATGCTAGCCTTCAACCCATTCAGGCGCGTGAGAGTATCGGTGACATGAAATGATGAGGGCTGTAGCACAGCACAAGCCTTTTGAGAGCCTACATAATCATTCCAGATGTTAATTTATGCTTTTGCATTTTCACTCTTATTGTCACCCATAAGTGGTAGCTGCAGAACTGCAGGAGATATTTTCAAGCCTGGCATCTCTCCTATCACGCTATTCTGTCAAGCGGCCAGGCAATCCCTTAAGTTGCCCCTGATAGAGGACCTGCAGCCTTTCTTTGGAAATGGCCACCCTGGTGATGGTGGTAGCAGCAGTGTGTGTGTGGGGGCATGTTCAGGCATGTAAGGAGACAAGAGTGACTGCCATGAATCAGAATGGGAGTCTGTCTAGCCCATGGTCCTGTTTCCAAAGGTGGATGTTTTCTATATTGTCGTGGTTTAACCCCAGCCAGCAAGCGAGCACCATGCAGCTGCTCACTCACTTCCCCCACCCCCAGTGGGATGGGGGAGAGAATCAGGGGAAAAAAAAGTAAAACTTGTGGGTTGAGATAAAAACAGTTTAATAGAACAGACAGGAATAAACTAATAATGATGATAATAACAGTAATAAAATGACAATAATAATAAAAGAATTGGAATATAGAAAACAAGTGATGCACAATGCAATTGCTCACCACTCACTGACCGATGCCCAGTTAGTTCCCGAGCAGCGATCCCCCCCAGGCCAACTCCTCCTAATTTATATGCTGGGCATGATGTCACATGGTATGGCATACCCCTTTGGCCAGTTTGGGTCAGCTGCCCTGGCTGTGTCCTGTGCCAACTTCTTGTGCCCCTCCAGCCTTCTTGCTGGCTGGGCATCAGAAGCTGAAAAATCCTTGACTTAGTCTGAACACTACTTAGCAACAACTGAAAACATCGGTATGTTATCAACATTCTTCTCATACTGAAGCCAAACCGTAACACTGTAACGGCTACTAAGAAGAAAATTAACTCTACCCCAGCTGAAACCAGGACATACATACTTAGCAATTCTTGAGTTTCTACTCAAGAAACTTACCTAGTTTTCCCTCAAGCTCAGGTAAACATTTAGCAGCCACTTTTTTAACCTACTGATCAAATCATGGAATGAGGATGTTGAAGGGATTTGTATTAGGGATAAGAGCTGGTTTGTTTTTGTTGTTTCACCTTTTCTTAAAATAAAAAAGATTTTTTTTTTCTTCTTTTTCTGAGGCATTGCATAAAATTTTAGTGTTGGTCCCGGTAAATTACAGTGAAAATGAAATCTAGTAAATATGCATATTGTCTCCAGTGCAGTTAGTTATATTCTAAGTGATATAAAGGGAGAAATAAAACACTTTTCTCTGAGCGTTCATCTCAGATGGGGTTCATCTGGGGGGGGGGGGGGGCGTGACGGAGCCAGGAGCTCTGGTGGTGAGGTTTTGCAACACATGTCCAAAAAGCTAGCAAATTCTGGCACAGGCAAGCAAAGGCTTGTGAGTCAGCTCCAAATGGAAGACTTGTCACTGAGCAATTTGTAAATAGAAGGGCTGTACTGCTAATTCAAGGAAATATCATCGTTAGGACCTCCCCTAATAATTGGAAGTGTGGCACAGAGCTATCTGTCAGATGGGAATTGTTTGTGCTTTGAATCACATATTCCCTTTAGTGTGATTTGAACATTCAAACCAAGAAATCCTTGTGTGATATGTAGGTCCCTGAAGGAGGTGGTTGCTCAAGTAATAATTTAAATTTTTGTAGCTGCATACCAGCAACTTGCATTCCGCGTGGAAGCTCCTTGGCAGCTACAGCAGCTCCCAGTGCACAAATGGCATGTGTTTCCAGCGTGAGGCTGCTCAATAAGCACTTCATAACATTTTGCCTCACTTCTGTTTCTGAATGGTCTCCAACTGTAGCCCTTCTCTAGTGCTCCGCCAATGAACTCTAGTGACTGAAAAATACACAGAATATTATGAGAAAAAGCTATACTCTTCACACCAGGGAAAAATGTGAACGTATGCATTTTGAATGCAGCCAACATTCAGGTATTCAGGAGCAAACAATGGAATGGGGATGCAGAGATAAATCTTGTTAATGAATTCTTTGCTTTTCTGGCTGTGTTGATGCTTTTTATCACATTTGGTGCAACTGACAGCCACCTGATCAGCAGGCCTGAATTAATGTAATTCGTTGATCTATATATAGTATGGAAGACATACAGATATTCTTTGAAATTTACATTTCTCAAAACTGAATGTTCTTTTTATGTCCAAGTAAATTACATGAATGCCCCTTGTTGCATTGGCAGCTGGTGTTGATCAAGAAGTTAAAAACTGGGAAAAGCTAGATTTGGAGGGGGTGGCCAAGTATTCAGTGGGGATTTTCTTCTTTTTTTAAGGACATCTTGAAAGGCCTACAGCAAAGCATGGAATAACACTTTCTTTTTTAGTCTTTAGCTTCTGAAAATTAATTTTAAAGTTCTGTATAGTTTGACTTAAGTATTGGTAAAGATTGAAACAAGTTAAATGCTATTAGTGACTGAAGTAGTAAACTGAGAAACAGTTCTGATACCTTTTTTTACTAATATGTTACTGATTCATTACATGTTCAGTGTTGGGATGTAAAGTGATAGTTAAGTGGAATCAAGTCAATATTTATGTTTATTTCTTTGCTGTATATTATCTTCTCACATGAAAATTAGTTCTCAGTTGCTTGGCTTCCTCCATCATAGCTTACTGGTAGGAGAGGTTATAGTGCAGTAATATATATCATTTATTTTGGGAAGACAGATTAAATGCCTATGTATATTTACGTGTACACACACTATTCTGTTGTACACCCATAAGTTTCTCATTTTATAACTCAGTTTCCCTGAGAACAAATGTTCCTTTTTCTTGTGATGCTAGAGTACTGTTTGTGAAGTTTTGTTTATTTTTAAAAAAACTTTTTGAAGTTTTTTTTCTTTGACTGTTTGTACTGTTTTCAAGCTTGAGTATCATGCTAAATTTTGGGGTTTATCTTAATTTATTGTTTTTAATAGTGTTGCTTTTAGTATTTCTAGAGCTATAGTGACCAAAACATGCATGAACTGTGATTGCAAGGATTGTTCTTTTTTTATCAAGGGCTTTTACCTGAGAAGACTTTTTGAAATACTGGTTTGGCTTTGCAGTCTGGTTGTGGTACAGTGTTGTATGGTTGATTTCCAGCTACCAGATCAGCTGCATCCCTTCAGCATGGGTAAACTAGAATCTGTTCTCTGAAGCTACATGTTGTGGGGCAGTAGGCCTGCTGAAATGCTTGTCACCTTGTCTGCAGTGTGCATTGTGATGAAGTCTAAAGTTGAAATTAGTTCCAGAAGTCTGAATAATCTCCAAATTGCCTTGTTATAGTATAGTTCATAGAGTAAAAGTGCATTTCTGTTTGGATCCCAGGTTGCTTGGGGATGTTGCATGATTTCAAACTCAACTTAATCATGTATGCTTAGGTGCAGCCTTATCTGCTACATGTGTGTACACACACTTATGCTTTCTTGAGCATATTCTTTTGAACTCCTGCATCTGTCTCTTAGTAATCTGTCATAAATTACATTATTGTTTAGAGTTTTATAGTAGTGCAAGTCAACTATTCTTGCTGTTTTGTAATATCCTTAACTGTTCAGATTTTTGACCCTGAATAGTCACCTTTAGACACACTGTAAAGTAAAAATGTGTGTCATACGTTAAAAATACTCTTGGGATTTTACTGGATAATTTGCCATTAAACTGTCTTATTTTCAGGTTTTATTTCTTCCTACATAATGTATTGTTCATTCTTTCAAGCACTTCCTGAAAGGAGAGTTTGCTGTGTTTGTGGGAAATTACTACACTTGAGTGGAGAAGAATTTAGCAAAGTATTTTCCTATTTTGAATTTGGTTTTTCTACCATCTGAGAAGAAAATCCCAGCATTGCCAAATTCCTGGTGAGAGGAGAGATAGCCACAGCTGTAAGGCATTCGGATTGCTTTAGGAGATTCCAGTGATGACAATTTAGGATGCCAAATATTCATGTATGTGAAACTGGCAGGGAAATCTGACTGCCCCTGTGGTTTAGTTTGATTTTGTGACTTAGAAAATTCTGAGTTGAATTATTCTCTTAGAATCTTTTTTGACAAGCTCTAGATGTTTTCCTGTATGAGATATGGTAAACATTGGGAATATTTATAAAGTAATCTTTAATAAATTTAATTAAGATTATAAGTTTATTTCAGTTTTTTTTATTGGAAAGCTATTATCTTTTCAGATTTTTAGAAAATGTAAATATTTTTTCAGATATGTATCATGAGTAAATTGTGTAGTCTTTCTATGGCAGTATTTGTTTAAATGAAGATGTTTTAAGGGATGTTGAGATGCCTGGGGAGAATATACTATAAATGTAAGATAGGAATTAAAAAGTATTAACTGTACTGTTGGGCATTCTTTTTATTAAGAGTTTAAGCTGCCCTCCTTGAATATTTGGAAAGTCTTTTGCACGTAAAGGGTATTATTGCAAGTAAATAATTGTAGGAAATGTTGCATTTGATTATGGGCTTCATTTTTTGTGATTTAATTTCAGTATTGAAGTGGTCTTTGTTACCATGATTTTCTAAATACATGCAAAAATGCAAAATATTTTTAAGACATTTCTTCTTTCCTATTGAAGTATGAGAACTACTCCGATGCCTTGGGGTTTTTTTGTTTGGGTTTTTTGTTTGTTTTGGTTTAATGCTCTTCTTTCTTTGGCAAAAGTGAAATATTTAAGGTATGGTACTAGCTGACTGACTTTGCTATTACCACTTTCTTTCTATAGAAAATGTGCTATAACTTTTCCTGTAGAAAAATTTGATCTGTAGTGAAAATGCACTTTTATTGTCTAAGAATACGAAAAGAAGAATGTGGAGCTCCTTTCCAAATTCATGTGGAAACATCATCACAAACAATTCATTTTAATTTTGAATTTGAGATGCAAAGAATAAATATTTTAAGTATTGAGGTATTAAAAATCTACCATGTTTGGTATACATGATACTGTGCTTAGGTTTTGCACTCGTTAACGGTGAATAATGAGCTGCCTTGCAAGAAGCTTCATTGAAATCAATGCTGATATTTTTTTCTTAAAAAATGAACAAAGCATATCTGAGGTTTTTCATTTGCAATGTAAATAAATCTAGTTACCTTACCTTTATGGAGGAAATTAAAATACAGAGAGCTTTGTTAGCAAAAGAGATAAAATGCAGATTTGAAGCCTTGATTTGTAAAGTTTTTCTCTACAGCGGGAAGAGCTCTTAAGTAATAATAATTATTATTGATATAAGTTGCACACTGGAATAATCAGTTTCCTCATTCACGTAATCTCTCCTGGCATTTTAAAATGAGCTAGCCTACCTGTGCACACATGTATGCCAGGATGCAGGTTTTTCTTTATTTGTCTAAGAATGACATATACTTGCTAAATTGTAAAGCACAGGAGTCAAAAGGAACTTGGGCAGACTGGTCATAAAGAAGCAAGGCATCTCTCCAACACAGAGGCGATAGAGCAAAGTTAGAGACCTTTCACTGGACTTCAGGTTGCACCGCTGCTTTTTAGTGAGTTTATGGATTTCTCCACAAGGTACCTCTGTCAGAGGTATCATTAGGCAAGTATGAGACCAAAGGCAGTGCCCCAAATACTTGTTAACATCAACAATTGCTTGACTGCGTGTACTTGGATATATAGTTAAAGGGACAGTCTATTTGGTATTTGGAGTTGATGTTGTAACAGCCATGTTGGCAAGATGCTGCTGCTTTTGTGCTGACTATGTATTTGGGTGACATTGAATTGGCTTTTATTTTTTTTTAAACAGAAGTGTTTTGTTTTATTTTTTTCCCCCCAGTGGTGATAAATCTAAATCAATAATCTGTTACAATCCTGACCAGCAATATTCTGTTATTATAGTACTGTGAAGTTACTGTTGATGTTTGTGGAAGAATGGGGTTTTGATAAAAGGGCAAAACTTTCTGGTATTAAAAGACAACCCCGAAACAAACAAATATTCTCACGGGCACACAAAATAAAAAAGTGCCAAGGTAGGAAGATACTTAATTTAGAAGCTTTTAAAGCTTCCTTCATGAAAGGTATTAGTATTTAAACTATACTTGGATTTGGGTCTCAAATTGTGAAGGCTTAGTTCAGTCCGTCTACTACCATAATAGCATACCTCAAGGACTCCATGAGAAAAATCAAATAAGAAAGCTCAGTATTTGAACTGGTTCACATGTTACTCTGCTAAAGAGCAGAGATGGCACTGATGTTTGCAGCAACTCTGTAGTGTCTAATGCAGAAAGATAATTTCTTAAGAAACAAAAAAATAATCTGGTTTTCTATAGTCTTGTGTCAAAAATTTGAGCAGAAGTCTTCTGAAGACGGTTTGTGAGAATTATTCAAATCTGCATAAGATAGTTTGCTTCTGCTCTTCACATCATGAGTGTTAGTGAAAAAGACTGCACCCGCTCTGTAATTTTTCAGGCTACATGGTATAGATAAGTCTACAGTTTTACTCTCTTTCATATTCTGAGCCAGTAAGATTTTACTGCAGGTTTTTGCCATTTTAGTTTGCATAATATGTAACAAAGGTTCAGGCTACACTTAGAAGGTCTAAGTGATCTCTAGGTGTCCCTTTTGTCAAAAGCGAATTTGAGGGTCTGATTTGCTAGTGGAGGTTGCAATGCTGTGACTGGGTCTGTACCAGCAGTTCTTACGAAGGGAGGTCTGTTTCAGGAATACAGCCTAGAAATTGAAGTTAGGGGGAGCTTCGAACATATTAGTTGTGTTAAAACATTTAAGAAGTCACATCTGTACTCTTACCAAGAAGTCAATGGTTTTGTTTAGCCTTTAAAAATCTTGAGTAAAATCTTGCTCTTAATCTCTTTTATTAGCCTGAAGTGTTTTTAGTGTTCCACCTCCAAGTTAACTGGTGTTAGTATTCTGGAGGGCAAAAGTGTTTGTATTTATGATTTCATTGAGCCTTTTATTCATACATAGACAAAACAAGCTGCTTATACTTGAAACTAAAATGGTCAGCAGCAAGGCACAGGTACCTAGAGCTTAGAGGAAGTCTTGCTCTTTGCCCTGACCCAGAAGACCATTAGGTCTTCCAGTCATGGAATTTCCTGCATCTTATATATGAGTCTATGCTTACATTTACAAACTGTTAGACAACTATGTGACAGCTAAGACCAAAGATGGACTTGAAAGAGAAGGCAACAAAATGCTATACAGGGAGAACTCTTTTCTGGTGCCATAGGACTTACAACAAAACTGTTTCCAGCCTTCTCCCTTTCTTGCAATCTCAGTGTTGACAAGTGATTTACATTGTTTGTGCCTTGTTATCATCCTCCTTTTAAGGTGAGGTAATTGCCTTCAAGGAAGAGGTATCCTGGCCTAACAAGTGGTGGCACCATGTCAAGAGTGGGAATGGAGATTTTGCCCCACCCAGGGGAGCTGATTGATGGGGGCTTCCTTACGGGGAGGTGTGATATACGAGTCTGAGTTTGCATCTCCATGGCTGGGCAAGTGTTTCGTCAGCAGACTTTGTACAGGAGGCCACACCCTCTCACACCTACTGCTTTTGAGAAGGAGGTGGCTTTGTTGTTCAGAAATAGTTATTGGCACCCTCTGTGGACCTCCAGCAGATAGAGGCACTTAAGCCTTAGGTAGAATAGCAACTTTTTTCATTCAGATGCAGATACGTGTTTGCCTGTATGATGCATCCTCTATGGACCCTTTTGACTGGCTTTTCCCTGGACATCCTGATTAAAAGGCTGACTTTTGTTTCTCTGCAAGATGCTTAATCCCTTCATGTTTGTTCTAGAAATCTGAGACGTGGAACTGAGGCTTCTGGATTGCACTGTAGAAATGAGGCACCAACTTTTGTGTGGAGCAGATTGAGTAGAGTTTCCCTAGCCAGGTTACTTACTTGGCTTTAAATCAGGTTGTCAGTGAACAAAATTATCATCTCCGTGGTTCTGTGCACTTAGGTGATTTAAGTCTGGCTCTTATGCAGACTTATTTCATATTTTTCTGTTTCTCAGTTGGGTAACTTTAGCAGTGTCATTGAAAAGGTCAGAGATGGAAGAAACCAAAGTGGTGGATCAACTTTCTCCCATGGAGCATGGTTCCAGGGTATTTTTCCCAGGTGGTTATACGTCTGTCAGCTGTTCTATTATGTTTTTTATTGTGAAGATGAACAGAACTACTCAATTTTGCTGTGTGCTAAAAAGTATTTTAAGACAACAGTTCTAAGTGACTTGATTTATGAGAGAAAAGTACAGTTTGGAGGTGGAGGGATATTCTGTGTTTAGTGACAGCTATAACTGAGTTACTGTGACAGCATTTGCTTGGGAAAATGCTCTAGATTAAGTGTAGGATGCCTGGCTGTTTACAAGTAACCATCTGAGCCGTACAGTTTGGATGCATGGAGGGAACGTGAAAATCTATTGACATCTTTAGTTACTCAACTAGTTTATTTTTGGGAGCTCGTGAATTGGCAGGACATAGTGACCCTGTCTGAAGGGGGAAAGCGTAATAACTTTGAATGCAGGAAACTTAGTGAATGTTTTGTCACGTTACTTGCCACTATTTCTTTGCAGCAACCGTAATGGAGATTTTAACCCTTTGCTTTCCCACTGAACATTTTTGCATAGTATTGATATATTTTAATGACAATCTAATGCTACTCTGTCAACACAAGATTGCTTAATGTATCATACAACAGATTTGAAGAGTATGAGGTTTCCTTGTTTGAAAAAGTGGGGGGAAGATTTGGTAGTAGATTGCTTGTTTGTAACACTTTTTAATATTATACCTTTCATTGGGAATAGCTATAGCTTGGATTCAAAATTGGTCCTGGGTGCACAATGCTACAACATAGAAAAGACAGAGCTGTCTTGCGCACAGGTAATATTGGATTGCAAACAAATAAGGAGCTGAGAGAAGTTGTATTTATGTACAAAAGCACAGCTGTATTTTGCATGACACCAATACTGCTTTTGCACTATGTGGCTAGAGAGACCCAGCAAGCAGGGTCAAAAACTGACAGTAACAACTGCAAAGTCTTGCGGAAACTTTGCCCTTCCTATTATAAATTTTCTGCATGTGACTGATTTGCACAAAACTACTACCAGTTAGCATAGTACATAAAGTAAGACCAAGAAAGCTTTCCTGTAGTGTGTTCCTTGTAGCTACTACTACGGTCCTGGTTTGGAGAGCTGATTCAAGGTTGCATGGAGTAACTGGGGAGTTTATTCTGGGAGAAAGTTGGTTTTCTTTTGGCTTTCAATATTCTATACTCTTACAACATCAGAAATTCTCAACTACACTGTCAGTTTAGTTGAAAACTAGTTCATTGGTGGAAATAAGTTACTTCAAAGCATTTTACTTAGTGTTACTTGCAGTTGTCTTACTGAAAAGTTGAAGCTCAGTTCATTACTCTTAATCATTCCATATCCCTTTATTCATTCACACAACTCACTTGTAGACTCACACCAGTGTTGCAGGATTTCTTACAAATGCTGAATTTTGAGAACAGCTGACTTACTGATGACTGAAGGGAAAGAGCCACTGATTTGATTTTTGTGTATTACACAAACAAAATTTCAAAAAATGCCAAAAGGTAAAGGTTAATACTTGGCATGCTGACTGGACTCATGGAGACTATGTTGTTTTAAAGGTGATTCTCCTCCATCCCCTTTTTTTTATTATTTTTTTTTTTTAATAGAAGGGGGTTTTTGGGGTGTGGGTTTTTTGTGGTTTTTTTTTTTTTTTCCCTTTAAATAAGGAAGATCTGGAAAACTCATGTGTCTGGAACAATGTCAACCGTCAGCTTATCTGTTCAGTAACAGTCCCTTACTATTATTAAATACAATTGCTGGAAAAAAATTGTCTTGGGTCTCACATCTTAATTGAAAGCAGGGATGTTAATTTATTTTTTAAGATTTTTTTTTTCCTGAAGTGTATATTAGATATTAGTTTCAAACAGTATGAATTCTTTTTTTCTTTTCAGTGCCCTCAGTGCTAATTTTCAACTTCATTTTAATAAATCTATAACTTACTCATTTGTCTAGAATTTTAGATTAGCTGTTCCTAGTTTCAAGAATACAAGCTTCCTCCATCCAAGTAACTTTTAAAAATTAAAATATTTCCAGCTGAAAAATCTTTTTTTTTTCCTTCCCCTTTGTAGATCACCTTAAATACAGGTTTAATGATTGCAAACACCTTGTTGGTTAAATATGAAAAAATACATAGTTGCTAAATAGTTTGTTGATAACTGACAAGGTTCTCATTAAATTTCAGAGGTGAAAAAACTGAAGTCCTTGATGCATATCTTACAAGAACTACTTGAAAGCAAAATAACTGGTTTTATTTCAAAATTTAAACAAGGGAGTGTTTTTACAATTCCTTGATGATTGCAAAGACATTATTAATATGCTGGCGCCTTCATAATTTAATCAGATTGTTTGTATAGTGCTTGTTTGTTTGTGGGGTTAAAGCATCATTTTAAGAAAAGATTATTTAAGTAAACTACTTATGAAGAATTTCTCCCATTTAAATTGGTTCTTACCTGCAGTGTATGTAGTCATATAAACGTATGCATGTATACATACAGTATAGGTATAATGTATAGCCAAGATAGAATACAGCTGATTAATGATCACAGGTGTTGTTGCTTATTGTTGTGACTTCAAACAAAATGTGCTTTGCAAATAGCATTCATCTCCTATTCTTTCTGAACAAAACATCCAAATATAAATTGGATGCTAGTATAAGGGAGAACATCACCTTTGACCAGGCTGCAAATACATTATGGCCTTAATTTCATTTAAAGTGTTGCATCACTTGGAAGTTGAGGATTAAAGCAATTGAGAGATACTTTGTTTTAGGGTTTTCTTGAGGGTTGTGGGTAGCAGTGTATGGTTTTTTAATATTTAAAACAAAACAAAAAGCCAGCCTTCCTGGTTGTCCTGGTTTTGGCTGGGATAGAGTTAATTTTCTTCTTAATAGCTGGTATAGTGTTATGGTTTGGCTTCAGTATGAGAAGAATGTTGATAACACACTGATGTTTTCAGTTGTTGCTAAGTGTTCAGACTAAGTCAAGGATTTTTCAGCTTCTGATGCCCAGCCAGCAAGAAGGCTGGAGGGGCACAAGAAGTTGGCACAGGACACAGCCAGGGCAGCTGACCCAAACTGGCCAAAGGGGTATTCCATACCATGTGACATCATGCCCAGTATATAAACTGGAAGGAGTTGGCCGGGGGGGGGGGGGGGCGAATCCCTGCTGGGGAACTAACTGGGCATTGGTCAGCGAGTGGTGAGCACTTGCATTGTGCATCACTTGTTTTCTGTATTCCAGTTCTTTATTATTATTATTATCATCATCATCATTATTAGTTTCTTCCTTTCTGCTCTATTAAACTGTCTTTATCTCAACCCACAAGTTTCCTTTTCTCTGATTCTCTCCCCCATCCCACTGGGTGGAGGGAGGGTAAGCAAGCAGCTGTGTGGTGCTTAGTTGCTGGCTGGGGTTAAACCACGACAGTCCCTTTTTGGAAGTCCTGTTGCAAGTAAGGTATTACAAAATGCAATTTTAAGAAAAGTGCACCAACTTTGAGAGCAAATAAATCAACACTGTGTCCAGTGACTATTGAATATAATGAATGCTTATAACAAATTTGTTCTAACACGTTCCAGTCAGATCTCTCAACCCATTGAGCCCCACGTTAGGCGCCAAAAAGGGCTGTCGTGGTTTAAGCCCAGCCAGCAACTAAGCACCACGCAGCTGCCTGCTTACCCCACTCTCCACCCAGTGGAATGGGGGAGAGAATTGAAAAATTAAAAAAAAGTGAAACTCATTGGTTGAGATAAGAACAGTTTAATAGAACAGAAAGGAAGAAACTGATGATGATAGTAATAATAATAAAATGACAAAAGGATTGGAATATACAAAAGAAGCGATGCACAATGCAATTGCTCACCGCTTGCCACCCGATGCCCTGTGACATCCCAAGCAGTGATCCACCCCCATGGCCAACTCCCCCCAGTTTACATACTGGGCATGATGTCACATGGTATGGAATACCCCTTTGGCCAGTTTGGGTCAGCTGCCCTGGCTGTGTCCCCTCCCAACTTCTTGTGCCTCTCCAGCCTTCTTGCTGGCTGGGCATAAGAAGCTGAAAAATCCTTGACTGAAACCAAGCCACTTGTTAGTGAAGTCTGAACACTGTGATGTAGCTAGGCTCTTTTTAATCTGATTTATCATTTTAGGGAGCGAGCTTTCCTTCTAATGCAGAAGTTGAAAAAGAAGCTGTGTGTATTTGTTGCTTATGGAAATGCAGAACAAGTAGCATAAACAACAGAAGGGGCTGTATATTAAAAAAAAAAATATTGAAAAATCGTCATCCAAGACCTAAGTGAAATGAATGTATTGCAGGATTCCTTTACGTGCACTGCCGAACAGGGTGCAGGACTCAACACTTGCGCTGCAAATGCCTGTTGCCTCCCCTGTATTTGCAGGAGTGTTTAGTGCCTGACTGAGCCTGGGGGGCCCTAAATTAATGGGAAAGGGGCTGGATGTCACAGCAGCCACAGGTCATGGCATGCCAGGCTGCCTGTGAGGGCAGGGGAGACTGCCAGGTGCCTGGTTTTGAGGGCAGCCTGTGCTTCATGACTTAAGACTGGTGAGCTCAGCTGCAGGGTGGACACAAATGCTTTGAGAGATACTGTTTCTTCAGGCTATCGCTTGGGTTCTTGCTCAGCAGCTGATGCATTTCACTGGGAAATGCAACATCAGAAAAGCACGCTTTTAGACTCCAAGTGGCTTTGGAGCAGCTGTACTGTGGCTAAATAAATATAACCCTCTGTAAGAGGAAATAACTTTTCTACCAGATACATGCACAGATGGATTGTAATCATACTGAGGCCAGTGTTTGCCTCAACAAGAGAAAAAAACCTTTTTAGTAGAGAGCTATAAATGGAAATTTGTGCTTACACTAGCTTCTTGCAGCAGCGATTGGAGAACACTACTCCTGCCTAGTAGGAATGAGATAGGCATCTTAGGGAGTTTGAAAAACTAAAGGAGCTAGGGAATTGAAGGCCATGAGCTACAACAGCTATGTACATGAAAATTTATTGGTCCCCAGATGCCTACAAAAGTGTCTGGGAGCAGTTCTTTTACAGCAGTGTGAGTGGACCTGGATAACTGAGGTGTATGTGCCAGAGGTACTAACATACTGGATGTCAGTATGCTCAGAGAGAGCAGAGGAGGATAGCCTTTCCCTGCCAGGGGGAAACCCTGTGTCTTGCCACCTCCAAAACACAGATTTTATTTGGGATAGAAAAATAAGGTTGTTTTTTTTTTTTAAGAATGCAAATTTGGAAGATATTTAGTAATTACAGATGCACTTCCTAAAATAATTGATAATAAGTAGAGCAAAGTACAGAGCTAAAATTATATGTGGACAGCACTTAAGAGAGCTGCTGCTTCTTCAGGAAGGAATTATGATGCTAAAGTAGTGGATCTGGTATAAGATCATTCCAGGATTTTTTTTTTCTTTAATGAATACTTTAATGAAGTATTGTTTATCACTTCGTCTTCAAAGAGTAAGATAATTTAATGAAGAGGGAGTTGTTACTGATGGGATTTTGCTTTACAAAGGCAGCTTCAAACTGAAAGCTAACTTGTAGATCTAAACAACACAACACCCTCTGTGTGTTAAAATAAACGGATTGTATCTCCTGACATAAATGGTGCCAGTATCCGGAGGAGGCCTTAGGGCTATGCAATGGAGTTGCATGCCTTAAAGACTAAAAAGTGACTTTAAGTTAGTGCATACATTTGCAATTGTATGTCTGTCTGGTTTTCTTTAAAAAAAAAAAGAGGTTGTTAAGCTTCAGTGTGGGAGGGAAGAGGTGGTCAGTGATTGCTTGTAAACCCTGAGGTTTTCCAGAATGCCTGGGAAGGACATGGTGCTGCTTTTGTGATGCACGTTTGCTGAGGTCTATGTGGCAGAAGACAGCAGCAGATCTCTGGCAAGAGCTCGCTGTGCTCCACAGGCCAGTTTTCCACAACCCTCAGCAAGTTGCTCACCACTGATTATTCTTTCCACATGTTCATTTTATGCATGAAGCTACTTTAGGGAATTGAAGCCAAAATTCAGGAGTTGGAAGGTTAATTATTTCCCTTGCCTTTTTGCCTGTGTGTGCAATTTGCTTGGAGGGAGAGGGGGGAGAGTGTTAACCATTTACAAGTATACATCTCCCCTCATGCCTACCCAGAATGACTGTGGAAATTATTCCTAGGCTTGTTTAGTGAAACAGCTAAGTTGCTCTCAATAGTAGAGACTGTTGTAAGTACACAGATTAGCAAGAAACACACAGCGGGTGGATCTTGTTACTGAAGAGTTAGTTCTCCACAATGAACAGGAAAAGAATGCATCCATATTCAGCTGAGGAAATTTTTAGTATTGCAGCTAGGCAAGCAAAGTACCTTTATTGCTGTGGACTTTATTTTGAACTATTTATTCAAAGACCACCAGAAGTATCAATTTACTTGCTTAAGGTGTAAAAACCTTGAAAAGTTGGAGTGTGGTAAGCAGTTTCCTTTTTTAACATTAGAGTTGCAGATCTGCTTATTTTAGAATTTGACTAGAGAGCTAGTGAAGTGATACTGGGAGTTGAGCAACTGACAGGTGGGTTTTTTTTCCAACTGCTGTTGTTAAAAGCCTGAACCTTTAAATCAAATGTCTACTGAATGTTAGGGGGAGGTATGTGTATAAATTTTTCAATTGTTTTTTGAGAATTCAGTCTTTCAAACTATAAGCAGTTCCTCCAATGATATTGAGAAATTTGGCGCACAATATTCTTTCCATATCCAAAAAGAGAAGTGATAATTCCTCTTCACTATGCAAATATCTGTGCATAAAATTGAGAGATATATTAACAAATGAAAACCTTTAATTTCTTCATGGAAAGGAGCTGAGAAGTATAACTAAAATAGTAAACAACTTCTTATTGGTTGTATCTTTTTTATGTCTAAATCTGTCCTGTTACTTTCAGATAAGGCAGAAATCAAAAAATTAAAGAAATTACCAATTGTGAGAAGCTACTAAAAAAAAAAAAGGCAGACTAAGAAGTTATTACAGTTGCTTAATTGGATGGGTGCTTCATGTCTTTTGAAACACTTTGTCCTGCAATGATATCTTTGTGGAACTAAGTATATTTAACTGGAAGGCACTGTGTTCTAGAAAATGGACAAAATGTACTAGGAATGTAGGTGGAAAACAAAGGGCATCTGCAGGGACCAATACGCTTCTGGTTTCAGAAGGGAGATATTTTCTTCTTCCTGCTAGTTTTTTCATCATCTCACCTTTTTCTCACGCTTTAGCTTCCGACATGTTGCAGGATGAATGGAAACCAACCATTGTACTTGACCTCAATCTAAAATTGAAAGTGGAAAAGTTCTTCTGCTCTGGGCCTCTGAAACTGCTGCTCAGGGGAATCCCTCTCTGTGCAGATGCTACTGTGAAGCTTTATGCCAACACCAGGGTCTCACATCTTGCAGAAGGTGAGCTGAAGATACCTGAAGAATGTGGAAACCTTGCTTAAGCAAAGCTGTAAGTTTAGAAGTGGCTACAATAATACAAACTTAGCCTGCTACGTGTAGGAACTATGTACATGTAGAAGCCATTCTTTATCTGAACTTTTTTTGCCTGATGGTCTTACGTGCAGGTAGCAATGAGTGTGAATTTTTTTCTGCTTTTTTGTTCAGTTTTGTGGCTCTGACAGTACTTTCGTGGCTCTGATTTGGCAGATCTTGTCTGCAAGGGAACCTTTTGTGCTGAGTGTTCAAGATTTTTAGTAAGGAAGAGAGAGAACAAAGCCACAAATGTAAGTGGTGGGAGCTTTAGGAACAGAATTGGCTTAACAAATTTATCTACTATAATAGGTGAATTTCATCACCGTTATGTGCAAATTAGTACTTGTTCTTTCTTTCTAAGTGATACTGTGACTTAGCATTCCTCATGCATAACTCTCAAGGCTGCTTTTTTTTTTTTTTTAAAGCAGCTGCTATAAATACATAGCTTTTTATGGAAAGGGGAAAAACAAGTCTTGCAATTTCATCTCTAGTGTTTGCATTTTAAAAACTCTGGCCCCTATTTTATTTTTTCCATGACACTTCATTATATTTCACAACCAAATATGTGCCCCTCCCTTCCCCCTCTCCCCCCTTAAATGACGGAAATCCTATGTTTGTAGCTGCAGAGCAAAACCAGGGCTGAGGACCGTGGTGCCCCCCCAGCCTCCAGGACCTCTGAAGGGCTAGTGGTGGCAGTGGCAGAGCCCCTTCCGTGGTCTGCTGAAAGAGTTGTTGTTCCTGCAGACCAACTGCTGCGATCTCTGCCGTGTTTCTGCTAAAAATCAGAGTTTTGCTCTCAACGTGGCTGGAGACAGAGTTATAGAGAAGATTCAGTTAGAGGGTTCAAGGGGTGGAAGCTTGTCCCTGCACGGGTGGGCTCTGAATATGTGCAACTCCAACGCATCCATTTCTTGTGGGCCTGAAAGCTGTTTCTTATTTGTGGTGCCTCAGATGTTGCAGTTGTGGGAAAAGAACAAAAATTCTTTTTCCCCTGCAGTGGTTGTCAGGAAGGAGGTTGCAAAGATGGGAGGAATATACATGTCATGGTGATTGCTAAAAGCACTGTCTTAACAGGATTTAAGAGCTCCCCTTCCTTTTTTTATTCCCTGATTCCAAAGAGTGATTTTATGCTTATGGTGATCATTAAGTGATGTAAACAGATGAAAATATGTATCAAAGCTAATCTACTTATAGCTATAAATTAGTATATTCCTTCCCTTCTTTCTTCATTTGAATTTGTAATTGCACGCAGGGAAGGGATTTGATGAGGTTCTTCAGCATTGTTATCTAATCCCTAGACAAAATTAATAACAATGTCATGTTTGCACCTGAATAGGTCTGTCTAGTATTCCTGAATTGCTCTGTGTGTCCCCTGGCCACTACTGCAGCCAAGGCTAGTGTATCACTATGCGTATATGCCTTATAGGTGACAACTCTAATAAAAGCTAGAAAAATATTTTTAGATCCACAATAAACCTGCATTGGCTGCTAAATGCTTATCTTGAGTTTATTATTATGCATGGCATACAGTCTCATGGGCAGGCTGAAATGGGAAGAAATGCTTCAGGGAGATTTCGTTTAGCCATCCTTAGGATGGGATTTTAAACCGAGTAAGAGACTAAAGATGATTGGAAGGGTAGGGCACTAGCTTGACGCTGAGTTGGGTTCCCTGCTCTGTCATGGACCTCTTCAGGCAAGTCACTTCATAGTCTCTCTCTCTGACTTAGTCCCCTTCAATAAAAAGGGGTAATAGTAGTTCCCTCCCTTAAAGAGGCATTCCCAGAGTAAGTGCATTAAGGAGTATATAGTGCTGTTATACTGTGATTATGAGGCCATGCAGCTGTGTAAAATAGAAATTGATGTAATTCTGTTTCTGTACTACAGTGCAAGAAATGAAGGCATGGACAATAAGAGGAGTACACCTGACTGGTGTTGTCATTTTCTTTAAAAAAAAAAAAAAAAAAAAAATAATCCAAAATATAAAATCCCCAACCAGTACAGTTCGTCCAAATGGA
The DNA here is from genome assembly GCF_900496995.4 of Aquila chrysaetos chrysaetos. Lineage (NCBI taxonomy): Eukaryota > Metazoa > Chordata > Aves > Accipitriformes > Accipitridae > Aquila > Aquila chrysaetos. The sequence goes on along the minus strand of NC_044005.1, from coordinate 41,540,326 downwards.
AGAGCCTTTCCCCTTAGCCTGCAGTTCCAGGCAGAGCTCATGGACCGTACAAAGGCATCATAGAACACTGCATCTGTGGAGTACTGGTTAGAGATCTCTAGTATGACACTGCTATTTATATATTAATGCTAGAGCTCTTCTACAGATATGGGTGGGTGAACTTTTATGTGCTTTAGAAGACATTGTGATTTTTAGATCAAAATAGCCTTAACATTTACATCAGGGTGGGGGGATTTCTACGGGGTATTTTAAGAAGTAGTGTTCTATAACACTTTCTGAATTTTAGTGTGTCTGTTCAAGGTGAAGATGCTTTACCTGACATCTTGCAAGTGTAGTCTGTATCTGCACAGTATGAAGGAATGAACAGTGGACAAAACTGAGATCAAGGAATTCCAGAAGAATAATCTCTTGTTGGCTACCCATTCACTGTTTAGTGCAAAGCAGACTGCTTTGTCTCTCTTTGTTTACCTGTTAAAAATATAGAATGTTGCACATGACATGTTGTGAGGTTGGATGAACTGGTGTTAATATATTGCTTTAACTGTTGCAAAGTGCTACCTAAATGTCAAATATTCCAGTACTGTCAAGTTTGTTTGTGGGCAAGTTCCTTCAACTACTTCCCCCAAATGAAATTTTTCTTCAGTGTAGCAACTCGTAGAATGTTTTCCTGCCTTGCTTGATGCATAGATCTCTCCCAAATGGGGGAGAACTGTGTAACGAATGTCAGCCTGCTGACGGGAGACTGGACGTTTGTTCTTATTTTTTGGAGATTTGTTGAAAATAGTAGTCATCAGAAGCTGTGGGACATAATTTGAAGTAGTAAACTATTTGAAATAAGAGTGTGTTATCTAGCTGGTGTGGAAAAATCCTTTAGAATCCACTAGATGCATTATGGATTGTAAAGGAGCATCAGTCTCAGAATTTCTTTTTCTTCAGTGTGAGAGGATCAAGTTAATGGAATCCATGCATCTGAAGGGATGATTAGTTCATTAGCCTTTCATTCTGAGAGTGAAAACTATGTTATGTAAGGGATTTAAATCTTTTTTTTAATGCTTAGCGATTTCTTTTGGAGATGGTCAAGTGTTTAGCACTGATCCTCTTACTGGCTTTTCTAGTAAGCTGCTGTGTGACTTTCCAATTATTTATGGCCTGTTTTTTCACAGTTGGGAAGGACTTAACTGTTCCTGTTAATAGCAATTACATAGTTGGTATCTTTAGTAAATAGGGTTATTCAAAGCGTAATGTGGGATTATTGGCCCAAAATGTTATGTCTTCAATTAGGATGTATTTATATTGTTCCAGGACCCACAAAGTGAACTGCGTAAGTGCAGGAGGAAATGTAAAAGCATGTTATACTTCTGATCTGCTTAACACTCACAGAATTCCATGTTCAGGTGGATTAATGCGTAAACTTTATTTTTTCCTGTAAAGTTGAACTTGATCATTGCGACCTTAGTTTTGTGTTTTACTAAGAACTGAGTCTTTTGCTCAATTTAAAATAGCTTTTTAAGTGTTCTTAATAGAGGGCACTTTTCCTCACACTGTCATTGTATGACATTTTTCTTTTCTAGTTAGGAAGTAAGGGATGGGTGGTTTGGTTTCAGGTAGACTTGTTGAGCTGAATCTTTAGGAAGCTTCTGACTTTGCTCTGAGTACATATGAGGCTGGTGTCACTTATGCTCCATTGTGGAAGTGCTTTATAATGTTAGTAAGGATACAAATAAGCCACTACAGAAATGGAAGAGGCTCGCTTTGTATTTGCTCCAGTATTGGTGCCAACCATCTGCTCGCTCTTTCCTCCACTGAAATCCCTGTGGCTAAAAGGAGGAGATTGGGCAGATGTCTGGCAGGTAACTGGCAGGGAGCTCTGAATCCGGGGGCCTGGAGAGTGCTCTGATTCTTTAATTAAAGATTAAGAAATCAGAGTCCTCTCTGGGCCCCTGGATTCTTTAAGCCTTGCTGGTTTCCCCTGTGTGATGATCATGCTTGCCCATGTTTTTCAGTGTTCCTACACCCAGTATTAACTAGTGTGCCTTTTCCATAGCTATGTTGTAAAGCCTGACAGTCCCAGTCATGAGCTTACTGTACATTGTAACAGACCAGCACAATAAAAAGATGGTTTTATATTCAACAGTGACCACAAAACTTCTTAAAAGACATAATTTTAGAAATTTTAACTAAAGTCTTGTCAGTGCTGTTAAAGACTGACTACTTGAGTAGTTTTATAATAGATTAGCTCAGTCAGTACTGGCATCTGTCTGGCTGCAAGTGTGTGGATGTGGGCAAACTGAGATCAGCACTGCTTCAGCTTAGATAACTGCTGAAAAACAAAAAGATATTTCTGGGTTGAGTGAGGCAGAGAGAGGCATATGACAAAAGAACAACTACATTATTATTTATGTGACCTTTTTCCTTTGTTTTGTGGCCCCTTCCTTCTATTTTGGTTACTGCTACCCTGTTGCATCATGTCTCAAGTTAGACTTCTAAGCTCTTTGAGGAAGAATCCCCATCTAGCCTGTTAGTGGGTACTGTTAAAGATAATATGACTTTTATGACCTCAAAATACTTTATGAATATTAGTGTATTAGGTTTCAGGTATTATTCTCATTTTGTGAACTGATCTGAAGTGGCTTAAGATACATGTCTGTAGCAAAGCTGCAAATTGATCCCAGATCCTCTGAGGCTCTGCCTGTGCTTTTAGTCCCAGCTATTCTCCAGCCAGACTTGGGTGAGTGATGATGCCTGCTTGATGGTGTCAAGAGTGTCTCTGCTGAGAGCTATGGTCTAGGTATTAAGTGCATTTATGTCTCTCATGAAGAAACCTCTGGGGATGGAAAGGCATCACCTCTATGAACTTTCCCCTTTCTCTTCCCTTATTTGTAGGCCGTTACCCCTGGCAAAGCCTTGAAGGAATCTGTGAAGCGCTCAGACTGTGGTACTCCATACACTGGACACTTGTGTATGTCTGGTTTTGTGATGGAGTGCCGGAGAGGTCGAGATGGAAACAACTGAACCTGCAGCAATCCAGCAATCTTTCCTGTTGCAGCTCAGTGCATTCAGATGTGTTTTCTTCTCAGAGCTAAAGTGCAGAGAGATTTGGTCTGTCGCTGGGGTGTATCCATGCAATTCTGCAGCTGGTGTGTTTGTGGCGGGAGAGGCATTCAGAGTGAAGGACACGTTGTGGTTATGTCAGCTATGTGAATGCGAGGGCAGGGAGAAGCTTTTGGCCTGCTCTTTGCCATTCTGGCTTTAGAACCTGCAGCAATTCCTGCATGTTGGAGTATTGGTCTCTCTGTTGCTAGCAACTGCCTTCCCTGACAGCTCCAAATAAAAAAGCTTAAAATAGCTGTCTAAGTGCTTACAATTAGAAGAACTGTTAACCCATTTCCAGTGGGAAAGAATAGTATGTTCCTGTAACTTCACAAAGCCTGGGAGCAGCGTTTCATATTCCTTAATTGCTGTGCTCTTTCTGTCCTCTAAGGCTGCCCAAGTCTCTTCAGATCGTGATATTTATCATGGTGAGAATTATAATAACTAGTATTCCCAACTTTAGTACAGTTTATAAACATTAATTTAAGAAATGTACCATATACCTATTTTGTTAAAGGGTAAGCCTGCACTGTGTTGCAAAGCCATTTGTAAAGGTGGGCTTTCCTGCATATTTGTTTAAGAAAGTCCAGTCTAGGTAGCTGTCTCTTTCTCATAGTTCTAAGAACTGCATGTTGTTCCTATGCAAGATGAAGGATGAGTCTGGTCCAAATCATGAATCTTGTTTTCATGACATGAGGTTTTGGCAAAACTTCAATTACTTTGGAAATACCACTTGAAGTTTTGCTTGAGGATAAATTAGTTGAGGTTCTAACTTGTATTTGCTGTAGTATCTTTTCAGTAGCTGGTAGAAACAACATTGACAGTTCCTTTAAAAATAAATCAGGATGGGTTTTATTTTCCTTTTGTTGTTTGTTTAATAATCTGCTAAATTTTAAAATTCCAGTCTGTCTTTTTAATTGTTTTTCTTCCCCATCCATGCTGATTTTGTTCTGGTGGAGCTGTTTGTGTAAGCCATGTTTTGCCTTACTCATTTGTCATAAGGACAAGACTAATCAGCACTTAATGGGCACTTCGTAACAACTTCTCGTGTCTTTCTCATCCCTTTAAAACAAAATTATGTGGAAAATCCCAGGTGTGTTTTGAAAAGTGAACCTCCAGTATTTGTACCAAATTTACAGCTTGAATTGAGGAAGACACCCAAAAATACATGCTGTTTTTTGAGCATTCCTTGAAAGTACACAACTCATCTCTCATAGAACTGTTATCTGAAAACTTCCTTTTGAGGCGCGTCTGTGGTGCTTCAGACCCTGTAATTAAAAAACCTAAAATCCTTCTCTGTAATGTCCTGCATACTAGAATGCATCTGTGTCTAGATGGAATGTGGCAAATTGTGATGATAGGGGATAAATAAAACCATGTCTACAGATGTAAATAGTAGGCCAAATTATAATCAGAATTCATGCTTAGGTGAATTTTAAGACCATTCAAACAGAAAAGAAAGCTGCCCAGTTAAATAACATCTATGAGAACGTGTTTTCACTGCCTCTCCTTTTTGGTTTGATTAGTTCATGAGGTGTAGTTAATATTTTCTTCTTGCGAATGTATGTTTTGCCCAAACGATATGGTAATTCTACATTTTGTGTAATTTTGGTTGCTGTAGGTAATTAACCTATGATGCTGAATGTCAAGAAGGGTCTAGATTGGAGCAGTAGTTTGTCACATCTGGTGGTGCAATACAAGCTACCTGATTTTGCTGCCACATAGTCCTTCAGCATGACCATTGTCTCCCCTGCTTCAGGTCACAGAGCTAATGGATTTCACTTTTGAATCTCTGGTTAGGACAATGGTTTAATACAGCTTTATCAATTCCTAGCCTCTGAAAATGGGAAAGTGAAAGTGGTAGCAAAGTAATTTTAACCGTGCTGTCCTGAGGGCAGAGGCACCCTTTAAGTCAGTCAAAGCTTCAGTCTTTCTCTGCAATAGAAATGAGCCAATCAAGAGAAAATTTGGGTAGGCCATAACCTTCGATGTGTACTACTTATTTAGGTATGCGTTTGCTGCCCCAGGCAGGTACCTTCAGGCAACAGTGGAAGTTGTCAAGCTTCCTGGTTGCTGTGTTTTCCCTTTTGTTATTGTCTGTCTGTCCCTGAGGCAGCTTTCCTTTGATCTCTTTGCCCCTATTGTGGGCACAGTGTAGAGTTCTTTTTTTGCTATGTGTTGTTACACAAACAAGTAAGCCTTCCCCATTTCATAGGCTTTATTGATTCTAGGACTTTCATCTGATACAGTTCCCAAGATTAGTTTCTTACTTGGAGGTGTTGGGGGTGTGTGATTGTTTCCTACTTATATTCTTTTGTAGTGGGCTTCTTTTAAACTGGAGACTGTTCAGTTGGTTGTTTTTGCTTGTTCACTTTGGGCTTCAGTTGTTGCTCTTCTGTGGTGCCAGACTCCTGGAAAATAATACGCCTTTCACTGTAGAGACAGACTTTATAGGTATCTGGAAAATGCTATACCATTTGGAATAAGGTGACAGGGACATAAATGATCATCCTCCATTTAAGTTTTTGGCTTTCCTGGACAATGTTGTGTTTCTCAGTTGCTTTGAGCTTTCCCCTGCCTCTCTTCAGAAGATAGATTGCTGTGATTTGCTGTATAGAATTTACAAACATGGTCTATTTTGTGTTTGTTCTTGTTCCCTCCCGGGGTGATGCGTAGGAAAGCTGTGCTGTTATCCTTCCTGTTCAAGGTGTCTGAGGGTGGGGAGTGGGAGGTTGCAAACAATCTGCAGGGATTTTGATGTAGCTGTCTGGAAGAAAATGTGACGAAGTGAGTGTGCGGGAGAGGCTTCTGAGGGAGAGATTGAAGCTGTTTTCACATACAGCAGGGTAAGCGTACAATATGGATAAGCTGTGCAATAAGCTTTGCAAATCTACCCAACACAAAAACTGTCCCATGCTTTCATCGCTTTCTTGGTTCTTACTCAAGTCTGTTGCAATAGGTGGTGGTGGTGGTGGTTTCATAGGGGCAAATTTCTGTTAGCTGGAACAAGTTTCTTGTTTGTGATGCCCTCTAAGTCTCCAGTCATTTAAAAAAAACCAAACCACCAAAACCAGAAACCAAACCTACTGTATTGAACTGCCTCTGTCCTGCTATTGCACTAGAGGAATTCAATGTTCTTTGCCCTTTCTGCACATGTGTAAATAGTGCAATCAATTTTTATCTTTTGTGTGTAGATTTAAACCCATGTTTTCTTGCAGGATTGGAGGGGAACTGGTAGGTAGTATCCTATATTATGTTCTTGCTTTTTGACCTGGTTTGTTGTGTGATCTTAGTAGTGAGTTAGTTCCTCTGTTTTTGTTCCTCGTTAGTAAAATGTGTGTCATGATTCTTTACCTGTTTCATAAATGTGGGCTTTGACCATCATAATGAGCAAATTAGAGAAGGAAGGCTTGATTGCTCTGTCTCAGAAGGATACTGGGTAGCTTTCTACGTGTTGTGGTTTAACCCCAGCCAGCAACTAAACACCACGCAGCTGCTTGCTCACTCCCACCCCCATCCAGTGGGATGTGGGAGAGAATCAGAAAAAAAAGGAAGTAAAACTCATGGGTTGAGATAAAGACAGTTTAATAGGACAGAAAGAAAGAAAATAATAATGGCAATAATAATAATAAAAGAATTGGAATATAGAAAACAAGTGATGCACAATGCAATTGCTCACCACTTGCCGACTGATGCCCAGTTAGTTCCCGAGCAGGGATTTGTCCCCCCAGGCCACCTCCCCCCAGTTTATATACTGGGCATGACATCACATGGTATGGAATATTCCTTTGGCCAGTTTGGGTCAGCTGCCCTGGCGGTGTCCCCTCCCAACTTCTTGTGCCCCTCCAGCCTTCTTGCTGGCTGGGCATGAGAAGCTGAAAAATCCCTGACTTAGTCTAAACACTACTTTTTCACATGAAAAAAACTGAAATAGAAGTATTTAAAAGCTAAGATTAAAGTGGTGAAATAACAAGTGGTTGTATACCATTTTCTGTATTTTATGCATTCTTAACTTTGCCAAGGTTTGAGGAGAAGTCAGAGTCTTTCCCATGTCATTTCTGCAGCATTCTGTCAGAGAGAATTGCGTGCATATGGTCACAAAGGAGATTAGGAATGTGCAAAATTTAAACTTGCTTATCATGCAAAGTAGCAAATGAACTAAGCAAAGTACAGGACAACATAGCCCTCAACAGGTGGGCTGAAGAGTAGAGTTTAAGGTTACTACAGTGTGTAAGGTCGTGAACTTGATAGGTGAAATTGTACAAAAATGCACATACTTAGTGAAGAGAATATTTAAAGAAATGGAATAATGGTGAGTGGTTATTAAATATACAGGCAAAAAGTTTTAAAGGGAGATAAAGATACTTTATATTAAATTATTGTAATTGAGCGTTTTTAAGTTGTCCTCTAAATCAAATAACCTTTTAACTTCAATTAAAAAAATACATTAAAAAGGTTTTATAGCAAACTCTCCAGGCTAATGATAAATTGGGACAAGATAGTTGCAACAGATAGGGATGTCTAAATGATTCTGCAGAACCTACTTTGGGTTGAGTAAAATCTGCTAATGGGTGCTCAGGGCTGGTACCAGCCTAGTGAGTGCCTCTGCCCTGCGCTCTTCAGATATCTCTGCTTTGAAAGGACTTTTTTAATTTGAGAAAAGCATCCTGGATGCAGGCAGAGACTCCTCCTTAGTCCTGTTGTATACTTAAGTCCTTGGGGAGACTTTGCCTAAATCTAGCCCACGTGCTGTTTTATGTGTTTATGATTATTCTTTAACTCTAGTGCAGATATGCTGGAGAAGTTTTAGCTAAAAATGCTAACCCTAATTTCTCTTGGTAGGGTACCATAAGTTACTTTGCTTATGTTTTTTTCATTCCAGAAAATACTGCATAAGTGCCTGTTGGGGGTATGTGTATCTAATTCAACAATCTTTTTAGGTCCAGAAGAGAAAGCCTTGCAACACGGAAAAATTCTGTAGAAATCTGAAAATAATTACAGTATTAAAGGTGGTGATGTACATTTTCTATTCACCTGAAGAAAGTTTGAGAGATGTTCTTTCATGCCAGAAGTTCCTGGAAGTGAAAATAACTGATGATGTTGGATGCCAGATCTTAGAGTTATTAAAACAAAATATACTGATGCTAGGTTCTGCTTTTTCTCTGTGCAGTGTAAAAGCAATGCAAGGTCTCATAACACTTCAGTATATTTGGAGGCAAGACACAGTATTTTCTGGGAATTATGGTATCAGAACTGGCTCTGTGCTTTATTCAAAGGTAAGAAGTGGTCAGGGGCATACTGCTGCAAAGCACACTTAAGCCTGGAAGTGTGTTGCCATTTTACTGTGCTACTGCAGGCTGACTCTTGTGCTGAAATTAAAGTAAAACAAAAGAAAAAAACCCAAAGCTAGTAATTGGCTAGGATGATGATAATGTGAGCTCATCCCTCAACCTCAGGGAGGGAAGCCTGCTTAGTCATAGAGCCAGCAGTGCTCAGCCAGTGAAGCTGCCAAGTGTGAGCTTTCCTGGAGCATAGTCATGCTGCAGCTTGACCATCTATCACTTCAGCTTAAACTATGGACTATTATTATTAGGATGACCTACAAGATATTTTTCTGCAATTTTTTCTATGTAGAAAGAAATTCTAAGAAGCTAATTTTGTGATGTTTTCTTTTACCATCTAATACTGGATGCACCAAATCCTCTTTTTGTCGTGGTGATCTCTTAGGATTTATTTATTTTTGCATGCAATTGGGAGAACCAGGATGTTCAGTAAGGATGTTTTCTTCAAAGTACCTTAAATCTCTTTCCTCCCTGGTAATGTCATTTTCACTATCATGGTTTTTGTGTTGCTGTAACTTCACTTGTTCTTCAATCACTACAGTCTTCTCAAGTGACAAGATAACTTCCCCAAGAGGCATATAATATTTTTTAGGACTCCCTTTATGGAACACACAAGTACATAGTCCTTTCCTTCCTTTAGGTTATCTCTGAATTTACTTTTTTTTTTTTTTTGTAAACTTTGCATCTTAATACTTTTGTTATATCTCTTTCCTAGATAGGTGCAGTTCTGAAGTGGTCTGAGTTAGGCTTTGCAGTGCCGGTGGCTTCTTATCTAGTAATGGAAAAAACAGAGCCAAAATCCACACAGGTGGAGGTTTGGAGAGCTGTGCCAACGCAATGCTTTCTTACTAACCTGAAAGCCCGCTTTCTAAAGGTCTTCTGGATACTTGTGTTTGTGGTAGTTGCAAATCTCAGCCACCACTATTAAGAACAGCATTAGCTGTCTGGTTTTTTTTTCTTTAAGGGTTAAAACCAAGGACCTTTGAAGTTGTATGCCAGCTTTTGGGCAGTTATTGTTGTGTTCTTCCTCAAAGTGTAGAAAATGTACAGCAGAGCTTCTAAAGGTTGTCTAGCAGGTTTAAATTTGATCTAGTGGTAATGTCTTCTGATATACAGAAAAACTTTCATTCTTTTTATCAGAATTATGTGACTGATCAATACAAAAGCATGCAGAAGCATCAGTGGAAGGAAAACTGTTACAAGGTTGTCTAGTTTGGAGAGAAAAATAGCTTCTGATGATTTCAGAAAGTAAGATAGTGTCAGAAACCACTGTTAATAGTGTTACCTCAGGTATTGTGGTTTAGTTGTTAGCTCTGTTACATTCGTAGCAGTGCTGCAAAAAGCAGGGAGAGAGAATAACATTAATGCTCCTGACAGGCATACAGCAACCTTTCCACCTCTACGTTTTTGCTACCAGGGATCCAGTTTCCTGCTGTAGGATGTTTTTTCCTCTCCTAATGAAGTTTTGAAATAGGAAAAACTTACTTTATGAAATCCTCGTTTGTGTACTAGTTGCAGTTTAGAGAGAATTTTCCATCTCACGTGTCCATAATTTCTCCTGAGTTATTTTTGTCCTGTTGAGAGTCGACTGGAAAATGAGCCGAGACGTTGTGCTTAGAGGAGGGAGGAACGCCCTGGCTCCGTGATATGGGGTGGCAGAGGTCCATGGTTTGTAGCCAGGGCGAAGGGGGGGGGAGTGTGGGGGGAACAGCTATGTAACAGCCTGAGGAAGTGAGTCACTTTGCTCTGAAACACAGACCCATGGTTCCAGTAGCACTGAAGCCAAGCTTGGCCTCTGAGGTGGAAGTTACGTAAGTTAATTTAAACTCTGTCTTTTCCTCCTCATCAGGCTCCCAACCCCACCTTAGTATTAAAATCTGCACCATAGCCATATCCGTTTAGAGGAAGCTCATGTTACAGGACTTAAGTGTGCTTTATGATTTTGTTTTATTATTTTTCATTTTACAGAGGGAGAGAAATGGATTGCAGGTTTCATTGGAGGGAATGTGTGTGTTAGTCTTACCTGCTCCACTAAGAGAAACTTGATTTTTTAGCAGAAGGGATGCAATAAGAATAGGTTTTTAACAATATGTTAAAATCTTTCTGAAATATATTGGCAGTGTGATTTGAAGTGGAACAGAGTGCATATTGAAAAGAGATAGTAATAAAGGCTTACACTTAATAACTTGAGTGTTAGTAGTAGTTTAAGAATTTAATTAAATTTAAAACTAAACTACTTTAAAGGTTTTAGGTGTCCTAACAGAAATACTGGTGTATGTGTTAACACATTAGGCCTTAATCCTGCCAACTAGGTTTTTAAAGCCTAAGTTTGTGGATAGCTTTTTTCTGTGGAAGGGGAGTGTAGAATTGTCTTAGGCTGCATGTTCCGGAAAGGCTTTCTCCTATTATGTTTGTAGCTTTACACTAACAGATACTTGCTGGTGTCTGGGAGCAGCTGTAACAATCTGCCTGAACTACTTTTCCATGAGTGTGACCTGAGCAGGAGCAGTTGCTTTCAGCTGTTGAAGAAAGCATCTGAAAGGGCAACAGGTTGAGCGGGCCCTGTCTTCTGTGCTTGGATGCTTGGTGGGCAGTTCTTAATTGGAAAGCAACTGTAATGATTGGGGGAGGGGGGGTGAATGATGGGCTGCCACCTGATCTTTCCCTTCAAAACACTGAATCGAGCATCTTGCTGCATGTTTGGTTGCAGCCTTTGTGTACATGTGTGTGTTTTAAATGTCTTTGGGAAATGTGGCCTGACACATTATTTTTCTTTTGGCGATTCATGAGGGGTTTTTTTGGTTTGTATTTTTGAGTTCATACTAAAAACAGATTTTTCTGGCTACAGGAAGACATAGAAGTAATTGGCCAGAGGAAAGGGAGTTTAAGAGAAAAACCTTCAGGATGAGCTTGAGTGATTGGTCAAAAGTCTGTGTCCAGTTGGAAGTTGCATCATGCAAATACAGTGTGATACCTGTTTTGTAAAACTAAGTTGGTTTGTTTTACATTCTTCTAGCAGGTCAGATCTATTATTTCTCACACATACTATCCTGATCTTCATTTCCATGGGAAATGGGACATACACATTGTTGCTTATCACATGAGGGTTTATATGCCAGTTATGTCTGTTGATTCATTGCAACTGCTTCTCTATTTCAGGACCTGTAACTAAGTGGACCCTACTGACCTCTGAACCACAAAGGATAAGAGTGAAAAGAAGTGGGAGAAACATACGAAGAGAAAGGAAGTGGATGCACTTTCATCTGGACTTCTTTCCTGCCTTTTATTACTAAAACTGAATGGAAAAGAGAGACTTCCGTGCCTTTCCTCCCCCACCCTCAGGGATGGGTGGATTGTAAATACAGTGTGTGCAGCTGGGAGAATAGGCTGAACTATGAATCTTCAAGCTCAGCAAAAGTCTTCAAACAAAAGGACTGGGAAACGAATTGCCTATTTTAATGAGCAGGAAATAGCTGCGTCATCAAAAGAACCACAGCAGCAGCTTAAGGAAGGACAGTACTATGGTCATGGAGGGAATATACCGGTCTCCCAAACTATGGAGATTTCTCATGCAGGAGCATTAACAAATGCCCCCAACAATGTTGCTCTGATGAACTCTGTTTACAGTCAAGATAGGGGAGAATCAATGATGATGTCCCAGACGGTAACAGCTGTCAAATGGCAGAATTCACTAATGGGAAACCGGCTGCCAGAGAGGGGTGACAGCCACTGGCAGTCTCCACCTTCGATGTGGAACCACAGTATGGTTTTTGGGGGCAACCCAAAAGGACCCCACTCCAATGCTGGTGCCCCAGGCTTCTATGGCCACCCAGAAGCCCTTAAAAGAAATCAAGAGAAAGGAGTGTTTGTGTCACAGCTGGACTTGTATGGAGATGCTGTCCAGCAGATGATGTCCCAGAAGGCTCAGCTGGAGCAGCAAGCCCTGGTTAGACAGCAAGCTCAGATAAATTCTTTTCATCAGATGCAGAAACAGCAGCAGCAGAATCAAAGTCTGCCGTTACAGCCTTTCCAACTTGCGTTTGGTCACCAAGGCCAAAAGCAGGGTCTTCCTGAATTGTTACATGTCTTTCAAGAAGCCCCAGCTTCTTCCAGTCCAGCATTTACTGCTCAACAAAAACAGCAAGCTCTTCCCCAGCTACAACTGTTTGAAAATTTCTATCCTCAACAGCAGCAGCAGCAGGTGGCTGCCACACAAGCCTTCAGTCTGCAGCAAACTACTTCCATAGCACAGCCTCATGTGGCAGCTGCAGCACCTCAGCATCACATGATGGCACACCAGTTTCAGCAAACAGAGAGGAACCAGGAACTATTCAAGGCTCTAACAGAGCAGAACCAACAGACTGTGCTACCTCAGACCCAGATTCCTTTTCCAAGAAGGTCACGGAGACTCTCCAAAGAAGGTGTCCCGCTGACATCTGCAGGAGAAGTGTTGGCTTCCAAGCAGGCAGAAGAACAACCTAGCAATTTATTTCTGCATCACTGGCAAACACATCAGCAAGAGGTCCCATTACAGCAGCCGCCTGAATCACTGGCCCACAACAAAAGTAGCTATTCGCACCCCAAGAGAATGGATCTGGGGCAGAAGGATGTCCTGGTCAAGAGTGAGCTGTGCCAGGTGGAAATAGACAGGCAAGCCACAGCCCAGAATGGTAGAGATGGGGAGAAACAGGCAGAAGCAGTTGAAGAAAACACTCAGAGAACTAATGATTTTCAGGGTGTCAGAGGTGGCGTAATCCAGAGTACACGACGGAGACGGCGTGTTTCTCAAGAAGCCAATTTGCTAACTTTGGCCCAAAAAGCTGTTGAGCTGGCTTCTCTTCAGAATGTAAAGGTAAGGTATACATCCTGACCAATATAACGTGTTTTAGACTACAAAATAGGGCTGAAATGAAAAGAATTTATGTACATCTGCAGGATAGGGTGGTATCTTGATGCAAGAAGTGTTGTAGTACAGCAAGGGCAGCTCTGGAGTGGTGGCGTGTAAGTTCAGCTACTGTAATTCATAGATGTGGGAGAACAGAGATCTAGTGCAGTGAAACCACCTAGGGGCAGTTTTATTTCATTAATACCGAATGTGATTTTATCCCAGGGCTTCAAAATACAGATGTTTCGAGCTTAGCCTCAAGCTGATCAGGAATTTAGAGAGACAAGTATAAGCAGTTCACTTGGTGTCTTTCTACCAATTTAACATTCTCTTCCTTTTATGTTAAAACACTGCTGCTTATCAGCCAGTTTTTCAGTTTTAACAATTGAAGTGTTTCTAAATTGTAGGTTGCATTATGTACTTTTTACATAGCACATGTTCAATATTTCCCAAATATTAAAAGCCCGAGGAAGCCTCATGTGAAGAACTTTATACCAGGTATAACAAAAGTCTTCTTGATGTGGTATCCTGTTTCTGAGAATGACCTGCAGCAAATGTTTGGAGATTGGTAACCTGAGGACAAAGTCTGCCTGTAGACCTTCTGTAGGGCTTGATGGGGAAGAAATTTAGTGTTGGCTGATTAGGTAGCTCACTACTCTCATCCTTTTGGTGTCCCATCAGTCTAAACTGTACAGTATGTATTCCATATGGCAAAATGACAAGGTTCAAAATAAACTAGCCTAGGGGAGGCAAGTGGTGGGGTTTTTGGAGCTGGGTGGGGGTTTCTGAAGGTTGTTTTTTGACGTTTTCTTTCAACTGTGGTTTGACTAATCTTTCATTGAGTGCCTCTTATGAGAAGTAAAGATACACTTTCATTTGGAAGCTTTGTTGTCAGAGGCTGGTGAAATATGGGTGTTGGAGCATGAGCTGCTTTTTACCTACAGTTTTGCCACTTGAGTTGCTGCCCAGTCAGGCAACAAAGGGAAGGGAATTTTATTCCCTCTCTTGTTCTCGTCATTGTTTTTTTCCTAGTCTGTCTGTGGCCATTTTTTCCAATCCCTTCCTTAGGGGGATGTGCTGTTTGAGTGAAAGAACCAAACTAATAAACAACGAAGCAAATATCCATAGCCTACTCCATCTCTTGCACAGCAGCCAGCAGCCAGTGACTGTTGATGCTGTCTTCAATCCATTTTGCTCTAACTCCAGTTGAACAAGCAGATTTGATAGAAAACTAGTAGTAGTTAGCAGTGTGAGCTATTTGCTCATACTCTCCCAGCCATTATATGCTTATATTGCAGGAAGGCCTACAATTCACATTGCAGTCTGATCACCAACACAGTGGCAAGAAAAAGCTAATAGAGCATCTAGGAAAAAAGGTGCTGAGAGGCGAAGCAAGAAATTGGCCGTTTGAAGGCATGTCTGCTTGCAGCTTGATTCATAACGTAAAGACCAAACAGGGAAGTGTTTTGACAGATGCTCTTTTGTTCTTTGCAGTTATGCAGGCAGCTTGTTTGCTTCCATGATGGCACTAGCAGAAGAACTCTTTATGTTTAGATCGCTTCAGGCTTTCAGGATGAGGTTTGGAAAGATGATAAGATTCTTACCTGAGGTCTGATGGATTTTACACCTTTAAGGGGGTTGGATATCATGTGAGGGAGAAAAAGAAAACATGTTTACTGGAGGAGAGTGGTCTGCTTCTCTTGTCAGTGTCTTTCTATTATAAACAACCTAGAACCCTTCTGTAGCGTAGGTTATGTTAAGAGCATGTAAGAAGGCCATAGGGTTAATTTATTGATGAAAGAAGATACATTCATCATTTGAAGCAGTTGCTTGAACATTCCAATGTAGGTGTGTGTACCTTATGTGAAAACAGTATTTTGGACAGCAGTATCTGTCTACATGCAGTGTCACAACTGATGCTTTGAATCAGAACTGCCCGTCATACTGTGCCTGCCTTTTTCAGGTGGTACAAGCTTATTGCTGTTTACAGGCTGCAGCAGATTCTCAACTCTTAGTTTTATGGTTTCATTTCACATACAACTGTTACATGCAAAAAGGCAGTGTAATTTGTTTTCTTTAATAGTGCAGAAAACTTTTCTCAGATCTGAAATGGTTGTCTTAAGGTTGTCTGGAATTAAATATTCCTTTATGGAAGGGAGACAGGTTTTAGTTACCTCGCCTCTTTCCCTTGGTACAGGGCAGGGCACCAGCTGCCACATACAAAAGGGGAAGGAAAAAAAAACGTTTTATTTGTGGAATTGCAGTTCTGGACTCACCTCCTTCATGGACAAGCTTCAGTCTGACTGCAGAGAGAATCTACCTTTACTGTTAGCAAGATGATGCAGAATGATGGCAGAAAGCACTGTACTGGCAGGTGTTTCTAAAAGGCTAGCGTGTTTTCTTGTCTGATCACAGCAGTGGCCTTGGAACAATTCTTCCAGCTATTGCAATTGGGTTTTGTCTGTGAATTCTAAATTTTTTAGAAACCACTTGAGGGATGGACAGGATCAATGCCAAAATGACTGATGGGTTTCTGTGGGTGTCTTGGAGGACTCTAGATCACTAGTTCATCCCTCAGTATTTATGCAAGAGTCTAAATGGAAGTGCAACAAGTTGCACTTGCTGGAGTTATCCAGCAGCCTTCCTGCCCCAAATTCTGCAACAGAGATGCTGAGCTAGCTGAAAATCCCCTAGCAGTTCTACAAATGAAGGTCCTGTCCCTTATTCAGAGAATCATTTCTGCTTACCGCTAAGCATAATCAAACAGTTGAGAGACTAGGGATCAGAAAAAAATAGCTTAATTCCAAAATAAGTCATGTCCCCGCTTAATAAACCTCAGGTATGTGTGATCTTTCATGACCAGAAAAGCTCTGCTGTGGACCAGAGCATCTTTAAGGATGTCTCAACTATTTATATTAAATTCCCGGTGGTGTCTTCTCTCTATCTCTACTACTGCTCACATCTCCTCCTTTCTCTTTTCTCTCGAAGGGGTCATCTCTCCCATCATCAAGGAAGAGGGTCCTTTGCTGGTTACCTCTCAATCTTGAAAATAAAAAGAGCATGGTTTAACCGATCATACAGCCAAAGAAATGTGACATCTTTTGTGTGACTAGCTGCCATAATTTCCTCCTTGTAGTCAGGAAATTAGTTCGTGTCTCTTGACCTACAGAGATCTGTGCAGCACACAGGAAGTATCTGAGGTTTGTAGATTGGTCAGAATTGGTGCTCGTTCACGTATTCATATTGCCATTACTTGTTTGATTGCAGTTATTCTCTCAGGTACCCAGAAAGTATGCTAGAGTGCTTGCACTAGTAACAACTACATTAGGAGGAAAAAGTAATCTGATTAAAACCAAGACTTTTCTTGGCAGTGGTCTGGAGAATGTAGTATGAACGCACCGTTCTAAACAGTGGTGCAAAACTATCTTACTGTGGATCTCGCTGCCAGAAGAAGACCCCAGAGCTATCCCAGATGTTTAACTAGGCTTCAGTAATAAGGTGATAACATCATAAATTTCCCTGATGAATGGAGACCCATGTATAGCAGCATGAAGCGATACGTGAGCTGTTTCTTCAGGTAGGGGCGGACTAGTGGAAATAGGCATCTGTTTCCAGTAGCTGACCTGTTTATATGTTTAAAAAGGCATCCTTGTTAGTCTCTCTTTCCTGAAGTAGTGAAGGGAGGCTACAAAAATTTACAAGAGCCCCTTACTACCTAGAGGTAGTGGTCCCTAGTGATGTATCTGTCAGCATGATGAATGCGCTCCAAATCCAACATTGGTAGTCTTGTGGGAAAGTACAGGTGCATATCACCAGCCTGGAGTAATATGCTCATTAATTCCTTCTGCAGTGCAGTCTGGGGCAGCTGATGCCAACGGTGAATTTTCAGTTGTGTGTTTCATCATTGTGTGGTGGGGGCAGATATCTCCAGTCTCTGTAAAGAAGCAGTCAGACTTCTAAACTGCAGTGTTGCTTATGGGTTAAACCTTTCTGTGCACGCTTAGCTGTATTCTAATAAAAGGTCTTGGAAGGAGGCAGTCCTAAATATTCTTGATATGATTGATTTTATTTGCACAAGCTTGGCACCTAGCTTTTTTGGAAGGCTTAGTGTTCCAGAGTGGACCTGTTTGTTCTTAAAAGCAACAAAAATTACCAGGACTGTCATTTGGAGAGAGGCCAGAGCACCAACTCCAGGCTCTGACTGATGCATCTTATGACAATACAGTTGCGCTTCCCTCAATATAAATATAGTATCAAAGTGGCACTTCAGTCTGGTGTCCTTCTAGCTATAATGGGTTGACTCTTCATGGGCCAGCTGGAGCACGTTCTCTCGCTCATCAGTGAAGCCTGCTTTCTTGATCTATGACCACAGTGAAATGACTGGGGGGGTGTTTGAATCCTTGTGACAGAACCTGCTTATGCTAGCTTTTTAATCAGGATTGAGTATCCTTAATGGCTCACAATAGATTCTTTTTGAGGACTTCAGTAAATCTCTGCAAAATTTTGGAAGTCCAGGTTGGAGATCTCTTGTCATTCCTGAGAGATAATGTGCCTTAGTTTCCACCTACAAAACACAGCTGTTCAGATGGATTCCTCAGTAGATTGTGGCTCTGATGGAGGATGAGGTTGTATACCTAATCCTATCCAAAGGCTTTCCAAGCAGAGCTCTTTAGAGTGAAGTTCTGAAACACCAAAAGGAGCATCTTCTACAGCTTCTAGATTGCACTTCATCAGAGCTCAAGAAGGCCTTTTACATCCCTTGAGAGGTGTTTTTGAAAGCTGTGCTTTAACATCTGGCTTCTAAGTGAGCTGGCAACTGCTTTCGAATTGAGAGCGGAGTGAACATGTGGATAGTCAGCTGAAGGACTAGAAATCACTCATGTAACAATACCTGAAGCCATTTGGTGTTATAGTATCCATGTGTTTATTTGGTAACTCATCCTTCATTCCCATCTCCTTGGAGCTCTGTTTTCTAGGGTTTCCATAAGTAAAAGAAAGCAGAGACATGGAAGCTGTAATACTAATGCAAAAAGTGCCAGCGTTATGCCGTGTTGATTCTGCTGAGCTAAGGTCCTTCAGGCTCAAGCCTAGTTAGACAACAAACCTCAAAGGCTCCAGTTATAATAAGGAAAGGTGCTTCTGTCATGTAAATCAGAAAAAATGCAGTGAAAAGCTAGTTCTGTTTTTTGTATGAGAGATTTAATTAAGATTAAAGTCAGTCTTTCCTGGAATAGAAGTCCAATACTTGAAATTAATAATATGCAGCTTTTGATCATTACTAAAACTGAAGAACCTTTGTTGGAAGTTATATGGCAGGGCACAAATTCATCTGCAAAATAAAATGTCAAACCATAGGTAGTGAACTGATACTTAAGAATGGTGTATACAAATATTCTAGCAGTTGAGACTTCAGGCAATCCTCAAGTAATTCTAAGAAATTTTGGTAACGCTTTTGTGAAGTATTCTTTTTCCTCCAGTAACACTTTTCCAAATCCGTTTCAGCTTGCAGATTGCATTGAGAAACTTGATATATGCTGAATATGGGATATCCTCTGATCTATTATGTAAATACTACAGAACTTCTAAGGAATCTCTTTTTCTTCTCAGGAACTGGATACTTCAGAGGAGAAGAAGAGTGTGCTGATAGCACCAGGACCTACAGCTGCAAAAAGTGTTGTGGAATTTGCCAGTTCTTCACCAGCTCCCAAAAGAGCCCGGGAGGATAACAGCCTCGTGCCTCTTATCATTCCTGTGTCTGTGCCAGTGAGAAAAATTGACTTGCAGAGCCTTGGAAAGGAAAAGTCTGAGGATGGAAAGCTCCAGAGAGGCCAAACAAATGATCGAGCTCCTTGTGAACGCAAGCCTTCTGTGATAGTCACTCGGAGGCGATCTAATCGTAGTACTAATGTGGAAACCTCAAATCAGGTACGGATACACTAAAAAAACAAAGATGAGCCAAATCTGTTAGATATAATTATTTAGTTTTTATCCATATGCTTTTCTATTAAAGTAGTTTGATCTTAAGGCCTGAACTTGGAATGGATGTAGTCTGGGGACTGTGGATTTTTTTCATAATAATATTGCCATATATTTGGGCATCAGTAGCTTTTCATGACCTACAGCTAATGCTAGTACAGCCAGTCAGTGCCCCACTACTACGCAGTGAATAAAGCCAGATGGTCAATAACACTAGAATAAATAGTCTGAGTAAAGAGTGCTTTCTCCATACATACATAGATAATAAATTGTGAGTAGTGCACATATCTCTGTCTATGAATAAAATCCAAAGTGAAGATTTATTCTTATGGAATTTAAATCTCTTACTGAGGTTCTGAATGTCAGTACTTGAGTGTTCCCCTTCAGTATGGTGCTGTTGAGTGGGTTTTTGGTTTGTTGGGTTTTTTGTCTCTTCTACTCAGAAGTACAATAGAATGTTCGGATACGAGACAAATGGCAAGCGTCTAAGGAGGTTTCTCTGCATTTAAACGCTTGAGCTTCTAAGACAATATTGTTGTATTGTCTTCTGTACTCTTATCACTCTTTGGTGTCACCCTATATCTGTACCAGGGTTCTGCTATACTTTCGTGTCCTCTTTTAAAGCTATCATGAGGTCATTATCTATCCAAACAAAGGTTGGACCAGACGTGTAGTTCTTGTAAAATATAACTTCATAAGCCCTTAGAGCTAGTGTTGCTACCTAGTAGTTCCTGTGTCCATTCCATTCCCCATCTTCTTCCTCCCTCTTTCCCTTTGTGCTAATTGTTGAGACACCCTCCAACTGCCCTATCTAGATTTTGAGCTGCTGTGAAAGAATGTTGTCATCTCACTGAAGTTTTTCAAATGACCTGAAGTTTTAAAATTAAGTATGTAATTTTTTTCAATAGCACGAAGATGCTGTTCCAAAGGATGAAGCAGAGGGCTTTGCCCGGAAACCAAAGCAGCGGCCAAGACCTGAGCCACTCTTCATACCACCAAAAGCTGGCACCTTTATTGCACCACCTGTTTATTCTAACATTACTCCGTATCAGAGCCACTTACGGTCACCTGTCCGTCTGGCAGATCATCCTTCAGATAGGAACTTTGAGCTACCTCCTTACACTCCTCCGCCAATTCTTAGTCCAGTGAGAGAAGGATCTGGACTATATTTTAATGCTATCCTCTCTTCAAGTGGTCATTCAGTTCCACCTCCAATGACTCCTAAAAGTGCTCACAGAACTCTGCTTAGATCAAGTAAGTTCCACTTTATCCTTCCTTTCTTGGCTAATTTATGATTAGGAACTGTGCGGTAATAGGAGGAAGATCATGACTTTAGGAGTTGTGGTTATGTGGAACTGGGACTTCGTGATAGTCTGAGGAGCTAGGATGGAGGAAATGCAATGTTGCTTCCACCTGGGCATGCATGTTAAGATGCATTCACAAGTAAACTGCAACACCCCCTACTGACATTATTAGGAATGGAAAAGTTAGTTCCTCTATACTAGATTGTCATTATCTTGAACTGAGGGCACAGTAAATAGTTATTACTAAGATGTCAGTGGTGACTGGAAGGTAAGTTCTTGGTCATCTTAAACTCCTTTAGCACTTGGGTACCTTTTTTGAGAGATTGATAGCTCCAACTAGATTTACAAGCTGTGTGAAGAATATACCTCAAGTGTGAAGATGAGCTGTCTGAACAGTTCTTTCTTCTCCTTGCAGATAGTTCAGAAGTTACCCCTCCTGTTCTTACAGTAGTGGGGGAAGCCACCCCGGTCAGCATTGAACCGTAAGTACCCAGTAGATTCTTAGCCAGGTAGTAAATGTTCTTCCTTTTTTCCTCCTAAACCTTCAAGCTACTCCCTGTACAGTTGATGTATCTTAGCAACATTACAGCTATTCCTATTGGTGACTCAAAATATAAATTGTCTTTATTAAAAATTACTCCACACCATAAATAATGTTTGTTTGGCCAAATGCACCTTGTAATTCTGGTGATGTTAACTGCTTTCTATTACTACTCATCTGTCTCTGGGCTGAAATACTATGGTTAGCTAAAGGTGAGTCTGTCCTGTTTTGTTGTATACAAACACTTCTTTGTATGTTAGTTTTAGAGTGGGGAGATAATGCTCCTTTAGAGGAAGGCCAAAACATAGTATGGAAAATGTAGTTAGCTCTCACGTGGACTGGTCAGATTGCAGGTTACCCATGTGCTGTGTATTAGCTGCAGCGCAACTGTGAACACGACTTTGCTCCCTCCTGGGCTAGCTCAGTCTGAAAGCACTACAGCCAGTTGCATACAGTGTGTGTGGCCTGAGGTAATAAGCCTTGTTAGTTTTTTTAGCTGGCTGTGTGCTGAGAAAGCTCAGACATGTGTGGTCCCAGCAGCACTAGGGAACACAGTTTGGAGATACTGGAGTTATGAGCTTAGGCTTTGTGCCAGTCCTGCTAAACCTGAGCAGAGTAGCAAAAAAAGCAAGAGTACTACATGTCTCTGTACAGCCCTTGCAAACCCTCTGGGAGTGTTATCAGCTCAAGTTCAGTGCTGTAGAACTACAGCAAGTTAGTCCCAATTCATTATTATACCTAGGTTAACGAACTCTTGCAAAATCTAAACATGGAGATGCATGGCATGGAAAACACCCATATAGCATAAAAACACCCATGTGGCTCTGTATTGCTGACTGTGCAGTCAGGAACCTCTGCTCTAACTCTGCAGTGTATCCTGTAACATTTGAGATATTTAACTCTCTCCAAATAAATACCAGGCAGCTTCTACTTTTTCTTCCAAAATAGCTTATATTTTTAAAAGTGACCAGAACATTTGCTGTCAATTAATTTTTTCTTGCCCTTTTTCCATTCTGCCTTCCTGTTTGAAGCTAAGTTTTCTGCACTTTGGGCAGCAGGCTATCCTGAACAAATGTTGCAATTGTGAACCAACCTAGATTATTCTTGTCACCTTTGCAAATCCCTTCCACACTGAGCCCATTCGTGGAAATAAGCACATTTGGTGTTGTTTAAATCTGTTTTGAAAATGGCTTAATTAATCTTTTTGTTGTTGGTTCATTTCACACTAATCTAGGGGAACCTTTTCTTGAACAGATATTTTTTGTTCCCCCCACCAGGTCTTGATCTTTGACCTCTACGGTGCAATTGTCTTTGGCTGTTGTGTCTGTTGGTTTAAATTGCTGAAATTAATGACATGAAGTTAGCTGCAATTTTAGTTGTGTGTGAAAATTTTCAAATTTGTTGCTGGAAATTTTGAACCATAATATAGTAATGCAAGTTCATTTCCTGTTGCCAAAAGGGAGTTATGTGTAAAGAGTTGTCTTGCTGTCGTGTAAGCATCTATTCAGTAAGACTTAAGATGTGTAGATAGCTTTAGCTTTTAGCGAAGATAAACTAGCAAACTGGTGTCATTCTGTGTTGTTGAAGTAATCAGTATGCTGCTCTAAAGCTAGTTTGTACAGCACTGTCGTGGTCAGTTCTGTAGATGTACCTTCTATAAAGGAAATACAGCATAAAGCACTTTTTTTTTTTTAATAAAAAAAATTTTGATTTGCAGTCTCGACTGTGAGAAGTTAACTATAACTTGTGATTACCCGATATTGCGTTCTTAATTGCTTGTGCTTTGCTAGACTTCCTGCTAATGCTTTTCAAAAGGTCATTTCATTGCAGAGATTTGGAATAGGAAATGTGATAATGAAGCTTAATTCTTCTATTTGTGAAGTAGTACAATAGACAGCTGGTGTCACAGATCTTTGTGTCCTACTGGTTTTGCAGTTCAGTTGCTTCAAAGTCTTAAAGTCACCCCTCAGCCTTAAGTATAGCTGTGGTGATGCACCAATTCAATTGCCTTCCCAATTCACAGCTTTAGTTCTGAGTGTTAACGATGCTCAGCTGTATACCCGGGTGTCCCAAGAGCACCGTTGGTGCTTACAGGGCAAGAACTTTTGCTGTACTGGAATCAGACTTCATCAGTAAAGGAATCATGGAATAACATAGCTTGAATGGACCTCTAGAGGTCATTTGGTCCGAGCCTCAGCTCAGAGCAGGCCAAATTAGATCAGGTTGCTCAGGTTAACTCTTGCAGCAGAAATCTGGTTTTATTTGGGCATTCCAGGTACAAGGTCTAATTTTTAGGCTTTTCTAGACCAGGGACACCATATTCTAAGTTTAGTTTCAAGATAAAGTAACTTCTGATAGCCTTTCAAGAAGGCCTGCATTCTTTCCCTCCAGCTTTTCCAATTACCTCTCTCCCTCTTACAGATGAGGCCAGAGAAGTCTGTGTCTCGGGACACAAAATCTCCCAAATTTCCCAATGCAGTAACAGCCTTTTTATCTGTTTTCAGTTGACAGCAAAGTGTCAGTTCCCAGCAGTCATCCCTTCTAGAGTGGATCATAATCCATACCCCTTTCCTCCCCTGTGAAACTGCGTGCCATAACAATAAGAAAGACTAATCACAGTGAGCAGAAGACTCCACATTAACATCATTCTGTAGTCCATCGGAGTGTGCTGAAAGAAGAATTTATCAGGGTGTTTGTCTTGCTTTGTTTTTTAGCAAGGTCTTCTCAGTCTTGCTTCAGATCTCTTGCTTTTTATTTTTGGGCTGGATTGTGCTGTTTCTGTCCAAGATAATCACGACAGGTGAAGGAAAAATGGAAGACTATGTAGTGTTATAGATTTAATAGACTTTTGTACCTGTAAAACACAAAACCAAACTTTGAGGTTTTCTTGGGGTTCTTCATTCTCCATGCAGGTTCCACTTCTCGTGTGCATTTGAAATTGAATTAATTTTGAGAAGCAGATCCTGAAACAGTTACAACTGGGCATGAGAGATTGGATGTTTTCAACTGGTTTAGTTCTCCCCTGTCCGTGGCCATGATGTGAGATGTGTAATGTCCCTGTTGCTTTACCTTCAGCAGGTATTGGAGATAGTGTTTTTGGGAAGAGGTCAGATAGTATATGGCAGCTGTCTAAAACTTTCCTGCTACATTTGTTGTGCTGGATGTCATCTTGTTGTCACCTACTGGAAGGAAGTTAGCATCAGTCTGTGCATCTAGCAGATTCTGCTTGTCCAAGTAGGAATCTCACCCTGTCAATTTCAAGCTGCTGCTGAATGGGTGGATGAAGTCAGAACAAGTGTGTAGGGTAGTTACCTTCTGCATCTCTTTGTTTATAGATACATGAATTGTATTGAATAAACTATTGAATAAACCATTCCCCTCAAGTGTGAGGAAGTCGATCTGGATCTGCTATAGATGCAGAAGAAATAGTTTGTAAAATCTTTTTTAATATATGTTAGAAATCAGCCATTTGTTTTCAATGCAGGCTTTTTCAGCTCATGACATCTCATGATGCAGATGCTTACTGACAATACCGAACTGATGTATTAGGCAGAAAAAAGGGAGTGAAGGTGTTTCCTTCTTCCCCTTCCATAAAAGAAAATTATACCCTCTTCCTTCCCTTTGATACCACAGTCTTCTAGGACTTCAAAACATCCTACTAGAACATTTGCTAGTGTATCTCTGGTTTTTTGTATGGTTTATATGTGTTATTTCAAGGCCTCCCCACACCTTTCCAGACTCTTGCTTTTGTAATGGACATGCATGTGTCATTTCAGAACAGCAGAGGACCAAAAAAGTCTGGAGGCCACCATTTCTCAGATGTTTTTGTTACTATTCCTTATTGTACTGGATCATGCTTTTTCTCTGGTAATTGCGTTTTCCCTTATGCTGGGGGGGAACCAAGCCAAGACTTGAGAATTATAGCAGACCTTGCCCTGGGCAGGAAGTTTTACCTTTTTTCTAATGAAGCAACTCCAGAGTTTAATCATCTTGTGGGCACTGCCTGATCTACTCTCTCACAAAAAAAAGCTTATTTCTCCATACTTTACTGTTCCAGGAGCTACCAGTATGGTGCTAGTTGACTGACATCTGAAAAAGGAACATTTTTGCATTAAGCATAGATATCTTATTTCAGAATAGGAGATTTTCATTATATTCTAAGTGGTCTGAGCAGCAGCTGTTCTCAAATATCTTGGTGTTCTGATATCTTGGTTTTCTGAAGGGTCTTTTTGCTAGCTTAGCTTGGACATTTCTTTTGCTCTTTCTTCCGGACCTGTGAATTGCATGCATAGTTGTTGCATTACTTAGTGTAAAGTAAGTCCAAGGACAACTTTCTGAGTTTGTGTAGCTACTGCTGTGTCTCCGCGTATTTTGCTGTTGAGTAAGAGATGTAGAGACAAAGGACATCCGTGCTCTCACTGCTTGCTGTGCTATTGGTGCAGACCTCCAGACCTCCAAGTCTGGTAGAGCAGTCTTTCAGTGGTGGTCCTTAACCTATCCCTGTGCACAAAATTGTGTTTGCTAGTATAGAGTAGAATCTCTGTGGATGGTCACTTGACTTAAAACAGGTGTGGCGCTCTGTGGATTGCATGTTGTGAAAAATGTGTCTGCTAATTCAGAATCTAGAAGTATGAGATTGTTGATAAAAGAATGGGACTTGGTTTTGATACAGAATGAGCAATACAGCTTTCATTGTTTTATATTTTTTATTTCAGTTGTTAGAAGTAGTTTCTAGAAGATACTAGCTTGTGTCAAGATCATAAAGAACCAAACTTTGAGATCGATCCTGTTTTGAATGGGGAGTTGGACCTGATAGCCTCCAGAAGTCCTTTTCAACCTAAATAATGCTATGGTTCTGTAGTTATGACTGGCAAAACATAAATACTAAAACAGGCTCACCTATCTTACGGACGAGAAGCAAGCTTGCTGTAAGAGAAGTCTGTGTGACAGCCACTCAAAAAGTGATGATTATTGAAAGCTCATAACTGTTATTTGAGCAGTTATTAGGGAACCCTAATTTAAATGCAATTTCAACCGTTGTTGATAAGACAATGGAAACTGGTAGTGGATGTAAAACCTCTCACCTTTTGAGTCATACTTATTAATGTAACCTACAACACTTGAAAGCTGTTCATGTTATATGCAAGAGCCTGCTGCATTTCAATTTCTTTGTAATTAATGCTTCTAGCAGAGACAGAGACTTTCTGGATATTGTAAAGGGAGCCTGACTGTTACTTCTTACCTTTTCGGCAGGCGAATTAATGTAGGAACTCGCTTTCAAGCAGAAATCCCATCACTCCAAGACAGATCTCTGGCAGCAGTTGATGAACATAAAGCAGAGCTGGTGTGGCAGCCGTGGGGTGACCTGGAAACCAACAAAGTCACCCAAGAGAATGGTAAGAACATGGAAGGCTGGTAAATAGGACTCAGTTGTCACAGTTGTTGTAGGGGTAGCCATGTATCTACTGTAGGCATAATTTAAAATCTCTCAGAGCTGCTAGTCAAGTGACATATTTGAGTGGTCTTGAAAGCAGTTTTAGGAGTAAAACTTGATTATCAGGTTGCGTGTGGCAGGTGGGAGGTTGATAGGATTGGTTTTTTTAATTGAGATAAAATGGGACCATTTGTTATGGTCAGGCAAAGAGCAGCCTTTTGCTCAGTGAAGCTTCCTTGTCTTTGTTAACATTTGAACACCACATGCACTCAACTTCCGTATTTTCAAGGGACATTCTAGACAAAATGTTTTGGAAAAAACAAGTTGGTAGACAGAAGTCAGGATGAGGAAGCAGGAGTTGTGGCTGCTAGTAGCAGATTTGGGGAGCTGTCTGCTGTTGGTGCACATGGGTTGTGGTAGTATAAATCCTGAAGGAAAGAGGAAGTGGGCAGGCTTGGAAGAAACCTTTCTAATGAGAGAGAAAAAAGGGTATGGTAAAATGGAAATTAACAATATAAGGGGCAGGGGGATTCAGGAAATCTCTGAGGTGAAGGGAGATGGGAAGACATTATAGGAGGGAGCAGATTTGCAAGAAACTCCATGTGTAAATAGTGCTGCATGCAGAGTAATGCTGCGTGGCCTTGCGGTCTAATGAGGCTTTACTGGGCTCCAGTGTGACCATGTGCCAGATCTCATGCCCTCAGGGGAAACCTTTCTCGTCAAAAGCCTGGACTTAGCCAGTTCTCCAAAACTCAGCCGAGTTAAAGCTGAGTTGTGTCTGAATTTGACCCAGATAAATTTGCAATGACATTCAACTTCTCTGAGAGTTTTACTTTCTGTTATGTCTAGCCCTGCTTCAAAAGAGCTAATTAATGATGTGAATCCTGTAGGAAACTCTATTTTAATCTTATCTGAATTTGTTTGATACCTCTGTGGAAATAGTGGAAAACCTGCTAGCTGCTGCCTGTTCAAGCATTTTTCCTGGGGCTGGAACCAACCAGGAGCTGGCGCTGCATTTCTTACATGAGGCAAAGGGAAGCATTCTGGTGAGTCTTCCCAGCTTTTCACCTTGATGTGGTCAAAGATGTTAATGAAGGCCTGGTAACCTGTCATTCCTGAGAGGAGAGCCTTGCAAACTCCTTTCTATGCATCTGGCTCCCACTGTTTAGTGTCCATTAGATGTCCCTAAAGTGGGTTCTGCCTGATGTACAGTGCCATGTTCACTTACTATCTTGCATATTTCCAACTTCAACATGTTTGGCTTTTTAACAAACAGACTGACAGTCTACCACAGCGAGTGAGCTGAGGCTACTAAATGAATCTTAAATGATGTCTTCCTGGGAAGATGACCAGATTGGAAGGAAAAATAAGGTGCTGGGACTGAAGCTGAGACATAAAGTACAGTGTCTTGCTCCTCTTACTTTTGGCAGATCCATTTAACTTCTCTGTGCATGTCTATAGAACAGCTGTGCTGCTAATTTTATGTCAGTGTTGTAAGACATGATACACTTTCATAAATGCCCTTTGACACCCCTGGGAGGTAATATCAAAGAGCAGAGTGTAGCATACGGCACAGGGTTGTCATCCTTTTGTAGTTCTATGATTGATTTAACCTGGCATAAATCAGCCCTGTGGTCAGGAGTATCCCACACTTTTGCCTGGCTGCTTGTTTCCTGCTCTCTGTAGTGCACCAGCACTGACACTTGTGAGACTGTATTGACTTGCACTGGAGAAGAGAACAAATAAAAAATAATTTTTGTGTGTATGTGTTGGGTTTCTGCTAGATAAGTTCCCAGAACCAGCCCACCTTTTCTTTATGTGGAATGTTTGAGTCACATGACTGTGGTTTTATTTTGAAATATTGCTTAGTTGAGTGAGATAAGATCACAGTAACTTGGATGTTTAAGACAGACATGATTTAGGGCAGTGTTTTTGGATGTGAGTATGTAACTTAGGCCTTCAGTAAATGAGAGGAAACTGCTGCATGGTCTCTGTCTATGGAATTAACTCTCTCCCAATACCATGGTGGTAGCGTTGGAAAGTGTCAGTTCTCAGAGACATGAAGAGGTGCTGAGAAGTTACCACTTGCCTTTGGTACCCAAGACTCAGTGGATAGTCAAGAATGTGATTTTTAAAGTTGTCACAAATGTTGAACTGTGCTATGGTTCTTTTCAGTTAGCTTGCCGGAAAGGAGAGGATTAACAATTGCCAGATCCTTGTTTTAAATACCCCAAACATTAAATTAATTATTTTATTTGTGTTTATCTTAGGGAGCTTTGACCAAACTGCTATTGAAGACACCAGTACGACCGCCTACCCACCCTTTGGCAGATTATCACTACACAGGTTTGTTAACCAGAATAACTCTGTGCTTCCTGTCTATCATAAAGGAATTTTTCTATCCTTTTCTGCTCTTTTGGGGAACTCTGTAACATTACAATAAGATTAAAAGACCACTCTTCTCTCTGGTAAATCAAGTGAAGGCTTGCCAAGAATTTTGCCCAAGCAAATTATGACACTTACAATGTAAAAAACACTGCCTCTCTCAGAACACGTGCATGTGTGTATTTGCACATGTGTGTGTTCTGATTTCCTTTATGGGGAAAAGGGAATGTGATTTCTTACACTAAGCCACAGAGAGTGCAGAAAGAAAGCTAGTATGTACAAGAAAGGCTGTGGTAACCTCAGAACCACAGCCTCTCTGGCATGGATTTCCAGGGTGGAGTTAAGAGAGGGTTTTATGGGAAGAGTTTTCAAGCTTGCTGAAGAAAGCTCAGCCAACTATTGATGCCTGTCAATGTTTCTGCAAAATTTTAAATGCTGTGAACTGGCTTTGTAGTCTTGTACCTAACTAGAAAATAGTCAGCCGTGTGACACTAAGTTCAGTGATCTAGAGTGACCCTAGCCACCTGAAACACCTGATGTAAGGTGATAGAGAGAGATCTAATAGCTGGCGCCACAAAGCATGGAAATTACATTTCTTCATTATTACACACTCCTCCTGTAATGGCTGGGAAACATTACTTGAGTAATATCTGTAAGGCAGGAGGAGATTCCAAAATGTGTTTATTACTAGAGGCAAGGGTGCTAGGATAGTAGGAATATTTGAGATGTAATAAATCTTCAAGTACAGTGGATTGCTGCTGAAAGAGATCTGTTCTCCTGCCCCACCATTTCCCTTGTATAAAATCTAGCGACTGGGCCACCACAAAGTGTGCCTATTCACATTGCTGTTTTGTTGGAAAACATCTTAGTTCATCTAATTGACTGTTTTTTGCGAGCTGAACTGAGTTAACCTGTGGTGATGAGTACTAGATTTAACACAAAGAAGTGATGAGAGCTGAAGTCGAGCAGTGCAGGGTGGGGGGGCTAACAGCAGTCTGCAGTTATACTGGATTTGGTGTGATGAGAGACTGCACCCTTGCATGTGTGTATTGGTCTTATTTAAGGCGAACATGAAGAAAAAGTATGTAAAAGAGTAAACATTTGAAATTGTAAGGGCTTCTGTTACAACTTTTTTTCCTACAGGATCAGACAAGTGGAAAGTTGCTGAAAAAAAACTTTTCAACAAAGGCATTGCAATCTACAAGAAAGACTTTTTCTTGGTCCAAAAGCTTGTAAGTTACTTTTTTTTTAATGGCAGCAATGATACTTTCTTACACATTTGTTGAGCATTTAATACAGGAAGTTCAATCTTGATTTTTCTGAAGCCTCAGTTTTTAATTCCTACACTCAAAAGATTTCAGAGAACTTTTGTCATCCAGCACAGCATAAAACCTCACTAGAAAGCTAGAACAATAGTGCTTGTTTTGCTGCTCTTGTGTACGTAACCCTTGTATTTAGTGCATTACTTCCCTTAGTCTACACTGCAGATATCACTTCTAAAGGGTGTATTTATAGAGCACTAGTAATGTTCCAGTACAGCTTAAATGGCTTGCTTATAAAACTAAATAGAAACACATCCTTGCTACTGATGAAAAGGACCAAAGGATATGTGAATGATGCATCCTTTAGGATCTCTTTTTCCAGTTTTCTGAGACAATGATAATAAAAATGATTGCTTCCATCTGTTTTCATGAGGTATGACACTTCAATGGGGGCAGGGGAAATCACTGAAGGAGAGGGCAAAACCAGGAGCTGCATACATATTTCCTGAATAAATTCCCAAAAGGCATTTAAGTTGCAAAAGCCTGGAAGCTAAGAATATATTCCAAAATTTACAGAAAAAGCACTGATAGAGAATATGTAGATGGTCACAGGTCTGTACTGATAATTGTCTACCACCATATGTGTATGAAATGCATGTGGCCAAAACGGGAAAGGGCTGCAAACCTTCCTTTCCATTTTTGGATCGGTATTCTGGTCTAGTCTTCTCTGAAGTGCTGCTGGAAAATAAAGTTCCCCCATAAAACTGAAAGGCTGCTCTGAAGTCTGACAGCTCAGTTGGAACATTTTGGAGGCTAAGAGGCGCATTAAGCTTACAAAGTACCAGGTTCCGTCACCTTTATGTTGACCAGCTTTTCTTTGGAAAGGTGGTCCTGTAGTTCTCAGTGAATAATAGTGGCAATAGGGGATGGGCTGTGGGATGCGGCATATGGCGAATATGACACAGAAGAGGCGGCTTTTAACCGCAGTTGTAGTGGAATGGAGGCTACTGAGGAAAGAAAAATACAATATGTATTTATTGCACCTTTAGTAATTATTTATAAGCTTTCTTAAACCATGTAATCCATTGGACTTATGTTTTTTTAAACACCAGATAAAAACCAAAACAGTGGCTCAGTGTGTGGAATTCTACTACACATACAAGAAACAGGTGAAAATTGGTCGAAATGGGACCTTAATCTTTGGGGACATTGATGTTGCTAATGAGAGATCTATGAAAGATGAAGCTGAAGTTGACATCAAGGTAATTTCCTAAATTTCTCTCACCTCTTTTGGGCTGTGGTGTGAAGTTTGATTTTGTGTGTTGTCTCATTTGCTGCTAAAATCAAAAGCAGAAATAATCTGGCCAGTGTGGACAAGTCCAGATTCATAAACTTGTGTCCTGTGTCATATAATGATATTTACTTACAGACACCAACATTAACAGTTCTTTATCTTCTGGTGAAGAGTTCCCATAGGTTTGCACGTGTTCTTCCTCCCAGAAGGGACATTTACAGTGAAGAACAGGGGCATGTGGAGGAGGAGGAAGAGGAGGAAGAAGAGGAGGCAGAGGAAGGGTTGGATAACAGAAGGAAGAGCACAGTTCCTCTCAAAGATGAACAGACACTACAAGATGATGTAATAGTAAGTGCTGCATTGTCCATGTTGTACTTTTGATGCCACCTTCACTCTGCAACTAGTTTAGAAAATACCAGGTAGGCAGTTCCAGATGTAAAAAGCTCTGGGAGATGTTAGAGGTAGAAACAAGAGACTGAGCTGAGGTAGCTTAGAGTATTACTAGCAACCAGACTCTGTGCAGTGGTGGGAGAACTGGGAAGGGGAAAAAACCCGATATAGTTCTTTGTGATTGGTGCACACAAAGCACCATGATGAGAAATGTCCTGAAAATATCCTGGAGAATTTCTCATTAAATAAAACCTTGGTCTGGAATAAATGAAGCACAGGAGCTCAGCCATTATTTTCCTTCTGATGGTGGGTTTAAGTTTCAGTTTGCCTTAAATGTTCCCCTCTCTCCAAAGGCCAGTGATGCCAATATGAGGAATCAAGAGGCAACTCTCACAGGCAGAATTGGAAGGAAGCCAAGGGAGACAACAGTGAAGCCTCGAAAGCATATTACTGCTCCAGTGCAGA
This sequence comes from Aquila chrysaetos chrysaetos, assembly GCF_900496995.4. Lineage (NCBI taxonomy): Eukaryota > Metazoa > Chordata > Aves > Accipitriformes > Accipitridae > Aquila > Aquila chrysaetos. The sequence goes on along the minus strand of NC_044005.1, from coordinate 41,507,958 downwards.
GGAGGCGGCGGAAACAGAAGATAAAATCAGATGCTACCAGTAAAACTCAGAACACAGAAAACACATTTCCATGTAAAAAATGTGGCAGGTAAGAACAACCCTGCTTCCAGCAATAGTCACAGAATTGCAGTAGGGCATCTACTGTGGAAGCTTATTCTCAAATGAGCTTTCCTTCTGTCCATTTAGGCCAGAGACACTGGCAATAATTTTAATGACTTACTACCCCCACTAATACTTGCAGATTAGGGATTTTTTACATCTATTGGTATTAAGATACTACTACTTAATAACCTGCTGCTGACTGATTTTCTTCAAATGGAGTGAGACACCACCTGCATTTCAGCTGTGTGCAGTGGGTACACAGTTCATCTGGTTAAACTTGCACCCATCTTTTGTGTCTGTAAAATACATTTGTCTTTCCTCACATGGTTCTAGTAGTTTTTGTAAGTTTGTTGCCAACAGATTCATAAATGTCAAGAAAATTCAGTTCCCTACATAAATTGCTTACTCTTAAAACAATTGAGAGTCTTGTAATACCAGTGGTTATCCCTTTATTTAAAAAAGGCATCAAGCTAGGGGATAGCAAGAAAATGGAACCTCTGTCTAGTTACCTCACCAGGGGTGTTGACAGATTCTTGCTGTGGTGGGTACTTAGCTGGCCCTGCCAAGGTACCCTGTCTCTGTGCCCTCAGGGAGCACGTGGCATTGGAAAGGGCAGTGCTGTGAGAAGTCAGGCAGTTAGGATTTGGAGGCAAGGATTCTTAATGGTGTCTAAACTTTTCTTGTGGCATTTCGTGCAAAATCCAAATAGTTAATGATGAAAGATGGAGGGATAGACCATAGAAGTTGAAGGTCAGGAGGAAAAACCTCAAGTGTTTCTAGCTGTGTGGACAAGGCTCAGCAGTGGCATTTGGCCTTTGCTCACCTCCATGTTTATTGTCTTTTTGCAGCATAGGGGGGATGCCTAAAAACCAGGGCCCTGTTGTGTTAAGCAGCATGTGCATATTTCAGATACCAGCACTGCGACTCTGAATTCAGAAAATTTAAGAGCTGAATGAGAGATAAGAGGAAGTGACCATATTAAGAAACAAGGCGAGGGGTTTGAGGGTGCTCAGGATCTCCCGCTAGCATTCCACCCAGTGCTGGCACATGCCAAGTCAGAAGTGGTGTTTGCTGTAAATGCTGTATTGCAGTGCCAACGTGGGTTCCTGTCCTGAGGCTCACAAACTTGAGGCTGGAGCAGCAGACGCTCTTTTGGAGAATTAATGAAGGAGGCTGTAGGAGAGACCAATGCTAACGTACATGTGTGCTTCCTCAGGGTATTCTACAAGGTGAAGAGCCGCAGTGCTCACATGAAAAGCCACGCAGAGCAGGAAAAGAAGGCGGCCGCACTGAAGCAGCAAGAGAAGGAGGCGGCAGCAGCAGCAGCAGCAGCAGCCCACAGCCAGGCCCGGCAGGAAGAGAGCAGTGAGAGTGGGAGCAGCAGCAGTGGAGGCAGCAGTGCAAGCTCAGATGAAGATGGAGAAATATAGTAGCAGACCAGAAGTGGAGGGAGTAGCAAGGCTGGACCCAACCTCCCTCTTGGTGGTCTCACTTTTTTTGCTTGCACTTTTCTTACCTGAACCATCAGGTCTCAGTTTCAGTGCTGCCATTTCCTCATGCCACATGTTCCACTTCACCTTGCCAGTACAGACCAAGCTGGAATGGTGGATGAAAAGATTTGTTTCAACTTGGATTTTTTTTTTTTTTAAAAAAAAACAACAAGTAAGATTTCTATTCTATTTATAATGATACCTGAGGTACATAATAGAACAATGTCACCTGCAGTGGAAGTAAGTTCTCTTTCAGGTCAGTCAGACCTTTCTTTTTGTGCTTGTCAGGAAATCATGATAACAGGACTCTTGGATATAAAGGTTTCCAGACTGGAGCAAGAAAATGATGCTCTGCTCTGAGCTGAGTGTATCCAGTTACTGTGACACTGGTGATTTCTAGATATTTCCTTTCTCAGCAAGTCCTCCTTCCTGTTACACTTCCCTGCCTTTCTTTCTGAGCATTTATTCAGGCAGCCAACAAGTTTTGTGGAAAGATGGTGTGCACTTTTGGCCTCTGCTTCACAAAAATGAAAAGTGGGATGAGCAAGACACTTTTCTTCCTTTTCAGAGGAAGTTTTATTTTTCAAAAGGAAACCTGAGGTGATTTCTTTTATGCCATTAAGAATGCAGCAATGGATACAAAAATACATCCTGTGGAATTAGAATAGCCACAGGCCTTGCGGGTTTTCTCATCTTGGAAAACAAAATAGTCTGCCTTTGATTAACTTTACGGAAAGTAGTCTGGGCTTCACAAGTGCAATTTTAAATGAAAACTGCTGGTTTTGACTTTGCATAAATGGGAGCAAGTTTGTTTAGTGAAAATGAACCAAGACCTTCTTGTGCACTGGATTGTGTGTGCCTCAGAGGTGGGAGGAATGGACTCTCATCTCCAGCAGTGATCCCTCTGTGAATGGCTTTAACCTCTCAACACATCCATTTCTTTCTTGTGGCAACCCTCATTTATTCCTTGAAATTGCCATCATCAAGAGCTTGTATGGTGGGGCCCTAGTTTCCCAAATACTTCCTGTCAGACAGTATGTACGTGCAGGAGAAGCTTGTCACTTATTTCCAGACCAGTGGCTGGACAGCACTGCCTGCTCGGTTGTCCTGCTGTGAGCCACACTCTTTGCTGAAAGGCTGACTCTTCCTTCAGAACTGACAACATGCTAATAGCCCAAAAAGTCTAGCCACCAAAAGCCTGCTGGTGAAAGAGAGTTAAGAAGTAGTAATGTGGTCCAGGCGACATAGATGTTAGATTTGCACAGGATTGTTCTGTACATCTTTATAGCCCACATTTATCATTATTGGGTAAAGATGCAAAGAATGGGATCACTTCCTTGTGCTTCACAGCTGGTCAGTCCCAGCCCGTACCCCGGCTGCCCAGCTCCTTCCCTGCAGCCAGTCCTTAGAAGCAGCACTGATCCCCCAGCTTCCTGGGTGCTGGCACTGTGTCAGATCGCATGTGCGCTGCTCCGGTGATGCAATACCGAAGGAGCTGATCGTTCCTGCATTCCCAAGCAGGGATCTTACGGGGGTTGCTGCATGTGAACTACAGAGTGTTCCTGACTGGCTGATTTTTTAAAATCTTGACCCTTCAAGCTGTTAGATAAATTCCAGGTTAACTGTGGAAAGTGGCTCTAACTCCAGTGTGTGATCTGGCAATCTTTTTCTGCCCCATGGTTTTATGCAACCATGATTGCTTCACTCTCTAAGTCTGGGAGGCTGCATGCTTGCTTTGACATGTATATGCCTTTGGGTAGAATCATTTTTCTTAATAGCAGAAACAGTTACTACTTGTACAAAATAAGTAGGACTATCATTAAGGACTGCACTTTTTTCAATGTTGACACTTTTGCATTTAAGTGTTCAATTTTCTGCCAAGGTTGTATTTTTCATTCCTAACGAAATTAGGTTTCCTTTCAGCATTTAGATAACTGTTCCATGTCCCTACATGCACAGGTCTTGTTGACTAACTAGGCTGTGGAAGCAGATGGCATGTCATGAACTGTTAAAATCATTCAAAAACTGCGAAGAACTAAAAGCTACTAATCTTTAAAAAGAAGCTTAAGCAAATCGGTCTTCCTATTAAGAGTTTCAATGTTGATTGTTATCTTCTTCCTTTTGTAAATTGGAGAAAATGCTTGTCTACCATTATCTTAGGGCCCTTACAGAGAACAGAAGCTTTAGCACACTGTGCCAGGACAGACAGTAGGTGAAGCAGCTGGACCTCATGGTCCACTTGTAGTACTGGGATTAATTCCAGTAAAAAACAGTGATGCGATTAAAGCTCTGAAGTATGTTTCTGGGAAGTTGCCAATAGTTTCCAGATCTTGAGAACTGCAGGGCAACAGTTTAGAAACAAGCAGGGCTTGTGAGTATATCTAGAAAGGATTTAAGTAATGTAGATATTGTTATACTGTTGTAACGAATGTATTTGCCTGGTATACCAGTGTTGCAGTAGCAGAACAGTCTACAGTTACTTAACAGAGACTGCAAAGGCCTAGAAACACATAACAAAGAAATGGAGATGGAGGTGGAACTGGCACACATTGAGAAACATGGCAAAAATGAAGATTGGGGGTGGGGTGGGGTGTTGTTTTTTTGTTTGTTGGGATTTTTTTTGTTTCTTTTTTTAGATTGGAGAGATCTGATTAAACTTGAGAACTAAAATAAGGTTAATCAAACTGTCTTAGGAAAATGCTTTTACTGTCCATGCTAAAACAGTGCAAAATCAATCGGCATGTAATCCCTTAGGGAAAAACAGAGACTGTTCATACTGGGACAAACCAAAGCTCTGTCTAGCTCCGGGTCTTGTTTCTGACAGCGATCAGGAGCAGATGTTTAGTAAGAAGCAAGGGACAGTATGGACTAGCAGGTATAGTTCCAGCTAGAAAATAGGATGCTAAACTAGAAGAACTTACGTGTGTTCTCCAGTAAGGCAAATCTGCAGCAGGGTTGTCGTGGTTTAACCCCAGCCAGCAACTAAGCACCACGCAGCTGCTCACTCACTCCCCTCCCACCCAGTGGGATGGGGGAGAGAATCGGAAGGAAGAAGGTAAAACTTGTGGGTTGAGATAAGAACAGTTTAATAGAACAGACAGGAAGAAACTAATAATGATAATAATAACAGTAATAAAATGACAATAATAATAATAATAATAATAATAATAATAATAATAATAATAATAATAATAATAATAATAATAATAATATGATTGGAATGTACAAGTGATGCACAATGCAGTTGCTCACCATCCACTGATTGATGCCCAGTTAGTTCCCAAGCAGTGATTTGCCCCCCAGGCCAACTCCCCCCAGTTCATGTACTGGGCATGATGTCACATGGTATGGACTACCCCGTTGGCCAGTTTGGGTCAGCTGCCCTGGCTGTGTCCCCTCCCAACTTCTTGTCCCTCTCCAGCCTTCTTGCTGGCTGGGCATGAGAAGCTGAAAAATCCTTGACTTTAGACTAAACACTACTTAGCAACAACTGAAAACATCAGTGTGTTATCAACATTCTTCTCATACCTAACTCAAAAAACATAGCACTGTACCAGCTACTAGGAAGACAATTAACTCTATCCCAGCCAAAACCAGGACAGGGCTTTGTGCTGAAATGTACTGTTCTCCTTATGGGCATAAAATTGGGATGTTTCTCTGCCTTTTACTTTTCTGCTCTGTGTATCACCTGCATTTACTCTAGTATTTTTAGTGTCTGGAAGTATGTCTGGGTGATGAGAAAACATTTAGTCATGACCCACAGGAGTTTTCAAGCTTGAAGTAGTTTTAGATATGGCATAACAAATTATGGTGACAACTGATCAGATGAAATGTACTACAAAGATTTAGGGAGAAAATCATGGGATTGCTTTAAATACCAATTTAATCTTCTTTCAGATATGATGATGCTTGAATGCAAGCATTATTATAGTCTTCCAAAGACCAGATCTTTCACTGATTCTCCCTATTTTAGGAAATTGTGATAAGAGTAATTTTTCCTCTCATCAAGGATAAGCCATTGAGGTGCTGATAAGAACATATCAGAGATTTTCTTCAGTTGCACAAAAATGGTGTGTATATTACACGCTGAACCCAGTACTGGTTGTTTTTCTCCCACCCTGCTGCAGTAGAAGTAGAAGAGAACAGGAAGATTTGATACAGTGAGGTCTGTCACTGGAAGGAAATCAGAAAAGGGCTTTTTCTGAGGATAACCTCTAACAGCTGTGGGTTAGCATGGCTGACCAAAATCAGGTAAATGTTCCAAGTAAGTGGCATCAAATGGAAATGTTTCTGAGCATGTTTACATATTGCTGGTAACCAGCAGAAGACCTCTTTTCTGTCATGTTAATAAGTAAAAATGCTCCTCTGAATGTATTGTTTAAAAATGAACAAGCAAAACCAAACCTGCTGCCCACTTGCTTGTGGTAGGAGTTTGGAATTGATCCTGCATCTGAATTAGATCCTGCCTACTAGCAAAATTTGGCAGAGAATTGTTTCAAAAAACCCCAAACCAACCAACCCCCAATTGCTGTGAACAAAGCATTTGAACTGAATTTGTCTAATCTGGAATGAATCTGTTACTCCTCTTAGTGGGGGGGGTGGGGGGTGGGAATAACTTGAGTGGCTCTTTACTGCAGCACAGTGTTAATTTAAGGCTGTGTTGTTCCAATTATGATTTTAAAAAAAAAAAAATCTTGTCTATGTTCTGTTGATTTGTCCAGTTTAAAACCCTGTGCTCATTATCTTCCATCACTTAAAGGCCTATTTACTGATACCCATTTAGACTAAGGGTTTGCTGTTAATTTAGAAAAAAGGCAGCACATGCTCAGTCATTGAGTTTGAACAAGGCGTCTCTTTGCTTTAGCTGTCTTTTCTATAGGAACAAATAAAAGATTTATAGACTGCAATTCTGTAAACGTGTACTAACAGTGCGAGATCAGACTTCAGGTGGTCATATACCCAGTAGTCAGGTGGCTGTATTTCAAAACCATTACCTATTTGAGTCTTGATGCCAGCATTGGGCATTGTGGAGATGCAGTGACAGATCACATTTTGCTCCGATCGCATACTTCTGCCTGCACTGTCTGCCCTTTACAGATAGATTCAGTCTTTCAGGTTTGTGATCTGCATGGGATAGCATCTCAGTTTTGTAAGACTGTTTGTATATAATTACTAGATACATGCATGCAGTTGTGATGCATATCTGATATAGCTACAGGTGTTTTGCAGTCTAGCTGCAAGAACAACTCTTCATTTTAATTTATTTGATATTTTTCCATTTACTGATATAGGTAATGGATCTGAGAGAACTCAACTCTGTAAGTTGAAGGCCTACCGAATTTCAGTTGACTGTGCAGGACCGTGGCGTTTTGCTAGCTAGGACCAGGTAGGAATATAGCTGTTTAAAGGCAGGGCAAAGATAGAAATTTTAAAGCTTAAAGTGACTCATCTATTAATCCCATACTAGACATGTAATGTGAAGTCCAAAATAGCTAAAAAATATCCTCTGGTTTATCACACTGGGGCTTTTGGTAATTTTTATTATTGCAACAAGCTTAGATTAAAATCAGCATTCAAAAAAAGTGTTTCCTAAAACACAAAGAGTGAGCTTTCTCACTCTCGGCAGTTACACACCTCTTAATTCTCTTTCAGGCAGTGGACTAGGAAGTTCCTATATATACATACCCTATTTTAAAAGAAATGGGAGTAGGGAGGACTGTAGCCATGTAAGTCTTGTCTGCTTTCGTACAATGGCACTTTTAGTCCAATGATTACCTCTGCCGGAATCCTTATTCTAAACCACATTTTCCCACACAAACTTTCTCCCTGATTATCTTCTGATGTATGTCTGAAAGTTTATAAAGCTTTAAAGAGACAGAGAAGCAGTGTCTACAAATCATGTTTTGATTTTTGTGGGGGTGAGTTTCTATGTAAATTTGTCACTTGGGTTCAGCTGCTTTACTCGCCCTCATTCTCTCCTGTGTCAAATGTTAGGAAGACACAAACTTTAAATCCCCAGCTGTCTAAGGATTTTTCTTTCCAAGACTAGGACAGCTGAGCCTGAAAAAAACCCTTAACTTCTCCAGGTTAAAAGACAACATATATTTTTATAGAAATGTAACTGTATATTTTAAAAAAGTTTCCTGCAGCTTCTCCACATGTATTTTTCCCCTTGTAGTTCAGATTTGATATAAACTTTTTTTGTGTTCATTCTTTTTATGTTCTGTTTTTAAATTTGTAGTCAAAGCTTTGGTGTACTGTACAGGAGCAGTCAGCCTTTGTAATTACTGTATAAATGCTTTATAATAAAGTATATTACTTTTATTTTAACAAGTGAGCAAACACTTCCTTTTGTGTGTTTGCTGCCTAGGGCACCTTTTAAAAGACTGTTACATGTTTAAAATGTACATATATAAATATATTTACCTGTTGCTGTACAGTTGATAGACTGGACTGAATTTATTTTTTGTGTGCTTTTTTATAAAATATTAATACACTAAAGGAAATCTTGCTGATGTGATTGTAATGTACTATGTAACTTATTTACTTAATATCCTCTATATATCTAAAAAACCTTTTATTAAATGAGGTTTAAAAAAATAGTTTCATAGCTGAGTTTTTTGATGGTATGAGGGAGTGCCTGGGGGGTTCGGGGTGGATAGCGACTGTGATGCATTCATGCAAAGGAGGCATTTATGAGTCCTTTTAGCTAGTCTGCTCTCTAATCATACCCACCTCTGTATTTTCCATAGCAATCCTCAAGGCTGTTTCTCAGTGTAAACTTCTCCCTGAATACACCAGCCTGCAATGTGTTTTATGTCTTATGTCCAAGAAAATAACTGGCAGGTCCAGCTCCAGTTGCTTTACAGAAGTGTTGATGGTGTATGTGTCTCTCTCCAAGCTGAGCACCTTCCCAGAATGCCAGGTAACAACCATGAAAATGTGTTAGAAATTCACGGGCAATGGTTCTAGGTCTGCTTTGCTGTAAGTAAGGCCAGCTGGATTCTGACACTACCTCAAACCAACTACAAAAACAGTGGGCAGAGCAAAGGCAGCATGGAGTAACTTAGTACCTGAGGGGCCTGTATCAAATCTGAATTCCTGGATGGCTGTGGCTGGGACAAGAAGTAGAGACTGAAGTCAATCTAGAGCTGAGCTGCTGCAAAAAGAGTTAACGTTTTCCTTCTGCTTAGTAGTTAGAATCATAGAATCATAGAATTGTTTAGGTTGGAAAAGACCTTTAAGATCATAAAGTCCAACTGTTAACCTAGCACTGCCAAATCCACCACTAAACCATGTCCCTAAGCACCACGTCTACACATCTTTTAAATACCTCCAGGGATGGTGACTCAACCACTTCCCTGGGCAGCCTGTTCCAATGCTTGACAACCCTTTTGGTGAAGAAATTTTTCCTAATAGTCAATCTAGACTTCCCCTGGCGCAACTTGAGGCTGTTCCTTCTTTTCCTATGACTTGTTATTTGGGAGAAGAGACCAACGCCCACCGCGCTACAACCTCCTTTTAGGTAGTTGTAGAGAGCGATAAGGTCTCCCCTCAGCCTCCTTTTCTCCAGGCTAAACAACCCCAGTTCCCTCAGCCGCTCCTCACAGGACTTGTTCTCTAGACCCTCCACCAGCTTCGTTGCCCTTTGGACACGCTCCAGCCGTGAGCAGCCAGTTTCTCCAGGAGAATGCTGTGGGAAATGGTGTCAAAGGATTTACTAAAGTCCAGGTAAACAACATCCACAGCCTTTCCCTCATCCACTAGGCGGATGTCACCTTGTCACAGAAGATCAGGTCAGTCAAGCAGGACCTGCCTTTCACAAACCCCTGCTGACTGGCCTGATCCCCTGGGTGTCCTGTATGTGCCGTGTGATGGCACTCAGGATGATCTGCTCCATTACCTTCCCTGGCACCGAGGTCAGGCTGACAGGCCTGTAGTTCCCCGGATCCTCCTTCCAGCCCTTCCTGTAGTTGGGCGTCACATTAGCTAACTCCCAGTCAACTGGGACCTCCCCAGTTAGCCAGGACTGCTGATAAGTGACTGAAAGTGGCTTGGTCAGCACTTCCACCAGCTCCCTCAGCACCTTTGGGTGGATCCCATCCGGCCCCATAGACTTGTGTGTGTGTAAGTGGTGTAGCAGGTCACTAACCATTTCCCCTCGGATTATGGGGGCTTCATTCTGCTCCCCGTCCCTGTCTTCCAGCTCAGGGGCTGGGTACCCCAAGAACAACTGGTCCTACTATTGAAGACTGAGGCAAAGGTGGCATTAAGTACCTCAGCCTTTTCCTCATCCTTTGTCACTAGGTTTCCACCTGCATCCAATAAAGGATGGAGATTCTCCTTAGCCCACCTTTTGTTGCTAATGTATTTATAGAAACTTTAAAAATTGTCTTTTACAGCAGTAGCCAGATTAAGTTCTAGTTGGGCGTTGGCCCTTCTAATTTTGTCCCTGAATAACCTCATGACATCCTTGTGGTCCTCCTGAGTTGCCTGCCCCTTCTTCCAAAGTCGAATCTGCTGGTTGTAGAAACAATGACTCCAGTTGTAAACCATACTGCATCATATTTTCAATGGTAGAGTTTAAAAAAAGTTTCAGTAAATACTGTCTTGAAGGCACTTGTCTGTTACCTGAATCTAAGGGGGGGCGGGGTTTAAAACATATTTTGTTATACAGTGCTCATCTCATTTCCTCTGGCAGTAGCTGGATCTCTTGCTGTGGATTTTAAATATTAGTATGTTTCCTTCTGTTTTGGTAGTTAATGCTTTTTAGTTAACGAGCCTGCATAGGTGTTCCTCATACCTATGGGCATGAAGTCTTTAAAAGCTGCAACTGTTTCACTACATAAAGCAGATGGTAGAAACGTGTATTGGTGTCTGACTGGCCTCCTGCTGGATTTCAGTTAGAATCTAAAGCAGCACACCCGTTTTATTTTTAGCTGTTAATTTATGCTGACAAATTTTCATTTCAGTATTCTTGGCAACGCTGGCAGGAGAAAAACTCAGCCCAAGACATTAAAATGCTCTTTTTTCAGCTCAGTGTAGAAGCCCTTGCTTTAATTTACTCCTGTAAATGTGACTGTTGATCAGCAATAGTGTTTGGAGAAGTAAGTGGTATTTTTGCTTGGTGGGCAAAAGAGACAGGGAACACCAAAGCCTTCACTTCAGGTAGCAGAGCAAGGCTTTGTGTAAGGCTTTAAATAATGTCATTGCCTCCCTGTCAAAACCAACTGGCGAAAGTGCTAAAGGTTGACTACTTTGTACTAAAACTGAAATGATGCAAACAAACTTTCGATGATCAAAAAAGTCAAAAGTTTTGGGCATTTTGTTTTTCATCTTTTTTTAATTGGTGGATCCAAGCCCAAGCTTCTGGAAGTTATTTCAACTACTGAAAAAGACCTTATAAAACATTTTAGTGATTAGTAAGCTTTGAGTTAGTGGTATTGTGAGGAGTTCTTCAGTAATTCCCTATATGTTTTTTTAAATAGCATTACAACTGTCATTGCAGGATGCTATTCTTGTCATTATCGAGACAGACTGCTGTGGACTGTGGGCTAGAAAGCTTTTTCTTTATATCTGAGTTTTGAAATTAAATTTCAGTGACACTGTCTATTGAAGGCTAAAGTTTCTATTACAGAAATTTATTAATCAGTTAACCTTCTCTTGTCCAGGTTTAATGGAATTGATAGCATATTGCTGTTAACAGAACTTAAATTCAAAGTGAATTAGTAATTTTGTACTGAAGAAAGACTAGCCATTTATTTAACTTATTTGGATTTTTTCCCCATACAGCAGTAGTATACTCTTCTCTCAGGACTTAAGAACAAAGTCTGACAACCAATGTCTCAAAAGATTCAAAAATATTTATGTATCAGATGACAACAATCACAATATATCAGCATTTTTAAAGTCTAAGTTATTTTCTATTCTAAAATATAGAGGCAATAAGGAACAGCATTTACATACTATAAATACATTGCTCCCTGAGCAGCTAGGAAAGTTTAATGAGAACACAATTTAATTTCTGAATGCTCTCCACAAGCTCAACTATTTCATTACACGACAGCCAAAGACGTTTGTATAAAATAACGTTATATTATTTTTAAACAAGTTTCACAGAATAACATTTATAAACATAGGCCTAAATAATTTAAACACAGCAAATATAACAGTTTGGTCATGCTACAAAATTACTGTATACAAAAGATAGCCAAAGGGGATGTTAAAAGTGCTCTCTTGCTTGAAGATTTTTCTAGATGAGTCTACTTCTAGTGTAACCTGAGTCATCTGCTGGTTCTCAGGTCTCTTCTCACATTTTTCCAGCAGTTCTCAATATAATCACTGCATACATCAGCTCTTTGAAGAGAGGTCAGTGTGCTAACAAGCAAGTAAAAAACCTAGCTATTTCCTATCACTAATTTAATTTTAGGATATTTCTCTAAGGAATAAAGTGGATGCTAATCCTCCGTAATTTCACTGGGAAAAGCAGAATTCCACATGGCTTGCAAGTTTTACATGGGTGCTCTTTTCATCCATGAATAATAATGTGCTTACAACTTTATTGGATGTGGTGTGATGAGGAAGAGCAAAGAGTAATACAGAAAGACAAGCCTTTCAACATTTTACTCAGCCGCTCCCTACGGGCATGCAGGCTGAGCTTCACTGTTAGCTTATACATGACATGGTGTAGCACCATCAATATGCAAATCAGCTGCTTAAGTTCTACCACCTGGGTATGTCTTCCACCACATCCAGTGCATAATTTTAAAGTGCAAATTTTAAAATTTAGGGAAACTTTACTTCTTTTGGAGGAGAAAAAGTTCAGGGGGGGGTTGATCTGTTCTTGAGAATAATCAGGCAAAGCAACATTAAGCTGAACCTTCCACCCAGCTTTGAGCTGAAGCATCTCCTGACAAATCAGACCCACCGTTTATTCTTTTCTTACTGTATTGTTTCATTGAGATTGACATACAGTTTTTATCAGAAAGGTTTTAAAATATATACTAATTTATCACAGCATGAAGGGTGAAAGGCAAGGGAAATCTTGTACTGTAATTATCCCTTACTGCTGTTATAATTGTGCTGAGACTGGATGCTCCATTCCTTCAATAATGATTTTTTTTCTTTTTTGATGGTATTTATAATGCGGACCCCAAAAAAGAGCTAGAGAATTTGTGCTGTTAAATCTGTGAAAAGACCTGATGACAGTGGGCCACGCAATACACACAGTTCTACCACCAACTGCAGTAGTTCTTGGACTGATTCCCATACATATAGCCTGTATTGGTCACTTATAAGAGCCAGGAACTGCTCTTATCCCTCATGTCTTGTCAATGGAGCTGTGTTTCATTCCAATCATCACCACACAGTCAGAACAGTAAGTTTCTATTCTGCTCTCAGAATGTCCCAAAATAGCCAAAGTGTAGAGTATTTGCTGTATCTAACACGACCTTCAGAAATGTACACTTAGACCATATTTAGATACTAAAAAATCAACCAGGAGGATTACTTGGCATTGGACTGTGTGCTCATCACTCACTTTCTCTCCTGTCACATTTCATTTGAGGAGCTTAACCTACCCATATGTACCATACTTGTAGCCTTTGTGCTAGGAGAGACCAGCTACAGAGGTTCAAACACTTTTCTTTGTGGCCAAGCACTAGGACAAGAGCACTGCATGGTCTATTCTGAAAATGTCTCCAAACACACAGATGAATTTGGCATTTCCATTTGTTGGTAATATTCAGAAGTCAAGTTTTGCTCCACTCAAGCTCTGGCTCACGTTAACCACACTTTAATTATGGTCGTCAAGGGCACAAGCCAATCCCCTATTGCCTGGCCACAGCAGATGGGGTCAGTAGGGGCTGAGTGTGCCATAGGCTGTGTACTGCCAAAGCACAGCCATTTTGCCAAAAGTGGTTGGCTGCAAGTGAACTGAATGGCTTAGTTTTAAAAGAAGCCAATATGAAATTGCTGTTGACTATATACCCTCTCTTCCATCGTGCTTCTTGGTCAATGGTGCCTTTGCTAATGATAAAGCTAGAAGAATAATTCTAAAAGAAATTAAATGCAAATATGAAGTTGCCTGTAGGATAAATCCAGTGAGCTAGTTAACTAAGAAACTGCTTTCTGGTCAAGAGAACAGCTGCTTGGAAATAGTTTGTGCTAGGTGAAGAATGTCCACAGTTTTTGCTATTGCTCTCTTGACCTTATTTTAAGTAATGGATCTAAACTGTGGTTGTCTTGTAATCTTCTACTTCACACTGTTCGCTTAGAAATTGATTAGAGGGAGAATATCTTCTACTACAATTATAACTGGAGCTTGAGATCAATACCACTGTCGTGTGGGCCAATTCTACCTTTTTATCTCTGACCATGACTTCCAAGATTTCAACTCCTGCCACATGTTCACAAACAAAATAATTAAGAGTGGCGTTCTGCCTCCATCCCTTCTATGCCTGGTCTGGAACCAGCAGATATACTTGTTGCCATTTTAATTTAAAGAAAGATGGTACCATGAATTAGAAGAAAAGCTTTTAAAAAAGAAACAGTAAAAACAAGCTGCAGAAAAAACCTACTTGGGTGACTTGATCTATTCTCTAAAGAGAAGAAAAAACCGAAACCACTATTGGCATCCAACAGTGCAATCAGGTATGTCTTCATCATTGTTTAATGCTTTTCACTAAAAATAGTTACTTGTCACATAAAGGGGGCTTTACTAAAACTGGTTACCCTGCAATATCGCACATTTAGTACGTCTTCAATACTTTTTTTTCCAGTGCTCACTTTCCATCTCGTCTCACCTTCCCCACTAACTACATACACTTTCTCTCACTGCTTACATCTGTGCTTTCATAAAAAATGAGTATCCCCAAAACCACAATTTTCTGTCCTCAAGCCCAGGTCTTTTGTTCACTTTTTGTTTCTGTATTAGTATCAGCCTACTTAGTTATAGGAAAATTCTGGAGCTGAGAAGGATTATGTCCACCGGTGACCCAAACCAAAACTAGGAACCAGCTGTAGGTTAATAGGCGACATATTCCAATGTAAAATAATTTCTTAGTAAGAAACAACAAAAAAAGCTAGCAGATATTTTAGTCTCACTGAAACCATGCAAAGAATTCCCATTGCCTCTTTAAAATAAATAAATATATAAGTTATACATGACCTTCTAAGCAATGCAGTTGAGTTCCAATGCGAGAAGCCCAATTAAAAACTTAAGGCCAGTAAGAAGCGATTATCAGACCAATACCTTTTTTGTGCGTAGGTCCACAACTACTGGGCCTGTTTGGCATAACAGTTAAGGGGATGAAAAGGCAAACTTGCATATTTAAAATATTGAGGGAGTCCCATGACAAAATTAAACACAACAAAGCCTGTAATGTGTGTCTAAATGACAACATAGTTCTTTTGGCCTCAGTGTTTCCAATGATAAATGTTGGCCAGCTGCACCTAACAAGCTGAAATGGTTCTATTATAACCCAACAGTGAACAACAAGCACCACTAATCAGGGATTAAAAATAGCTATGTATTAGTTTAGGTAAAGATCTCTTGCTAGCCAAACAGCAGATAAACTCAGCTCCACTGGTCTCTACAGAAGGTGTCATAAGCTTGACAAACTGGTGCGCCCAAATTTTGGTAACTAACTCTTTGGGTGACAGACTGTGGAGATAAGCTGGTCTTTCAAAAATTGCCCAAAGATTTTCTTCAAAACAAACATTTTGTATAAAAGTTCTATGTGCCGAGCTATCTGGAGTTACTTAAATAATTAAATACCCAAGAAGAAAGTGTCATCAGTTTGCTCCTTCTTCATCTTCTTCTTGTTTAATAACTAGGGTACCTAAGAGGAAAAAAAAGAGAGGAAAAAAAAATCTGCAAAAATTTGTGAATAGATTATGCAGAGAAAAATATAGTTAATGCTGATATACCTGAAAGCTAATCTGGACTGTTGGAAAGAGTCGGACTGGCAGAAAGAGGAAAGAGTTGAATTTCCTGCCACTGCTTCTGACTGACATGAACTTCTGCATACCTGAACTGCTCTTAACTAGAAAAGCCTTCAACTGATGAGCATTTCTGTTGGATGTTTTTCCGACTTCTCGGGTAACAAGGAATAAAAAAGGTACTAAAGCAGGACCTGCAAAGATCAGGCTAACTTGGTCACTGGGAGATGCACCATGTTGGTTCAACTGCTAACAACTAACTAGCACATCACCCTTCTCTTGTTGGGCCCCTACTTTGTGCTGCGATTTCCATGACACAGATGACCAAGTTAGTATGGGATACCTCCTCACTGATACCTAACTAGGGTGTCCACGCTACACAATACAATTACATTAACATGGATCCAAGAAGCAATATGGTCACATCTCATAGGGATAACCTGGACGTCATGGAATAAAGCTGCATTGCACAGTAGCATCAGTCTATACCCGCCCCTTGGGTACTTTTAAAAAAAAATATCACTTTTTAACTGCCATGTTGAGCAAGGGCACCTCAGATTGTGGCAGTCTGCAGGGGTTGCACCACCTCATAGCGATGCGTTCATGAATTTAAAATAAGTTGAAATGCTAATAGCACCCAAAAATATTTATCAAGTTCTAAATTTTCCCCACAGTAGCAAAACCCAATAGTACAGGTAAGCTCACAGCATGCTGAAATAACACAATCAAATACGTGCCTAAATAACTAGTACAAGAACAACAGGGTGTGAAGGTGTATGTCCATTCACCTGCGCTGTCACCTGGGTAATGGGAACTGGGTCATATTCATGCTTTGCTGAGCTTGAGGCAGAGACTTGAACTGTGGTGAGGCTTTGTGGTGAGAGCCCTTTGCTTACTGTAAGATTGAGGTGCTGTGTTTCTTTTTTCACAGGTAGAAAATGGAAAATAAAACCACCAGAGCTTGGTTTCTGTTGTGCTTTACACACCTAACTGCTGAGCAGGGTTCTTGGCACAGGGAGTAACAGAAAGGAGACACCTACTTGCTGAAAGAGACCTTCAGTGCTAATTTTTGTCCAGAACATCTTCAACCATTTAAATAATTTTGAGGTCCCTAGATTAGTCATCTCACATATAGTACATAAGCATAACGGGATCCTGGGACAGTGTAAGAGCAAGAGCCTTATGGCCAGTTACAGCGTTTCTGACATCTCTTTTGCTCAACACTCTAGTTTTTGTGGTTTCCATTCTTAAACATCATCCTCCTTCCATGTTGCATAGGAAATGTACCTGCCTAAATCAGAGCTGGCCATTGCTCCAGGCTGCAGAAATGCTTAAGGAACTAAGGGTCTAACCTTGTACTAACAAGGTTACTCTTTGCCTGTACAGATATTTGCCCTATGCCATTTTTTGTTTCACTCTCAAAATGTTTCCTACTACAACAGCAAATGGACTACTGCAGGCCATCCTTCATAGCAGTACACGTCTCTCAACAGGCTTCCACTTCCTAATAATTCTTATTACTTCAGTTGATCTGGCTTTGATTTCCTATTTATTGCTCCCTGTAATGAAGCTGTCCTCTTGTTGCCATCCCTACACTTGTACCTTCCCTGCTGCTACTCTGACTCTTTATTACTGTTACCAGTCCTGCTGTCCTCTTCATTGCTTTAGTAAACAGGGGATAATAGTGAACAGCTAACATCTCCATTAACAGAAATTAACATATTTAAAAATAGATTTTAAAATTATCTCACTTTTAAAGCAGAACATGCTTCAATATATTTTCATATCAGGGACTTAAGAAGAGAGGACAGCTCACAAATTGAGGCTTACTACAGTGACGAGAGGGGGATATTCAGGCATTTAGGAAACTTGCATGAAGTTTTGAAAACTTGTCCTTGCACCAGAAGCAAAACAGAGCATATCCCTGCCTATCCCCATCCCCACCATGTAACCCTCTTTTGTTGGGAAAACTGTAAATCAAATTTGCTGGGAAAACTGTAATTCAACTTGGCAGATGAAAGCCTTGTTAACTTATTTAATGCTAAATCTTTCAGTTCACTATTAGTTATATGCTAAAACTATTTGACTGGGTAACTTCAAGAGTAAAGCCCAACTGTAGGCTGCAAGACCACTTGGATTTAACACTCCAAATCCATCAAACACTCTCAGAAGATCCTGCAGCCGAGATTTGAATAACTACTTCTGAATAACTCCAAAGAGTGGAGGGAGGAGTACTGATTACATAGGCACACAGATTAATTTCTGAGGTTGTGATTAATTTCCCTGTGGTTGTCTTTATATTAAGCTGTTAACTCACACCAATTGCCTCATGCCCCAAACTCACCATCCAGCTTTTTCAGCTTGGGTACCCGTTTGGTTGCTTCTTCAATCCAATTGTTCTTCTGATCAGAGGCGTATTTCTCTTGTAGTGGATTGCCTACAAACACCAGATCCTCTAGTAATGGCAGCTCTGCCAGTCTCACAAACTCTGCTGCAACCACAAAGGTGAAAACACCAACCAGATTGTGGAACATAGAAAGTACATCTGCACCACACGTTCCTTTCAAACTCAGTGCAAACATAAATAGCATGGGATACAACAGGATAGGGATTGCTTGGGCTTGAACTGGTATCAGGTTAAAGAACAGGTATGCATTTTAAAAGAAGTCTGAGAAAGATGATTCAAAGAACAAACTCCATTGGGCTTAGAAGTTAAATTCAATATTCTAACTATTTTTATTCTCTTGCATGAGTTGGTATTTAGTGATTCTATGCATGTCTGCAGGCTTATTAATGAGACTTAAAGCCCTGTAACATAGAGAACTATTTTCCACTTGGTGACTTAATTCATGCATTCACCATACTACAGGAGAAGTTACAGAACAGAGAGGTGTGGCTTACCCCAGTCTTTCACCAAATTATTTGACATATAAAGAACCTTCAGCTTCTTCATCACACGGATACCCCTCAGTTTCTCAATGAAGTTGTATGAGATCCACAGCTCCTCTAAAGTATCTGCAACTGCCTCCTGGAAAATGACAGGACTACTCAGGTAAGCGGAAGTATATCTTCCTTATTCTTCAGACTCTTTCTTCACCCCCTGCAGGTCACCTCATGTGAGAAAATACTAAGGTGTATATCTTCATTTCCTTTTAAGCAGGTCCCTAATTATTCATGACAAGTACTCAGGGGAATTAAGAGCAAAGGATCTGAAATATATTTAGGAGGACAGAAATCACAATCTTAGAATAAGACAAGGAATAGCTGGCTAGAGTAGTTGTTCTTAAGGCATCGGGGCAGAGGAGACAAATTTGGCTGCTTGTGCACTGCAACATACCTGAAGTGAATGCAATTCAACAACTACTTTAGAAGGGGGTTTATGCAATACACGGGAATGATTCATTTCAGGTGCATGTATGTTTGTATCTGTTGGCCAGAAGTTGCATTCATAATTCTCTCAAAAGAGAGGTTTTTAAACCAGCCGTTACACATTGACTCTGCATTTCACACTTAAGAGATATGGCATCTCTGAAGGTGGGAATAGCTTTGAAGAGAAACATTCTGTGGGAGAAACATACAGCATCTCTTGAGGAAGAAAAGAATTTCTATATTCATTTTAAAAAAGTTGATTGAAAAAAAGTTCTGCCCTTAACTGAAATGTAACAAAATTGATGCAATTTTTTCCTCAACAAATTTTCCTGTACCTGGTAGACTTAGTCCTGCCACCATCTTCTCCCCTAAAGCCATATTGCTCCGGGTGCCAGTTAACATAAAAAGGACAGACTCTCATGAAGTGTGTGTTCACAGGACTGCCAATATTTGTAGTAAAGAAGCATAGACTAAGTATCTTCAGGTAGAAAATTCCTCGTGCAAAAAGTCTGTAGGAATTATTTTCACGTAAAGCCAGTGGAATTTAGAGAGCTTTACAGACAGACAGCAGTTTTCAAATAAAAGTTCTGCTTATATTTATCAAAGACAACAAAATCTCTCTTTCTAAAATCCTTTTATGTAGTAAATTAACCCTGAAGAAGCTCCAAACATGTTTAAACAAAAAAAAGAGAAAGATTACCTGAAAATTCAGAAGCAACATGTAAGAGCATGAACAGATCATAGTGAAAGGAGAAAATAAATGGTTAGGCAATATCATAAATTCAGCAAAGACTTTTATGAACATAGGGAAATTATCTCGCATTCTAGACAGTACTCCATTTTGTTAGCGTAGAGTTGATACTAAGAAGCGCATACCAATCCATTCAAGTTCTTTATGTTATTTCTTCCCAAAGACAGAATCCTCAAATTTTCTGTAATAGATAAAAGAAAGTTTCTCGTTAATAAATGTTTTTTCTTTAAATATAAGAAAATGCTGTAAGTCAGGTAAAACACCATATTCTACTGACAAACAAACTGCACTCTGAACAGGCTGCTTTAAGAGAGAATCACCTAACAGAAACAAAACCTCCTGTCCTACACAGATCAGGGATGGATGCTGTGGACAGCTCAGAAACACGCCCATGAATACAAAGCTGCTCAGGTTACCTAGCTGAAATTCAGTCCAGATAGATACTAAATAAAAAATATTATTTCACCTTGCACCTGAACTCTTAACTGCTAACTTGCTAGTTTTGATCTTACATAGTTCATACCCCTTCTTCTCCAGGCAAAAGTTCCAATCTTATTTTAAGGCAGCAGATTTGATTTCTGTAATAGAGGCAGCTTATAAAGCTGTCTTACAGAAGTCTGATGAGAGACAGTTCAACTTAGAGAGCAAAGCCCGCAGCTGCGGCTGGGGGGTCCGCGCCACCTACCCCAGCGGTGGCCGATGCCTCGGCCCAGACGGAGCTGCGGGAGGGAGAGGCCGCAGCGCAGACCTCTGACTGCCGGGAAGGGCCCGGACCTTTCTCCTGGGGCAGGGACGGGCAGCAGAGCCGCCGGCAAACCCCGCGCCCAGGCGGAGGACCTCCTGCCGCAGGCGGCTGAGCTGCAGGAGGCGGCGAGGAGGCCGCGTGGCATCAGGGAGGCCGAGGAGGAGTTGGATAGCTGGTCCCGAGCGCGGTCCGCAGCGGACCCGCAGCCAAACAGCCAAAACCTCCCCCACCGGCACGCGCAGAAGGGCGGGGGGCCAATCACGCAGAAGAATGGAAGAGATGCTGTGCCGGACCTCGTTCTCACCAGCGAGGAGGGGTTGGTGGGGAATGTGAAGCGCAAGGGCAGCCTTGGCCGCAGTGACCGTGAAATGCTGGGGTTCAGGATCTATAGGGCAGCGAGGAGGGCGCACAGCAAGCTCGTAGCCCAGACTTCAGGAGAGCAGACTTGGGCCTCTTCAGGGGTCTGCCTGGTGAAGCACCATGGGTTAAAGCCCTGGAGGGAAGAGGGGCCCAAGAAAGCTGGTCAATATTCAAGGATCACCTCCTCCAAGCTCAGGAGCGATGCATCCCAACAAAGAGGAAGTCAGGCAAAAATGCCAGGAGGCCTGCATCGATGAACAAGGAGCTCCTGGACAAACGCAAACATGAAAAGGAAGGCTACAGAGGGTGGAAGCAAGGACAGGTAGCCTGGGAGGAACACAGAGAAATTGTCTGAGCAGCCAGGGATCGGGTTAGGAAAGCTAAAGCCCTGATAGAATTAAATCTGGCCAGGGACATCAAGGGCAACAGGAAAAGCCTCTGTAAGTACAACGGTGATAAAAGGAAGACTAGGGAAAATGTGGGCCCTCTCCAGAAGGAAATGGGAGACCTGGTTACCTGGGATATGGAGAAGGCTGAGGTACTCAACAACTTTTTTGCCTCAGTCTTCACCGGCAAGGGCTCCAGCCGCACTGCCCAAGTTGCAGAAGGCAAAGGCAGGGACCGGGAGAATGAAGATCAGGTTCGAGACCATCTAAGGAATCTGAAGGTGCACAAGTCCATGGGACCTGATGAGATGCATCCGCGGGTCCTGAGGGAACTGGCAGATGAAGTGGTTAAGCCACGATCCATCATATTTGAGAAGTCGTGGCACTCCGGTGAAGTTCCCACTGACTGGAAAAGGGGAAACATAAGCCCGATTTTTAAAAAGGGAAAAAAGAAAGACTGGAGGAACTACAGGCCAGTCAGTCTCACCTCTGTGCCCAGCAAGATCATGGAGCAGATCCTCCTGGAAACTACGCTAAGGCACATGGAAAATAAGGAGGCAATTGGTGACAGCCAACATGGCTTCACTAAGGGCAAATCGTGCCCGACAAATTTGGTGGCCTTCTATGACAAGGTTACAGCGTTGGCGGAGAAGGGAAGAGCAACTGACGTCATCTACCTGGACTTGTGCAAAGCAGTTGACACCGTCCTGCATGACATCCTTGTCTCGAAATTGGAGAGACATGGATTTGACGGATGGACCACTAAAGCTAGATGATCTTAAAGGTTCCTTCCAACCCAAACCATTCTATGATTCTATGATTAGTCTAGTACCCAGACAAAACTCCTTTCCAAGTTCTTGCTGGGGTTTACTGTGATACTAGTGTAACTCAAAGCTATCAAAAAATAACAGTGTTTTTGTGTAACTAATTTTAATTTTTCACACAAGCTTTCTTGCAGATGTAAATAAGCAAACTGAGTTGCAGCATGTAGCTGAGTTACCTTTGGACCTATACCTTTCATGAATGTTTTATCACTTCTTCTTAACTACATTAAGGATGAAATACTTCATGATTTTGTTTTGCTCTTGCATGCATAATGATTGAAAATACATGGTACAATAATTAATGGCAAGACTAATGAAAGTTCCGGCCAAGTAGCAACAGATACTCCATAGACAGCACACGTAGTGGCTAGAGATTGCTACGGATGAAGATTCAAGGCTGATCTAGAATAGACAGTTGTATGTTCTGTCTCAAGAAATGCAGGGATGAAACCACACCTGGTGAAACCACACCTGGCAAATATTCTTAAACAGGAAGATTAATTTTTATTAAAAAGTTGAGGTACAACAAGAGTTCTTTTTCATTGTAAACACAAGAGCTTAACACATGACCATGCTCAAAAAAATGAAGAATCATAACCAGTAAGTCTAAAGCTTACTACAGCTAATACTCTCCAGAATATCCCTAAGGATCCCCATCCACAGGGGAGAGTGCTGGGAGATGGCCTTTTGGTCTAGCCAGCTATTCTCTCTGTAACTGTCATTTATAAATTATAAGTTTGCACTAGCTTCTGAAATTTGTAGGAAATGAAAGGATACTTACAAACACAAAAATGACAGACTGTTTAAAAAGCCATGCCTTAAAATTGTTTCTAACTGCTGTTACTGTTTTTTATTACTCTTGTTCTGAGATATTCTGTATTTTAAAGGAAGAAAGATCTCCCTTATGGAACATTTACATTCTTTAAAACACAAAACTAACACTTGTTTCTGTCATCTAAAACTTCTTCCTCACATGTATGGATACAGGGGTGTGATCCTTTACAGAGAATTATCTACTTGACATAGCTACAATATCAGGTATATACATTAATAGTAATCTTTTCCATCCGAAAAGAGTGTAGATGCTTAAAAAGATTTCTTAGCTTCCTCTCTGCGATAAGTAAAAGCAAGTATGTAATAATTAGTGGCTTGTTTTTCATAGCTATAAGCACTGCTTTCTCTCTCTTTCACAGAATCCAATAGAGACGGTGAGTTCCTCATATTCTGTAGCTTTAAGAGACAGACCACACAGTTCTAGTTTATCTGCCTTTAGGACC
The DNA here is from genome assembly GCF_900496995.4 of Aquila chrysaetos chrysaetos. NCBI lineage: Eukaryota > Metazoa > Chordata > Aves > Accipitriformes > Accipitridae > Aquila > Aquila chrysaetos. Next base: position 41,484,713 of record NC_044005.1, on the reverse strand, counting down.
AAATATTTGGTACAGACTGGATGTTTTAATTCTACATTTTATTAATAAAAATACTTAAGATGCTTTAAAGACTTTTAATGTTTTATCCCACTCAAAATTTCACTTTTATATATAACTGCCTAATTATTTTTTGCTTATGATAGAGTTACTCAAATTGAAATATTACAGTACAGTTATTTGGAAAGACTACTGGAATATTTTTTCCCTGATCAGTATTTGCAAATTTGTTGAAGTCCGAGCATATTATGAAAACAAATAAGTCCATCAAGCTCCTTGACAGCCCCATTGGTGTGTAGTTGGAAAGGATGGGATTCCAGGTTCCTTGTCTGTCCAGCTGGCAATTTGATGGGGACAGAAAAGCCTGGAAGCTCCAGCCCAAAACCTGCAGCTCTTTGCCAGCTTCATGCCACAGAGTCAAAGTCTTGACCATCAGTCAGACCATTAAGACTTCTGTCCCAAAGTCAGTAACCCAAAGAGTTTCAAGGTTTCATAGGTGCCCAAGAAATAAAAGTTCGGTTACACTTCTGGACAGATGGCACACCCCTTTCAAGTACAAACAAAATCAAACCAAGTATATTCAGTCCTCTGCAAAGTGGAACAACATTTTTCCATCCAGGTCTACAACACTCCAACCTCACTCCAACCAATACTGCAATTATGGAGTTGTTGAACTGCAGACTATCTCCATCGTGAGGGTGGAAATTGGTCATTAAATCACTCTAGAACCGATTAGGTGTTGAACATCACAACTAGGCCCACTGGAGGGTACAAAAGTGCTTTCTGAATGGATTTTTTGTTGTTGTTGTTAAACCTGCACAGTGAGACAACTGCCAAGGCTATTGCAGGGATACATGCTTTAATACACCATTACTGCTAAACATGCATTCTCCAGTAAGACTAACAATTTTAAGGGTCATTTGTAATTTTCTGTGAGGAAGGAATTAAAAAGGATAAGAATAGGTATAGAGATGGAACATATAACAAATTATGGTACATGTCCTATCCAAGCAACTAGAAAACAAACATAATCGATCACTGGCTTGTCACTTACTTAGGCTGTTCAAGTTGGCGATTCTTTCAATGCAGTTTGTAGACAGCGATAGTTTCCTTTAAAAGCAAGAATAATCAATTCACAGCATACAAGGGATCACTGTATCAGAAGAGTTCCATGTCCAAACACTGTTGCGTCAGAAATAATTGTCTATTCTTCTCTTACTAGATGGTGGACTAACTAGATGTGTAAACACTCGAAATACCCTCAAACTATCAAGACTTCTGCAACTTTATTTAGCTTCATGAGTTACTTATACTGGATTATCTTTTTATGCCTAGCCTTATCAAATGCATGGACATTTATTTCTGAAATAGCTCTAAGCTCCTTCTGAAAGTCCTGCTTAAGTCTCTTTTTTTGTTTGCAAAAATTTTAGAATGGATCATAAATGTGCCAGATAGCTGATAGACTCCAAACATGGACCTGTAATTATATACTGATAAACAGTATATATTTTTTCTGGGGACAAATATCAATAGAGAGTCTACCCTAACATCTTCTCAGTTAAGCGACAGGGATCTTTGAAATGAAAAGAGGAACTGTGTGTGGAAGGAGAAGCTCAGCTGAGAAAAAAGAAGAGAAAGCTGCTGCTTGAAGGCCACACTTAAACATAGTAAGTACATTTGCACAGTGGACAGCAGAAAAAGTGAAAATTAATGTAAAGAGAAGTGAATATTTGACTTCAAATTTTTTTTTAACTGAACTTACTCGCAGTTAACAAGCGTGGAGAGAGATTCATCCATCCTCTCTACAGGAGGAATCTGACCGTACAGTTTCACCTCCTTTGCCTCTGAAGCCTTCTGGCCATTTTTTTCTTCCTAAAGAAAAGAGAAAGTGAAGAAGAGGCTCACAGCTACATGCAATTATGAAAAATTACTATACTAAAAAATTACTATAAAAGTAATTACTATAGAAGTAATTCCAATATACTACTAAAAGGTATTACTGAAACGAGAAAGCATTTTGAATACTGTTTATCAAGATTCCTGCTGGCATAGCATAAAGAGGGGAAGGCTAGCTTATTTTCAAGATATCAAAAGAACTTAAACATTACATATGCTTTTTTTAAAAGCTGTGTTACACTTGAGTGATTTAATTAAGGGGTCCTCTGCTGTAAAGAAATGGAGAATAGATGGAGGTTTAAAATTCTGAATGAAGGTACTTCCATGGAGACTGACATATAGAAGCCTCAGCAAGGGCCAATCTGTAGCAGAAGCAGATTCTTAAAAGCTCTGACAGAAAAATCTCCTTCCCACTTCAGCCATAAAAGTCAGAACTCACGCCTAACTCACAACACAAACTGAACACAGTGGAGTGTGTTTTGCAGGAGAACCTCAACAGATGCACAGAGTTAAGAATATAAAAAAAAATAATTTATAATTAGCCATTAAAAAAGAGTGGGGGAAGATTTCACACTTTAGAGAATACAGCAAAAAGACAAATTTCCTATTTACAGCCTCGGTTGATAATTTTCTAGATTAAATACTCTATAAAGTTCAGAACTTTAGAAAAATGGCCATAACTTCAGCACTTGGGTTTATTAAAAAATATAGTCTATTAAATCTTTCACAATTCTGAAGCGATGGTAATTATTGACTAAACACTTGGAACAAGTATCTATTTGGGTAGTACCACCAGTTTTGACAGCTGCCTCCCTGACAGCACAAAGGGAGCATTTTGTCAATTCACTCAGTGTTCAGTGGGAGGACTAGAGGTCCATTAACAAAGGAGAAATCTACTCCGCGCATTCAAAACAAGGACTCTTGTTTTCTCCCCCATTTTTATGCAGCAACTGAAAAGCGAGATAGCTGAGGTCTGGCCTGGTTTATATGGCTACTTTGTAATGAAATGAATTGCATCCCAGAAGTCTTTAAGAATCCCACAGCACAAGATTAGGTTTTGATAACATTAGTTTCTCTCTTATGTACCCAAAATACTTCAGGCAACTTACTTCAATTAAAAATTAGCATGTTGCCTTGTGCATTTACTTATATTCCAGTTTCTGTCCAAATTCAGTGTGATAATATTTTTACTCATAATTAGCAATTTGGCAAATAAGCATGTTGGATGTTTTGCTAGAATATGGTGAATGTGTTCAAACTAAGTCACTATGTAAATGTGAAACTTCCATTTTCTTTTCTAAGAACAACACACTATCTATTTGCATTTATACTCAGTTTATAATCTATCGGTTTATACTGACAAATAAAATACATTTTTTCTTAAAAACGTGGAAGGGAGAGAGCTTCCAGCACAGACTGTGGCCAGCAGTGAGCACTTGCAGCAAGAAAATGCATCGTGATTGCCACGTGCTTCTGGAAGAAAGGTCAGCTGAACAACCACAATAAGCCACAGAGAAACCACAGGTAGAACAGATGCTTTTTTAAGAACAGGTTATGTGTTTGCTAAGTTAAAGTTGCTTTGATTTAAAGTTAAAGTTGCTTTGATTTAACTTATGTCACCCTGACTGTAGGGCATAGGTAAACCCTTATGCCAAAGGGAAGAAAAACATCTGGAATGCAACACATCACCAGACCCAATTTTACAAGTCACATGCACCCAGATTATGAGTAGTAAAAGGAAGGTTTAGACCCACCCCCAATAACATGAACAGAAAAGCAAATTCAGCACTTCATGCCTAACATTAATGGAAACTCACTGACACAGGTCTATTATCTCTAAGACATGTGACAGAGGAGCAAATGGAAAATAAATCTTTAATAGGAAACATGGAGCTGAGATTTTGAAGGACAGAAAGAATGAGGAAGGAAAAGCAAAATTTTTTAATAATCAGTTCACACCTCTAGTAATGCTAATGTCCACAACTTCTTGCATTCTAGTTCTTATTAGGAGAGCAGGAGTGAAGTTTGTGGGAAATACTAACAAAACTGAAAAAAACCCGAAATACTGAAGGTACTAAATAATGATAAAATTCTGAAAGGAAGTAGTCTTCAATTACAGACTAGTACCTTGAGCTGATGGTACAGGTCTTCTGGCTTTCAACTGTACCTGCCCACACTGCCTCACATCCAGATCTTCTAGAGACCAAAACATTTATAAACTCTTGCTCTAGGAGCTGGCCAGGATTAGTGGGAGAGTGCATGTATACTGAATGGCACATCTGTGCCCTCATCTAAAAATCACTGAGACTGGAAAAAGATTCTCACTGGTTTTACTGGACTGTGAACCTGACCTCAGAGCATCCTACATCATCATTTGAAATGACCTCTGCATCCTTGCCAATAAACAGCTTTCTAGAAGGCTCCAAGACCAGGTCAGTCACCACCCCAAATCACCGTCTGGATTAACACAGTACTTTAAGAAGAAAAACAGGCAAGAAACTCATTCTGGGTTAAGCTTTGCACAATATGTGGGACATTATGTTAAAAGACAACAGTAGAATTTTTGCTCACTTCAGTACAGTGAGAATTTCATACTTGTTTATTCTATGGGAGGGACTACATTCAGGTAAAATGAACAGAACATAATTAAAACATAAGACATCCCCAACTTTAAATCTCTTTGTAGCCTCAGGCCTTCTATCACTGCATATTCAGCAAAACACGGCAGGAGAGCAAAACAGACTAATTTTTACCAGCCATATCAATTTAAGAACAACACATAGAAAGTCCAACAGAATGTATTATACTTCAATAATAATAACAATAATAACAACAACAATAATAATAATAGAATTTTTACTTTGTGAAAATTCCTGTAGCAGATGTTTCAAGCAAACATAGTTCTTAAAATGTTTGAAAAACAAATTTAGCTGAATACAATCAAACCCCATGCCATGGAGTACTGCAAAGCAGCTAGATACTTACCCATTTGGCTAGAGCTTCTTTGATAGTTGTTGCTTTTGCCTAAAAATGAAACAAATTTAAATGAATATTCATTGCAAATTTTTAGTTGGCTTGTTCACTGCAAACCTATCCTGCTTGTCTACCCCCTTCTACCACTTTCCTGTATTGTCCTCCCCCAGCTGACTCTAAGAAGCTGGAACCCCTCAGTGTCTGGTAATTTTATTTTCTGGGGTACTTGGTAGCATTTTCAGAAGCAATAAACTGGCTTCGTGCAAGGACGTTATCTTCCTGATCTTACTCTCTGCCCCATCTGGAGCACAGGTTTGGGACACTGCTTGTTAGCTTTCATGGTGAAATTCAATTCAAAGATATAAGAGGTTACTGCACTGAAAAATGTGGTCTAATGCTCTTAAAACCCCACACTTTCTATTATTGTGCATTAGCAACTTCCTGTCTGAAAGCAAGTCTGTGAGTAGACAGAATGATACAGCCTCTTTAGATTCACTGAGGAAAATAAGGTACAACTTGCCAAAAATTAAGAGCAATCTGGACTGTTTATGTTTGTTTTTCTCCAACCGTTTTATGTCAAGTCACACCATGCGATGTGAAAACATGTATTACTCAGGAAAAATCTGAGAGCTGCTGTACAAGGCTTTTTAAGGATTGACCCACTGACCAACTTTCTGTTGTCACTAACTCCAACTTTTCTGCCTCACATCAGAGTCTTATCAAAACCACATGACGATATCCAAAACAGTAGTATACAGAGAAACTCTGATCTATCCTAAACATTAAACATATTCCAAGATGTCTGTTGGATTAAAAAGGTTTCAGAGACCAATCTTTCATGAAAACTGATCAACAGCCTCCTTTCTACAAAAACAGGAGGACTCTAGTTTGGGCATCTCTATTGCTCTTAAGCATAGCACTACCACATGTGGATAGAAGCAGCCTTTCAGGTAATCAGACATCCAAAAAAGGACTGTAAAAGTTAAAACCAACAAACTAACTTCCACCCAAAATCTTACAGGCAATCACCTCGGTCACAGAGCTTTAGTGTTGGGTGCTTTAAGACCCCTGGAAACTCTGGACCCAACGGCGAAAGACAACAGTTGAGGCAGCTGGATGTAAAAGAATGGCTACAGCCGCTGAACACCCAGCAACAGTCCAAGGCCCAGCAACACCAAGGAGTCCGAGCATGCATCTCAGTATGCATAAATATATACCTTCATTTAGACATGTATCACTGAGCATCCTCAGATGTTCCAGCTGCTTCCGCCCACTGATGGGCATTCGTTTTAATCCTGTCTACACCATGTGATAGCTACTCTAGGTCCCCTTGTAGATGACCTGGCAAACTCCTGCCACGGCAGTATCTCCTCCGTGTCTGCTGCACATGAACACCCGCATGACCTCCTCCTGTTGAGAAGATCACGTTCCTAGTTCCCACTCCAACAGCTTCATGAAACCTGATTAACAGCTACCAGTGTGCCAGCAAAAACAGCTGGCTTCCAGTTAATCAGGTTTTTTGGACAGAAACTTCATTGCATTTTTCATAATTATGGTAAGCAATCGTTATGTCATTTGGGTACGTGTTCTCAGTCACTCATGTTGAAGGCAGAACCGGATTTATATGACCAGTGCTGCCTTCTGTTTCAAACTCACGCCTAAAACCAGATTGAACTTCAAAGCTAGTGATCCGTGTGAGCACAAGGAGCAGCTTCTTCCCTGACCTCTGCTGACTTGTCTCTCCCGTTGTACTATCCGATTTGGTGGAAATATGAAAATCAGCATAGTGGGTTATCTGGAGAACACGTATCACAGATTTTGTCTTCTTTGAAGTGCACTTGAAATTTCTGTAGATAAATCATAGTAACTTCTGCCAAGGGAGGTTACTTAAGGGAACCCTCCCTCTGAGAAGCCGGTCTGCAGGGTTCCTCTACCTGCATATTGAACAATTTCCTACCAGTATTTAGACTAAAGAAAGTCTCGTTACTTAAAATATTCAAAATGCCAAGTGATCAATAGCTGAAATTGTCACCCTGAAGAGTCACCATCAACATGGCAGGAACAAGAAACATAATACCTTACGGGGAAAAAAACTCCATCCCCATACATATAAAAGTCATAACAAAAGAAGTATTTTTCCCCCCAAAACACGGCTGTCAGACACAGAGTATTTACAAAATTTAGACCCCCAAGAAAAAGTAAAACAGTGACACTTTGCCTTCATTTGCAAACATTTATTTATATGTTAAATAGAGCAAATCAGAATTGCACAGCAACAGATACCAAGCTAATCGCTGTAGTAATCGCAGATGCTGCTGCCTTAAAACCACGTACTAACTCAGGTTTTTAGATGATGGCATCCCGGACTCCCCACTACTTCCATCTATCCCTGAAATCAGTTAACAGGCCGCAGCCCCCCCACACCCCCGCCTCAGCCAACGCCCCGAGCCCTGGGCTGCCTTCTGGCCAGCTTACACGCTGCCCAGGCTGCTCGGCGCCAGAGACCGGCTCGGGGGGAGCCCGGACCGCGAAGGGCTCGGCTCCGCGCTGCCGCTCCTGCCACAGCCGGCGCCCCGGCGGCCGCTCGGCGGCAGCCCTGAGGGGACGCCGCTCGCACAACCCCCGGCCCCTTCCGCCTCGCCGCGCCGCGCCAGCGGAGGGGACCAGCCAGCCCCCCCGCTCCCCTCCCGGAGCAGGCCCCGGTCGTCGTGCCCTCACCGCCCCCCCCCACCCAGCCGCCGCCGCCGGGTCCCGGGGACGCCGCCGCTCAGCCTCTCCCCAAGCCCCCGGCCCCCCGAGCAGCCGCTGGGCCGGCCGCCACCCCTGCAGGCCCGGCGCCCTCCCCGGCGCTGAAGGGACCCACCATTGCCGTTGCTACCGTTAACGCTCCGGTTGCTATGGCACGGCCGCCTCCCGCGCATGCGCGGCGCCACTGACACGTCGGGGCGGGGAGGGGGGGGGCGAGCGCGAAGGCAACCGCACCTGGCGATCATAGAGAAGCGCGGCCACAGAGAAAGTCCCGTGCCGGAAGTCGCGTAGGGGGCGCTCCGCGACGCATTGTGGGACGTGGCGGGGGCGGCGGTCCTCCCGCTGGGCGCTCCCCGGCGGCGCCGGGCGGACCTCTCCCGCCCGGCTGTAGCCGTAACGGTAAAGAAGCCAGCGCCGCCGGCGTTGTCAGACGCCTTGTCTTGAAACCGCCCCGCCACGCAAGTTACAGCGCTTTGCAAATCGCCACCGGGCCCCGCCGCCGGTCTGACCCGAGGAGGTAGCGCCGCCGCTCGCAGCCGGCCCCCGCGCCCGGGGGAAGCCGCCCCGGCTTTGCCGGCTGCTCCCTGCCCGCGGCGGCCGGCCGGAGCTCTGCCGGAGCCCGGGGCGTCTCGGAACCCCAAGGTTAGAGGCGCCTGAGGCGCCCCCTCGGGTTTAGCTAGTGAAGCTAATCTATTCCCCCCCCCCCCCCCCCCCCCCCCCCCCCAGCAACAGCCTCCGTGAAACACCGTGGGAGTTTCGCCAGGCAGGGAACGCAAAACCACATAAATAACGTGGCTGTAACTAAGGCTGTCATCGGGCACTCGCTTTAATGTATGCTTCGGGAAATAGCTACCTAACCTTCAGAGTGTCTGCGACGACTCTTTGGTCTCCCACGTAGCATTGTACATATACAAAACGCTAGTGCAAAAGTTCGCTGGTTTTCTACAGACGCTTCTGTGAATTATTTTGACCAGGAATATACCTTGACCTCTTCACAAAAGGGTCTTCGCAGTAAAGTTTCATTCTTTTTATTTTTCCTCCTTTCTTTGTTTAAAAAAGTATCATTCAGCTTTCCAAACAAATGCACTATTTGGAAACAAAAACATAACGTCAAATTCTTAAACAGGCTCGCTTTTTAATAAAGGAAGCGTTTTACTTCTCTTTCAAATTGCATATATCTGACAACATCTAACACTGAATTATTTTAAAAGGCTTGTGCTTTAGAAGTGAAGTCTGAGGACTTTAAAGGTACCTGGTTTTTGGTTTATTTACAACTTAACATTTAATTCCTGAACCTCCAGCTTGCCATCTTGCATGGCAATGGATAGGCTGAGGTAGGACTGCAGCGTGGAGACACAGGTCTCGGAACCGGGCAGGTAACAAAACAGGGTTAGGGGAGGCGGTGCTGCTCCACCACAACTACACAGCCCCGACTACTGGAGAAGGCGATGACGAGGCAGACCGAACAAACAGAAACCTTTAGACAACCCTTTCCTCTATGGTTGCAACTTGGAGTGAGTTTTGGAAAGAAGGCAGGGTTCTAAGCCTGGGTGACACCAATACGCACACCACAGCAGGCTGTGGTCCTGGACTTCTGGGGCTGCCGGTTTTAGCTGTAACTCTGCAAAAGCCTCTTCAGCCAGCGAGGGAGTTTAGAGGGACTAGGCGTGAGGACATTTCGTGTGGAGTGAGCAGGATGGAGTTTCTCTTGCAAGGAGTGGATGGATAAATTGTTCAATTGGCAGTGATGGCGTGTTGAGAACATGTGACTTCAATAAAATTATAAGGAGTAGTAAGAGTTGCAGAAAGCTAATGAGACCTGAGCAGCAGCATAATGACAGTTAACTGGAGAGAAAAGATCCCTGAGAGCAAAGCAAGACTCAGTACCATAAATGAAGGTTTTGTATTTTCCTGGGCAGCTCTCAAACTGGTCTGACAAAGTGACCTTGGAAGGAGAAATTGTACTGATAGAGGCCCATGTTAAACAGGCCTTCAGCACTGGCACCATTCCAGCAAGACCCTCTCAAGAGATCAACTCATTTGGGAAGAAGTTGTTCCTTTCTACCTGAGTGGTGGGGAAAAATAAGGCACTAGCCAAAAATTAATTAGGATGCAAAACCCCAATCATCTCAGGCAGTCATGGAAAAGATATCCTAGATCTGGGGTTGGGTTGGTTTTGGGGGTTTTTTTTGGTTTTGTTTCCTTTTTTTTTTTTTTTTTTTTTTTTTTTTTTTTTTAAGTATTATGATTCTAAGTTAATCATCACCATAAGGTGACAGCTTTTTACAGTCAGTCTGTCTTAATCTTCTACTGGCTAGGTTTTCTGTCTCTCAACTCCACTTCTTCCCTAAGAACAGCTATCAGCATCTGTTGACATCATTACTAAAGAGTTCCACAAGTAATTAGTCCCTAACTTATTGGCAGGTGTTATTAGTTTAAAACAAGCAACAGAGAGAAGTAAGACTTGCATGTATCATAACTGCTTTTAACCATGCTTTAACCTATCCAACAGAATTTTAATACCCTGAGTGTCAAATGCCAATCCAAGACATGATAGGAACAGATGGATGATTACATCCCTAATACAAGACAGTGCTAGTGCTGCCATTCTCCCTGGATGACAGGAAAAGTACTCTTCATCTTCCCACTCTGCAGGTAGTTTTTGTTGGAAAGAAACAGACTGTCACCAGAAGACCACTACCTAAGGTCAAGGTATATGAGCCTCATTACAAATAGGTATCACCAGCTTCATGTAAATAGAAAACATTTCCAAAGTGTAAATGGCTGTAAATGTGAGAGTTCTGGGCTAAGGTAACTTAAGACCCACAGCCAGAATCATTTATCATTTTGATGTCAAAGTTTATCATCTATGGGTTGCCATCATTCCCCAGGTATGATCCAGTCTGTCATTGCTGAGGGTGCAGGCTAGCTGTTAAATTCTCCGAGTCATAAATACTGCAAGCAAGAAAGTACCTACTACTCTCTTCAGGTACTTGTCGCTTGATACCGTGACCAATTCAGGCTGTCAGATTTGTACTACAATGCAGCCTACTTACCATTGTTTCACTTCTCCTCTGTGTACCTAGTTAACATAACTTAGGCTAGTTCAAATAAATCCCTTTCTTTTTGGATTTATACTTGTAGCTAAGTAGTCATTTGGTTATTTCATATTTCAAAGCTCTTCTCAGCCAGTCCCTCCAATTCACCTGTCATTTTGGTGGCTCAAGCTCACTCCTCTGCAGTTCTGCAACAGCTTGCAGGTGCTTAAGTGTTCATCCCAAATGCAAGTGCAGAAACTCCTGAATCTTTCCCCAGGAGTGTTCCTGTGCATGGGCATGTGCTTTGCTCTCTCCGCCCCCCAGAACAGGCACCCCCAGAACACGATCCATAGCTACCTGACAAAATGGAGTAGAAGGAGGATCAATTCGGTGACCTGCTCCTGGATAACTCAAGAGTTCAAAGTTTTCTTTCCCGTGCTGGCGTAGACGCCCGATTGCCAGCTCAGCATATAAGGAGCTCTTCCACATACGATCATCTTCCCCTACCACTAAGAGAAAGTGACCTTCTGCTTTTTCAATGGGGATCATGCAAGGAGAATTAGCAGGATTCGTTGGGTCATCCAGAGCTTCAAAAATGTCAAATACACCAGCGTCAGAAACACTGACCTTATTCATATCAAAACGCAGCCCAGGCAGAGTCATCTCACCATAATGGAGGTCTGCAACTGTGTTTGAACTACAGCCAGAGATACAGACAGCAGCCACTACTTCTGGCAGGAAGGTGATCATGGAGAGTGCTAATTCTGCCCCTTTCCCAGTCCCAATCACTCCAACTCCTGGTCCCTTCACCTTCAGGTAAGATAGGGGGTGGGGAAGAGAGGAAGAAAGGAATAAAGGAAGTATACATTATAATGGGATTAGCCATTAAATGCCTTTGGAGTTGTGTTACTAAAAAAAAAAGAAAATGTTAGGTTAATTATTGATGTGACCTGTTGGAATGCTACAGTCTGGACCCAGGCTCCTCCTTCCGTTTAGTGTCTTATTTTTCAGAAACAACAAGAGCTGTCAAACCCCAGAAAGTAACACAGACACAAGAAGTACCATCACTTGGACCTCACCTAGTCCCTACGACATATTTTGATGCAAATATTTTCTCTTTTTCCCAAAACAGGTAGCAGGAAATTCAAGCACAGTCTATTGCTATATATGTCTCAGGCAAATAAAGTAACCTCACAAATGACGTTTGAAGGATTAATAAGTAGTATTTAGCCTTGTCCTTTTCTAGCCTGGAAAGTAAAACTGAACACAACATCCCAAGTCATCAAATCCCTTCCTTTGCTGACTATTGAGCAGTTTTGTATCATCCTTTCTTAAACTAATTTATTTCATTTTTAAAAAACCCATCTTTATCACCACTGCTCCTGTTTGGATGATATTCCAGCACTTCACTGTTCTAATGATTAGGCATCTTCTAGTTTCCAGCATGAATTTATTTAACAGACAGCTTGTGCTGGAAGAAATTCACTCTCTGCAGTCATATGCACTGCCGCCTATGCAGGACCTACACTTTTTCCATTATTGGCCCTAAACCTGCCCAGCAGAAACTGATACTCCAAAAAAATCACTGCCACCACTTGGCCATGACTGCTGAAGCCTCCCTTGTCCTGAGAGATCTCTCATTACACTCACCTTCGGGTGACGCCGTAGGAATCTAGCTGCCTCCTCAAAGTACTCGAGTTTGAATTCTTTCATGACCTTAGGCAGATCTTCAAAATCAAAATATGGCAGAGAAAGAGCAGCAAAACCACGGGTAGCCAGGAGACTGGATCTAAATTCAATCAAACCTCCTTCATCACCGTACATGTCAATCACTCCTGGAAAGGGGCCATCCCCTATATTAAAAAGAAGAGGTACAGAGGACAACTTATCAAACAGGACACTAAAAACTATCTGGTGAACAGTGAACAACAAAATATAGAAGGCTTAAGACATTTTCTATTAATACTCATTACTTCTCCATTTGCACAGCAGAGATTAGAGAACCAGTGCTGTATCCCACTTTAGCTATTTCAAACTAAGAATAGGTCCTTACCTTCCTGTAAAAATATGTGAAGAGTTAAACTTGCTTCTTGAAAAAAAAAACCAAAACTGTTCTAAATGTATTTCTCAATGGTCTTAACCTCCCACCCTCACAACAATCACACTCTAAATCAGCTATTTTCCCACAAAGAAGTCAGACCTTAATTAGCAAACTGCACGCTCGTTACTAATGAGGCAACAGCACCGAGCCCTGGAAGTAAATTCTACAAAACTTACACAAACTCTGGAAAAAGGTGCATTGAGCAAAGTGCAGCAGACACCCATTGCTACATGAAATCAACTGGACTTACCAGCTCTATCTCAACATTAGCACTGTAACACTTGGCAGCAGAACTGCTACTGCAGATGTGAGGAGACAGAGGGTAAAACTGAGAGCTATGTGGGTGCAGTTAGGTGTGCATGACTGATGCATAGATAAACATGCATATACATGTATACAGTCAGTCCCACAGAACTACAGAGATAATCAGAACCACAATTTTAACCGAGCATGCTTTTGCAGCCAAGGTCGTGTTTTGATATTACTGTATGCCACACCAGGAGATGTTAGGTTAAAGGGCTAAGGATACTACTACCTCTTGGAACTATAAAGACCCCAGGCAGGCAATTTCTTTTTTTACTTTTTTGTTTTTCCTGGCCACCAGATGTCACCACCGTTGTACTCGGAGCCAGCTGGCTACAACCACCTCAGCAGAAAAAGTACCTGCTTGTGCAAGAGTGCATTAACTCTCTGACATTACCTATACGCAATAAAGAAAAGACCTCTGGCATTTCAAGGTCCTTGAAAAAAGGAAGTTTTGGACAAGGCATGCTAGATGGTGGAAACATCCTAACTTAAAGCAAGTCAGAAAAGGACTGATACATGCTCTGGGGTTTTCTTTAAGTTCTGAAATTTTTCACAGAAGTTCAATATTCTACTTGAGAGAAAATTGGCCTGGATAAATTTATCATAATGCCATGATCAACAGTAACCTTTAGTTAACAACAGTCAGCCTTGGTGGCTAGAACAAGAAGCATTCATCGGTCACCCCTAACTGGAAAGCTTTCTACCAAGAACATGCGATCAGAACACAGTCAAGCATGAATGTGTTTCTCTCTCGTGAAGACAGCCTTTAACTTACACAAGGATCCTGGACTGCCTTTCTGAGTGCCTACACATGCCACGTATACAGTTTCTGGACAGCTCACTAAAAAGCAGGATAAAAGGAGCTAGACAACTTTACTACTGCTTAAAAACAAACAAAAACCCACACCTGTTACTCTTATGCCTGAATTGAGAAATCAGTTTCATATTAAAACTACAGCATAAGCCCACTCATGTCATCTCACTTTTACTAAAACCGGTTCATGTTTAAGATTCCTATCTTAATAGTATTAACATTTTTCCATCCCTGGAGCAAAGAAAGGTATGGTAGCAATGCTGTAACTGGATCCTTCGTCAAGAAGGATGCCAGTATAATTTAAGCAATGATTCCAGACTTTTCCACACTATTACACCACCAGACTTTCTGAAGGGAAAAATGCAGTTCTGTCTTGCAGATCTCTGGATTCCCACTGAGCTCAGCAGAAATCCAGCTCATCCGCTAACGCAGGATATATCAAAACAACCACATCTCAGTGATGGAAAATCCAGAATGCTGACTAAATATTTCATCCAAAATTCAAAGTTCAATCTCTGTTGTTGTTTTTTTCTTCAGTGGACTTTGGATCCGTATCTAAATGGATAAAGAGATTATTGGTTTGGAAATCATTCACTGAAAATACTTAAATCCCTAATAACTGTAGTGGTACTTGGGGGATTTGCTGAACCAAGTCGCTATAAAATTAGAGGTAATAGGGAGGGCAGTTCTAGTAGCACAACACTCAGGGAAATACAAGAAGTTTAAATCACGGCTCAAGTGTACAAACACCATCATAGTTGTAAGGTTTCATTTTCCAACACCACCAGCAGTCCATCAGAGTATCACACCTCATAAAGCACAACTATCCCACAAGCAGAACAGGTAGAACTTGCTCAGAAATGTTTTGCCTTTATGCCACAGAACAACCGAAGTAACTCAACTATTAACTTAGCTTTGGCTCTGGTGTAGCAGAGGTAGAATACCTATTTTCTAGAATCTCTTCTGCTGCTCTGCTTACTTGCATGTGTTTCACAGGGAAGAAAAACACCTTTTTGATTCAATTCTATTCAGGGTAAAATCCTTGGGGGATTTAGCACAGGCTCACACGATGAAGCCTATTGGCTTTTCTGAACGTTACAGATTCTGGTAGTCCAGAGCAAACATCAAACCTACTGAAAAACGGTAGACTGAGAGCAGCAACATGGTAACCACCACAACCCCTCTTCTCACTTAGCTTCTGCCTGTCTCACAAGAGCCACCTGCCCGTGCCTGCCCTGCCCGGTAAGGACCAGGCAGCGTGGCCACGCACAAGCAGGGCCGTGTCCCAACAAGCCTTTGGGAGTGTCTCCCTAAGATTTCAAGGAAAAAAACACCGGCCACCTGTCTGCAGGGTGGCGTTCAGAGCTATTAGGGAATACGGATGTCCCGGGTGCTGTCCTTGATATGTTTTTCTTTTAAAAGGGACCTTCCTTGCTCTGGACAGAGAAGCCGAAGGGTCCCGCCGGCCCCAGGGCAAAGGTCTCCGGCCGGGGCACTCACCCGGCGGCAGGAAGAGGGAGCCCCTTACGCCTCCCTCCTTCAGCCGGATCCTCCGCACGCCGGGGGCCGTGAACCACCTCTCCACCTCGGCCTTGGCCACCACCGTCCCGGGGATGGCGCCGGGCAGGCTGTGGCCCTGGTGGACCAACATCTCCACCTTCATCGGGGTGCCGGTGCTGCGCGGAACGAGCCGCTGGTACGGCCTCTCCATGCCGGCGGGGGCGAGGCTCCAGAAGAGCCCCATGGGCTCCACGCCGGTGTAGTCCCCGCCGTGCGAGGCGTCCGTGCCCAGGTGCAGCTCGCCGCGGCTGTCCGCCCGGTAGTGCGCGCACGACTGGAAGAGGCAGCCGCGCTCGTCGGCCGCCAGAGCCCGCAGGGTCACCGGCTGCCCCGGGCCCAGCCCCGCCACCCGCGTCTCCACCCGCTCGTCCGCCAGGCCGGCGGCGGGGGACACGGCCACGCTGACGGCCCGCCGCCGCGGCGGTGGGAGGGGGGGCGGCGGCGGGGCGCGGCACAGGGCCCTCGCCGGGGCCGAGGCGGCGGCGGCGACCGCTCTCCACATGACGGCGGCAGGTGAGGCAGAGCCGCTGCGCTCAACGGCAATAACGGCGGCGCGGCCGCCGCCCCCTCCAGGCAGCCTCAATCGATAGCAGAGCTGCCCCCTCCCACCCGCCTCCCCCGAGCGGCGCGTTGTTACAGCGGGGCGGGGAAGGCCGCCTCCCCCGGGGCCGTTCCCGCCGCTGCGCCGCCTCGCGCTTCTCCCGCCTCCCGCCTCAGCCCGCCTTCCCCCCTCAGGCTTCCGCCGAACCATCAAACCCTCTGGGGAAGGGAGGTGTTGGCAGAGGTTAACGTTTTATTTTAATCCGTTAAAAAACACAGCGAACGCAAACCGCTTAAAGACACCTACAGAATTCACACAGAACACAAACAGCAACTCGGATACATCCACTCAGCTTGGGTTTGTAAGGCACTAACGTGTTAAAAACTTATTTCTGCACGACAGCGCAAGCCCCCCAGTGCCCCATGAGCAATGTTCGGTGCGTTTTCTTTCAAACTCGTACCCGGGCGCCAAACATTCCCGAGAGAGTGCCCCGCAGCCCCCCGCTCCTCAGAGAGAACCAGCAAGGAAGGCCGGCGGCCTGCAGGGCCTAGCGGGAGAGAGACCAGCGTCCGCCACAGCAACCTCACCGCCCCTTCCAGCCTGCCTCCCCGCTCACGACAATGGCAGCTCCTGCAAAGCTGCCCGCCTAGCACTCGGTGGGAACGCAAAGTTGCCTCAAGGAGCTGTCACACCGGCTTCGCAGCCTTGCTATTTTCACCAGCACTTACAAGCAGGCTGCTGTGGAGGCATTAAGGGAATGTACGGGCAGGGAGAAACGCTTGTGAACTTCCCAAAACCATACAAATGTCTCATTTCTATTGCATGTGCCCAGAATGTCATGTTAGGCTACAGGGTGCTGTTGTCTATAAATGGGAGATGTGTTATCTGAGGATCCAGGCACAGTATTGCTGCTTTTGTCAAGTGAAACATTCGATATTAAGTGTTAAGGCAGACGTATTTCAGCGATGTGGGAGAAGAAGAAAGAGCAAGGAGGGAGAGGGAAGTGCACAGAGCAACCAGAAACATCACCAGAGGCAGGAAGAGAGAACAGCTGCTTCCTGAAAAACTAGAGCACAAAGCTGGCTCTGGTGAGGGCAATAGCGTACAACATGTTTCCTCTGAGAAAGCCAAGGCAAATTTTCATCCCAGTTCTCAGCTTGGATGAGTTACCTTCCACTTAAATTCACATTCAAAGCAGACCCAGCCTTACCACCACCATTTTTCCACAGCTTGTAATCCCATACTACACACAACAGGAGGCCAAGACCTCTAACCGAGGTTAGAGGAGTGTGTTAAAAGGAAGCAGCTCTCATGCTGTTGCCCACTACCACCCTCCAAGAAACCCAACAGCTAATTCCCTGATGTTCTTTGTTCTCATTCAGAACCATTTAACAAAACAAACTTGAAACACCAACATCTTCATCTGCAAAGTAACCTAACTCACATCACATCTTATTGGATATTCCAGATGGCTTGCCCGAGAGGTGTTTGCGGAAGAAAGCTAGGATCTGCTGCCAGGCATCTATCTGTGCCTCGCAGTGTGCCTTGGGCTCCCCTCCCCACACCACAGGCATGCCAACTAGCAGGTGCATTGAGGCTGCACACATTGGGAAAAAGGGGGGTTCAATGTAGTGCCCTGCTCCAGGATAACAGACTATCTCAGGCTTTTCCTTCCCATGAGCTTGCAAACGTTTGCTCCCCTCAACTGCAAAGAATTCGCTTTTCCAGTTGCGATCATCCTGGCCAACAATGAACAAGAAGCGACACTCGGCCTTCTCCAAAGGGATAAAGCTTTGGCGGTCAGGCCCTTCTAGAGGGTTGCTCAGTACATCGAAAATATCAGCAATCCCGGACTTGTTGACCTTGACGCGTTTTGCACTGAAACTAAGGGGTGGAATGGTGATGTCCTTGTAGCGAAGCACTGCACCCACGTTTGCCACTGAACCGTTGATAAGGGCGGTGGCCGTGATGCCCTTTAGGAAGGAGGCCATGGAGAGGCACAGGTCACCCCCCTTCGAGATTCCAAGCAACCCAATCCCTGGACCTTTAACCTGGAGGGGAGAGAAGAGAAACCACAAGCAATGAACCACAGCATGCCACTTCTTTAAAATGATGCCATGTTCGCAGCAGTGTCTGTCCTGAATCTGGACCCCAGGTATAGGCATCCAAGGTCCTGTGTGCAGGGCCCACGTCTGAGGGAGCCTGGGGCACTGTTCCGTGCTCAATTTACGATCATAAGACCTGCTGAGACTGCAGCATCTTCCTAACAAAGCTACAAGGCTCAGTGCCAAAGCATACGCAGAGGGTACAGCGGTGCTTGCAAAAAGCATGCAGATGTGCAGCCCCAGATTCCCTTTGCATATAAGGCAGTTCAGGGAAGAAGAGGGAAGGGGCAAGGGAAGCCTCTTCTACAAATGCTTTCTTTCAGTGCAAAATGCTCACACTCAGCAATGACTACGATACTGTCATCAGTTACGATAACGTATTTCTTATATTCAACCACTGTCTCCGATTCCCCTATTAAGAAGCTAACATGGGGTAGCAGACACTACATCAGCTGCTCTCCTGTTTCTCTAGTATGCTTAGCGTCTAACTCACAGTGAAAAGGAAGTGTTCTGAGGTAGCTTACTCATTAAAATGTATCTTAAAAAAATAACCCATTAAAACCATTTTTCTAAGCAAATTGTACAGTCCTCTGGAGTCAGTCTAGAATAGGTTACCTTCATTTTCTCTTACACAGGCAAATTAACTAGAATAGGAAAGCTAAATGATCTTACAGGGTGCTGAAATCCTCTAAGGATATTGGAAGAAGGTTAGCTAATATCACAACTGCTCCAATATCCAAAGACACTCGGGGGTAAAAAGGCTCTGAGACAGCATCAAAAATTAGTACTTTTGTACCTTATCACCAGTGTAATAGGCTCCAAACCCACTGACTTTGAAGCATGGAAAGGGGGAAATTAGAAAATATGGCTGAAACTTTGCAACGTGTTAAAAACATGGGGAGGGCATCAGTGGAGGTGTAATGGGAGGCTATGGTACTGCTCTCAGGTGAAAAAAACGTGGGGGGGGGGAGGAATTTTCAGAGTTTTTTGGGCAGAGAGGTGGCATTAGTAGTTAGGGTTAGGGCGACTGAAAAGCAACCAAGACCTTTAACAACTACTCAACTTTCTGAAGTTGAGGAAGGTATTTATTTTGAGTTCTCCAGAGAAACCAAGTGTTGCGTTGTGCAATTCTAGTTGTCATGCACAGCTACTTGGAAGGAGATGCAGAACTTATCAGGGTTCTCTTCCAAGAGGTGTTGATTTAGAAGGATCCCCAAGTTCACAACTAGCTACTAAAACCCACACTCACCAAATACCAACATTTGGAGTGATTTTAAGAGCTTATACAATACACAGCAACAAATGTGTACTGGTGGACTCCCTTAAGACCTGGATCACAGAAGGTTATCATGTGCTCTGCGGCTGAAAAGGGCATTTAGTTCTGAAGGACATTCTACAGAGCATAAACCAAAAGCCCTGCTGGAAGTCCAATAAGCCTCCAGGCAACTAGTACCCTAGTTGTGACACTGGGTTGAATGGAGCAGAAATTACCAGTATGTGACCTATGTGTCACTGTGTCACCTGGCCAGTTCAAAAGGAAGAACTGGAATAATCTGCCAGAGAACCATCGTAATGGGAGCTAAAGATATAAACCAAATTAATTACAGCCAACTTGAACGGAGATGCTATTTTAAGTACAGCAGCTCTGCCCCATCTGCAGTCTGGCAGGACCTGACTAATTAGAGTTCCCTGTAGTGAGAGAGTGTCAATGAACAAACCAACCTGGGTGTGTTGTAACATATAGTTTACGGCTTCTTCAAAATATTCCAGGTGGAATTCCTTCATGTCTTTGGGGAGGTCTTCATAGCCGTAGAAAGCCAGAGCCAGCACAGCAAAGCCATAGTTGGCCAGCAGGCATGCCCTGTATTCAGGGAGTCCTCCTCCGGTTCCATACAAGTCAATAATTCCTGGAAAGGGGCCACTTCCTGAAAGAGACCACATAATAGGACACATTAACCTGCAATTTTTAATTTATATTCCAAATTCATAGGCCTGGGAATGCGTCTTTTTAAAAAAGAGAAAAACATAGAGCAGCAGAATGGTACTAAGGGTCCTAAATTGCTGTGCCAGTTTTCAGTAAATGGCTACATTGCTTCAAGATCAAACAAGACAGCACAAAATAGCAGGCCTGCTTATGTTTTGGATAACATCAGGGAACACGTGGCTGGAAGGGAAGGAATCCCTTGACAGTCACAAATAGTTCTCTCTGTCATGTAAATTCACTGCAAAGGTATCAAGCTCTGCTTCAAAAATAACCACGAGGCTTCTCCCTAGTGCATTTCTCAGAAGACCGATCCAAAAAATCTCATCTTCTGATGGTTCCAGCTTTTCAGTTTCAGTGTAAATGTACTACTGCCATTTATTCTTGGACAAAGAGAAGAAAACATTTGTAACCAGCCTTGCTAACCTGGTGAGGGAAGCTTTACGTTAGGTTCATCATGAGACAGGGACTGAAGTCCAGAGCCTAGAGAGATTGCTGCAAAATGATAACAAAGTATGGAAAGGAGGAGGCCAAGAGGGAGACTCCTATTGCTGCTCAGAAGAGAGGGTAAGGCTTCCCTCAGGTGTTTGCAGGCTAACACACAAAACTTGGGCAACAAACAAGAACAACTGGAAATTCACCTCCAGCCACAGGGCTACAAAGCAGAGTCAGGGACGTTGGCTGGGACAGCATGTATGATTTTGGCACTATCACGAAAGAGTTACTGGGGAGAGGCAGGGAATAAGGGGGAGAGGGGAAGGCACGTGCTACGAGGAGCCCCCTGAGTACACGGGGTTCCAGACATATGCTTGCTGAAAGCCTCTGGGTCACAGGCAGAAGGAAGGGTGGGATGGGGGCAGGGGGTTGCTGCTAGAGACTACCCAGCCAAGAGGAGGCAAGAGATGAAGCATCCCACAGACAACTAGCAGAAGTCTGGACAGCTGCTGGGAGGACAAGACAGCGTTTGTAAGGCAATCTGAAAACCTCACAGACCCTCTCGATCATTTTCTGAGAAAAATACTGTAAGGGCAAACTTGTCTAATGCTTACTTGATCTTCTGCTCACAAACAGAGAAGAACCGGAGAAAAACATGGCAGCAAAAGGCAGCTTGGGCTGCAGCAGCTATGAAATGATTGAGTTGAGGATCTGGGGGAAGGCTGGGAAGGGAAGCAGCAGGCTCAGGACTCTAGACTTTTGAACAGCAACCTTCAACTAACTCAGAGGACTACTAGCTGAATTCCCTAGGAAACAGACAGGTAGAGGAAAGGTACCTTGAAGACTAACTGACACCACCTCCCACGGCATTTGGAAATAAAAAGGGACCTGTGATCAATGCCTTCATGTCCAATATGAGTTGATAAAACAAACTCACGTTTGTTTTAACACACGTAGCTGCGCTACGTGAGGAGCGTGGCCAGCAGATCAAGGCCGCTTGGGCTGATCAGGCCGCTCCTTGAAGAGTGCCCGGTGCCAGCTGGCGAGGTCCAGCTCCCCCTTGGCCTCTGCCTGGTACCGTGCTCAATGGGGGTCTGGAGGGGGTCTGGCTCCGGGCCTGGGAGCACAGGGCCGAAAGCCGAGGCAGCACCCGCGAGGGAAGGAGCCTGGTACGGCCCGTACTCACCGGGCGGCAGGAAAAGCGTCGCACGGATCTTCCCCTCTCGCACGGGGACTCTCCGGACCCCGTCCCGCAGGAACACCCGCTCGTGCTGCGCCTGGGCCAGGAGCTGTCCGGGGGGGTCCCCGTGGCCCTCGAACACCTCCAGCTGCAGGGGGAGAGGGGTCCGCACGTCCCGCTTCACCAGCCGCCAGAAAGGCTTCTGGGGCTGCAAAGCCCAGAGCAGCCCCATGGGCTCCAGGCCGGAGAAGCTGCCTCCCGGCAGCGCGGGGCAGCGGGCGAGGTCCAGCTCCCCGTCGTCCCCCGCCCGGTATCGGGCGCAGGCCTGGAAGAGCTCGCCCGTCTCGTCCTGCAAGGACGTCCGCAGCGTGACCTGCTGCCGCGGGCCGAGGCCCTGCACGGCGATGGCCAGCGGCTCATCGAAGAGGCTGCGGACGGCGGGCGAGAAGCGGACGGAGGGGGCCATGGAGGCGAGGCCGCGGGCGGGGGCCGTCCCGGGGGTCCGCGCGGGGCTGCAGCGCTGTGGGGCGGCGGGCGCGGGGCTGGGCCGGGGCAGCCGCTCCTGCCAGCCGCGGGAGATCGCCCGGCGCAGGGAGCGGGCTGTCGCCTGGCACATGACCTCGAGTCGCTTCCACCGCAGGAGGCGGATTCCGGGACGGGTCCCCGCGCGACCGGCTCCGAACTCGGGTGGGCGGTCCGGGAGCGCCGCCGGCTCGCCCCGGCGGGGAGGAGCGGAACGGCAGCTCCCTCGCCCCGCCTGCCCGCCTGCCTCCTCCCCTGCCTTCCCCCCGCTCCCCGGCTGCCCGGGGCTTGGCTGCCGAGGCCCGTCTCGGCCCCGAGGAGCTGCTCCTCGGTGTCCCCCCGAGCTCCCCAGGGCCGGGCGGGGCAGGGCGGGCGGAGGGGTTGACGAGCCACCGAGCGGAGTCGCGGTCGGGACTCGCTGTCGGGACAGGGAAGGGCCTGTGCGCGACCAACCGCACGGAGATGGGGCAGGCCGGGCAGCGCAGGGGCTCCCGCCCGCCAGCAGCGACCCTGGGCCGGGCTGTACCCGTTCGGTTCTGATCCCATTTTCTCCCCGTAATTCCAAAGCAAGAAGGGTACCGCGTTCTTCTGAAAGAAGATTGTGCTGACTATAAATCAAGCAGAAGAGCTTGTAGGATGACCAAGGCATCTTGGTTAAAAAGAAGAGGCCCCCAGTCAGAGCACATTCTTCTGAAGGGGAGACCAACCCAAGGCACGGAAGACGAACACCTCATCCAGCAAGAAGAGCTGGTTCCCAGCAGTCTGACCGGTAGTTCCTTGCTAGCCATTGTCCATAAAAGAAGGGTAATCATAGTTTTTTACCTTGCCTTGGGTTGCAAATTGAAAAGTATTGATACTTAAGAAATATGGAGATCTTCAGGACTGGAGGACATTAGAGAAGGATGAAGTATTGCTATTGCAAGTGTATTTGTAGCATTATTATGCATTGCATATGCCATTATTATTATTAATTCAAACGTGCACGGAAAATGCATTCCTATTTTTATATAGGGAACAAAGCATGAAGCAGATAAATTGCTTTCTTATTCTGAAACTAAGTGATCAGTTTGTCACTAGGTCTGAAATCCTCCAGCACATTTAGGCATCTCACCATTTTTCTCAGTGGAAGTCAGCGTAATGATCCTGAAGGGAAGACCATTGTACACCAAGCAGTTAGTGACCCACAACAGAGTTAACCCGAGCACGCCCAGGCCTGCCCTGTGCCGCGCTGCATGTATGGTGTGGCTTTCAGGTCTGTGCTGTGCTGCACAGATCCCCTGGCTGCAGAAGAGATTGAGCCAGCTCCTCCTTACAGAGGAACCTGCAGGCAGCTCCCACCCAGTACCTGTGATTATGCCACCTGCATGGCCTTGCCTTTATCGAACAGTGCAGCAAGACATTCTCATGCGAACATTGTTTCTATTTGACTGTGGACATGATAAATAGAGCTGTTTCCTTATATAAAAATCTTACGATACCTTGAAAGACCAAAAGGGGAGAATCTCTGCTACGGACCGTGTCAGAGTGGCATGCTGCATGTGGGTCAGAGTCCTGTTACATGCTACACTGCTCAAGGTTCCCAGCATCTAAAGGGATGTAAGATTATCTATGCTATTCTCTTCTTTGAGTGTTAGCTCTAATAAATAACATTTTTAATGACACCTTATAGAATGCGAATGCCTTTCTTACTGGGATCATAATGGACCAGCACCTCCTAGTGCAAAACCTTGGCACAGTTGGCAGGTCTCAGTGAGAAATGCCTTTATGGAGAAAGAACAAAGAAGAAAAGAAACTCTGTGCCTGGCTGGCCCTGCACAAATCCGTGAGGGGTATTTGCAAAGTGTTTAGCCCAGGCAGTTTCCCCAGTGGATTTAGAAACTGAGGAGGAATTATCAGAATGCCCCAGCCCAGCTGAAGTACTATGCTGTCTCAGAAAACAGAGGCCAGGGAAAGGAAAAGCTAAGAATTTGTGCCACCTTTGGTTGTTATTAACATGCTTGAAACGGCCATTGGGGTGCTTGCAGCCAACGCAAAGAGAGCTGCATGAGCTACTGGTGCAGCTCTGCACCACTGCCCGCAAGCAGCAAGCCGCGCTTCAGGCGCCCGCCGTACGGCTGCCCGCGGTGCAAGCATCTGGTGCAGCCACCTCCGCTGCAAGTGCCCGCAGCGCAGGCAGCCATGGTGCAGGTGCCTGTGGTTGCAAGGGGGGCACACGGAGCAGCCCAGGAAGGGCACCAGCGAGGCACGAGCTATTTGCCAGGGGGATGAATCCTGGGACGAGGACCCCCGATCCTCTGGTGAGGACGAGTAGACAGAGGGGTCAAGAGGATGAGTTCAGCAACAGCGCTTCTGCCCAGCCACTAGTGATTCATAAAGCAAAGGGGCCCCCAGAGGCACCTCAGCACGCTCCCGTGGTGTGCGATTTTACACAGCCCCAGTTTCAGGATTTAGCAACAGCATACGGGCAAAAGAGGGGAGAAAGGCTGGCACAGCGGCTGTTGCAAGTATGGGACTTTGGAGGAGATAGCATACACTTAAATCCTAAACAATTAGAGGGCGTGAGTGCCATCTCACAACTCTGATAACCCAGCAGCTCAGAGGAGCACAGGGTAATACAGCCCACTCCTTGTGGGTATGGCTTCAGGAGGCTTTAAAGACAGAACATCCCTCACCTGCTGACTGCGACAATAAAACACCATTGTGGAAAAGTGTATCTGAGGCTTGTCAGTATTTACGGGAACTGGCCACACAGCCAGGCGTGTATTCATTTAACTTGTTAGGTCCCGGTATGAAAATTCTCTCACCCAGCATGAAAACCCCCATATTAGTGGGTGCCCCATTTGCCTTGAAAGGACCAGTAATTTCCTTGCTAGGGGCTGCTGCGGAAAAAACAGCGGGGAAGGTTATTCTATCACTAAGACAGCTCGCAATTATCAGACTGAAAAAGAAGAGACAGAGCCTGAAGCATTTCAAATGAGAGTTTGCATGAGAACATCTTACTGCACTGTTCGATAAGGGCAGGGTCATGCAGGTGGTATAATCACTGGCACCGAGTGGGAGCTCCCTGGGGGCTCCACTTTTCAGAAGAGTTGGGCGAGTTTTTCCTGTGGCCAAGGGATCTTTGCAGCACAGCACAGGCCTGAAGGCCGTGCTGTATGTGCAGCACAGCACAGGCACACAGAATGGTGACCATCACCAAATTTGCCTGTGAGTAATGAAAGTACTTCTCGCAGTAAGGCAGGCTGCTTTCAAAGACTGTGTAAACACAGACGATTTACAGACTGCAAAAAAGTTCACTAGCTTCCAGAAGTCACCTAGGGTGTAGTAATATGGCTGGCGAAAGGAAAAACAATAAAAATTAAGCACTCCCCTTCTGCAGTCACTCAGCCATGCAGAATCGCTCCTAGAGCAGATACCCGTTTTAATCAGAACATTTGATTTCTCTACCCACGCCAAAGCCCTTCTGCCCCAGATGAGATACTGTGATCCAGACTGCTGATTCACACCTAGCATGTGTAAGGCAAGAACAAGACAGATCACTTTGAAAACAAATGTATGTTTATTTTGTTAAAAAATAAGAGTTACACTTGCACCAGAGGCTTCTTTGTAGTCAGAATGCCTTTCTCAAACAGGAGCGTGGCTAGAGAAATCTTGTCCTCCAAGGTTTCGCATGGAAGGGTATCCACACGGATGTGGTTTGGATAGGAAGACAGGAGAAATTCGATACTGTCTGTATACTCAGGATCTATCTCAAGGAACTTGGGTTCCTCCTTGTGATACACCCTTGAGTTCTCTGTCGTGTAATACAGCATCACACCTGCTTCTTCATTACACAATCTAATGATGCCATGGCGGAGAAGACGTACTTCTGTGTCTTTTGTTATCCGTATATCAACATCACAGGGTCCTCCATCTTGCCACCGGGCCGGGAAGCCGTACACACTCTGCGCTTTTTCACTTTGTGTAAGCACCGGGGGAAGGCAGTCGTGGAGAAATGACTTGGCTCTCTGATCCACAGCAGCATCAATGGGAGCATAGTCAACGAGTTTCTTTATTAGGTTCTGGACCTTCTCCATGAAGGCTGTTCGGCGAGTGTCGACTGCATCCGAATTGGCGACCCCCATGTACCTCAGGTAGTCCATAGGAAGCCCTTGCCGGTACTCCACGTCCTCCTCCAGGGCCATCTGCAGAGCAGCCGGGAGGAGCTTCTCCAGGAGGTCCCCCCAGGAGTTCCTCTGGTAGGAAGACACAGTGATGTGGAGCGAGTGCGCATCAGGGAGACAGTTGCCCTGGTGGATAAAGCCGCGGGGGAAGTACAGCAGGTCCCCGGCCTCCAGCACCGTCTCCAGCACGGGCTTGCCGAGCTCAGCCTGCGCGAGGTTTGCGCTGGAGAACTGGGGCAGCACCTCGGCGTCCGTCCGGGGGCTGTAGACACACCAGTGCTTCTTCCCCTCCAGCTGCAGCACGAAGGCCTCGATGTCGTCGTAGTGGGGGGCGAAGCCCTGCGTCCCCGGTGGCGTGAGGTACGTGTTGGCCCCCGCCATGCTGCCGAAGTGCTCCTGCAGGATGGAGAGGAACTGCCAGACGGTGCGGGAGAAGGCCTGGGGGCTGAGGAGCCGCAGGGAGCAGCCGTTCTGGTAGAAGTCCCAGACGACGGCGGGCAGGGCCCGGCCGGACGGGTTGTGCGTCTCCCGCACGCCCTCGGCGTAGCTGGTCACGTCCAGGTGGGTCCCGAAGTGCACCTCGCCGCCCCGCAGGGCCGCGTCGAAGTCGGCCGTGGAGAAGAGCCCCGCGTAGTAGCCGGGGTCGCCCCGCCGCACCAGCAGCGGCGCCCGCTCCCAGTGCCGCCCCAGGAACTCGCCCGGCGCCACCGGGGCCACCAGCCACCGGAACAGCTCGGCCGCCCGCTGCCGGCTGTCCTCCAGCCGCCCCAGCCGCCGCAGCAGCCCCGCCGCGCCGCCGCCCTCTCCCGCCGCCCCAGGGCCGCCCCGCCGCTTCGCTTCAGGGCTGCCGGCCGGCGCCTCGGCCCGCTCCCGCTCCCCGCGGCCGGGGGGCGCGGCGGCCCTCGGCGGCGGCTGCTGCGGCGGGGCCTCCGGCTCCGGGCCGCGCCTCGGCCGCGCCTCGGCCCGCTCCACGCGGCCGGGGGGCGCGGCGGCGCTCGGCGGCGCCGGGGTCTCCGGCTCCGGGCCGCCGCTTCCCGGCCCGCCGCGCCTCGGTCGCGCCTCGGCCCACTTGCCGCCCGCGGGCAGCGGCCTCCCGCGGCGGCGCCGCTCCAGCCGCCCGGCCCCCGCCGCCCGGCGGTACACCGACAGCGCCGAGAGCCGCCCCGGCCGCCGCCGCTGCTGCTGCTGCTGCTGCTGCTGCTGCTGCCGCCGCTCCTCCGCGCCGCCCGCCGCCATGGCCACCCGCCCCGCCGGGCCGCGCCGCTTCCGCCGGGGCCTTCGCGTGTGTGGGGGCAGCCGGGAGCGTCCCGGGCAGGGGATTCCGGGGGAGGCGGAGCCCGGGCGGGAAGCCCGCACCTCTGCCCGCGGCAGGAAGTTTTAAATGTGTGCTTGTGGTGCCGCGCGGAACGGCACGGCTCACGTTTTGTCATCGGGGCCGCTCAAGATATACCGGGCTCGTGTCCTGCCCCCCGCCCCGAGAAAGGAAAGGAAAGGTGAGGCGATTCCGCTAGGAACTAACGTAGATTGATCTGTTCCCTGGCTGGAAAGCTTCGTTCTGTAAGCACGCTCTAAGCACCTGCGGAAAAGATTTTTTTTTTTTTTTTTTTTGCGAAGGTGCACCATAAGCGTACGATACGCTTTTGGACAGCGTGCAGTTACTTTGCAGCCTGATGAGACGAGATGAGGTAAGACCTATTTCATAAGGTTCTGTTGCGCAAGGAATAGAAATCCCAAGTTGGATGGAGCCAGTTCTGGTGTGCCATCCCTCCTCCCTTTTCTTGTGCTCCTAATGGAGATGCCAGGCGAAAGGCTGTGTCCTCTCAAAGGATCCTAAAACCCCAAAGGCCGTCATGTCACGTAGTGGTTTGGGTTTTTTTTGCCAAATCCACTAGCCGCCTAATAACCTTGGGCAGACCTTTGTTCTCTGTCCATCTCTCTCCTAGGCCTGAAGCTTCCCAGAAGGGCAGGGTCAGTGGCAGTGCAGGTACCTGGGCAGCCTGAGGGCTGCTCTGTGCTTCCAGAACCTGCAGCATCACCACAGGAAGCTTTGCCGGAGAGTAGAGGACAGACCAGCAAGACTCAGCTCGTGGCAAATGTGAAAAACTGTAGGGGTTTGTATTGTCAGACTGTGTTGATGCTTTTCTGACCAAGAACAAGCGTCCGTACCAGAAATTCACTATGCAATACTTCTGTGAGAAGAATTTTGATGGACTCCGATAATTCACGGGACTGGATTTTGCATAAGAATTTCATCTCCAGAGGCTGCTGTGTGTCTAGAGCATTTAACTGGAGCAATTACCCAAGTGTGCCCCGGAACTCTCTGGTTTACAGGGGTGTTATTAGCCTCTCACAGATATGAATATCAGCTTCGCACAATATGTTAAACAAGCAGCTAGCGTTCACAAGGCATGTGCAGATCTGTTGCGTGGGCCACTTAGCGTACCGGGCCTAGGATACAAAGCTGAAAAGCAAATTTTCACCTCTTTTAACTTCAGCATTACCAGGGTTTCAACCCAGACCTACATTTCAGTTTTACCACAATTCAGGAGCAGAAATCATTAGTTAGGCCTCATGAGGGTGAGTTCAGCTGTTAAGTCTTAATTCTAGAACAGATGCAGACACCTGAAAGGTTTAAGGGTTTTTGAATTGTCTTAAAACCAGCACACATCAGCCTCACATCCCGCCACTGTGCTATAAGCAGCCAAGACCCATTTTGTATACATGCAATAACAACTGTTTTCATTTCGGAGGTATTTTTCTGACGGAATTCTGCCGGCACAGCCTTTGCAGCCAAAGCTGTGGGAAGAGCAACAGCAGTAGAAAATTGTTCTGTTTGTACCATGGTGCTTTTAGCTAAAGGAGCCGGATTTTGGGCGGGCGTAGGCAACACTTTAGCCTCCGATTTAACGTCTTGAACGTTTTCGGCTTTGCCGGCAGGTGGCAGGGGCCGATCAGCGCTCTGCATCCCCGCGGTGGGAAACACTGGCGTGGATGGGGTTTAAAACGAGAGGGAGGTGCTAGCAGCCTGTGCGTGCATGTGTAGACTGGAAGAGAAGGGAAGGGTGAACTCTATTTCAATCCATTCTTTGTTTTCCCAAGGTTAAGCCCTGCTTACCAGAATAATCTTATCAGCTGAAACCGTTTCAACAGAACTGGGCCCTTAACAAAACCGAGATGCAGGCCCTTTGAAATATGGTAGGAGTTAGGCTATTGTATGCTTTCATTATATGTAAGCATGGCTAAATAGGCTTGGGAGGGCGAAGGCCTTTGAAAAATGTGGGCGTCTGGGTTGTTATTTGTGTTTCTGTTTAATTTACTGGAGTGCAACTAGATCCTTCTCAGAAGAAGCTGGGTGCTGTACACAGAGCCTGACCTGAGTTACACCAGAGTATCTGCAGCAAAGCTATTCTGGATGTTTACCAGTGCGGCAGGTTCAAAGTCTCATTTGAGGGCTCTGATCTTCATACGGATGTCACTTTCTACCGCGGAGAGACAGATGATTAACATCGGATTTTTTTTGATGTGTAACAAAGTTTCAGAGTGAAGGACACAGTGAAAAAGAATGGTGGTGAAATGTCTATAACAATAAAATGTTTCTTTTGACAATTTAGCCTTTCTAATAGTAAATGCTTTCAAGAATAAAGAATGTTGCTATTTTTCTGCATGACACAAGAAAGCGTTTTGACCTAAGGCAAAAAGAGAGAGCTTCAGTATCCCTTACAGAGTACTCAGATGGTTGTCGAGGAATAGCCACAAGGTCTACATGCTGTTTTCATTCATTGTCCAATATTTCAAGGGAATTTGTCGTAAAGAAAGAACAGTGTCACATACAGCCTTTAAATAAACAAAAGGAAAGTAGCACAGATCTCTGAATGATTAGGTGGTCCCCAGCTGCTGCTCACATAGACAGAGTAGCAACTGGAGGCTTAATTAAATTTCTTAATTAGAATTTAGCACAAAGTTACTCAGATTTTATGAGCATATGAGCTGCATTGCCAAGAGCCACACGTGTTTTATTTAAGAGGACATAAAAAATGTGGTGAGTACAACTTATTAAAGAGCCACGAGTGACTTCAAAAGAAATAAGTAAATGGCACCTCAAAGAGATGAAGCTTTCACTTGATATTTTAACCTTATGCCATTCCCTGTTCAAATAATGGAAATCTCGAGCTTAAAGAGCAGTTTGAGTAAGGCCTGATCCTACAAAGCTACGAGCAGTCTTCACTAATGAGTGGAAAGGGCAAAAGCCTTTGCAGTTCTCTGCGTGTTGGATACTCAGTTGTTCGCTACCATGCAAACTGCCCAGTACTTTCTCTGTGTTCCCAGCAAACCATTAATGTAAACCAGTCACTTTTATAAAGTTAAACTCAGCTTAATCCTTTTTCTCATTATTACTTTTCTGGCAACCTTCCTTTTGCACTGTCAGTTTTGTTCTCATGCCAAAAGCAATACCCAGTAGGGAAAAAGAACATTTCAAGCCTTCACTAACGGGTTTCCTTAGCTGACAATCTTTCTCATACAGCCTAGTGACATCCAGTATGTCATCACTGGAAGGACACTGGGCTGGATTGTGAAGCCCGCTCCGTGTTGTGGAAGCTATAAAGTTCACTGCCAGATAACAAGACTGAAAGCTAATTCAGGAACTGTTTCTCAAGAGCTATCCTCTGGCCCCCCTCATCAGAGTGAATGTACTCACTCACTGAAGCATCTCTTGGCAGAGATTTTGGCCTCTCTCCAGCTGTTTCTCTCTTCTCAGGGAGTTTCTTATTCAGTGACTGGTTGTGGTCTTTAATCCTGGTTATCTTGTACACAGAGCCCCACTGAGAAAAGAAGCCTTCCCTGCCATGGAACAGTCCAATTGAAACAAATCTATAAAAATAATAATTACAAGGTCCAGTCCTCCCTATGAAATTGTCTTTTTGGGGGGATTTGGAAGCACAGACATTTTCTCTTGTCCGCTGTGACACTAAAATACATACTTTGTAAGTTAAAGCTGAATTTACATAACATATTTGAGTAGGACCCTTGACCAAGCTTACTCATCCCTTTGACGGGGCATGCGTACTTTGACAGCATTTTGAAATAATTTTATGAGGGTTTTTGTGCTCTTCATAGGCGCCATCTAGCATTTGGTTGCATTGAGCAGATACCATCTGCAGTGACTCCGTAGGCAGTGACTAAACACAAAGCTGCAGACTCCAAGACTCCGGTCTTGTTGCTTTTCAGTGGAAAGAGAGAAGTAAATGGCCATGAGGGGAAAATCCCCATCCTAAAATGAAAGCAAAGAGAACCTGAATGAAGTATTTGCCCTGTAGGATTAATCACATCTAGATAATCAAGATAGAAGGTATAATAGTCAAGCTGTTCCTGCATGCATGATGTATCTTGTGCTAGAGAACATTCTTTTGATATGCACAGACCATGGCTCTTGACAAGCTGTTTGGGTGACACTTTTCCATGGAAGAAGATCTTAAATGATTCTTGCTTTCGCATCCTTTCTGTGTTAATGATGGCAACTGCATAGCTTTGCTCATTAAATATATTTATGCCCACTATTTCAAAATGAACATATAGCCCTGCTAACATACAGCAGCACCATTCAACATTTGCTGCTCTGTAAGTTTCTCCTTTTCAGAAGCCCTGCAAAAGACTTTACCTTTTATTTCCTGTAAAAGATGTCTATACTGAAGTTTTTCTGAAGTGCTCTGAAATTGGTTGCTCTGACGCAGCACTACCAAGATGGAAATATCATGCAAACAGGATGTCTTGGTTTAGCAGCCATATTGTTCAGATCTGCTCAGAGCATGATAGGAGAAAGCCCGCGTGGTACTTGCTTATTTGCTTCCTGAAGTAGATTTGTATTGCTACTAGACAATATGGCACCTTCTAGAAGTATTTGAGCATTTTCAGTGCTCTTCCACACACACATGTTCCCACTGTTTTACCTGTATTGTCAAAAAGATGGAATTCCTCTTGGGTGAGCACAGTTATAGCAGCATAAAAATGCTTATGTTGTCGTATTTATACTGGTATGGCTTGTTCCTAGAAGGGATAATATTACGGTGTGATTAGAGAAGGGAGATTTAATCACTGACATTGTTTTAGATAGCCAATAGGGGAGAATGATATTAAGCCTCCAGGTATCTGCAATGAGGATATGGAGTTTGCATTATCATGAGTGCGTGGGTAATATACTCTCAGGTCCTTAGGGGATAGCGTACTATCCTGCCGTCCCGCTGAGACCAGGAAGGATCTTGGCTAGAAAGGCATTGCTGGCAGGACTAAGTGGGCATGACAGGAACAGCCAGGTCCATTAATCCTGCATATTACCCATGGAGCCCTGTTCTCAATCTTAAAGAAAAGGTGGAAAGGCAGAAACTGGGCTTCTTGGGAATGCTATGAAGTCTCTACCAGTTCTTTGTTATCCGTAAGGATTAAAGCACCTTGAAGCCTTGCTTCCAGTATCAGGCCTTGGAGAATTAATTTCCCCCCTCGCATGGAAACTCTCTGTGGGAAGACTGACTACACAGAACGTGACTCAGACCCGCGGCGCAGCACTGCGAGTGTGCAGTTTGCTATGTTAGATGCTCAGCTTGTCCAGCTAGGTGACCTCTACGGTCATCTTCCCTTCCTTTCCCATCACAGCCCCCTTTCCCTTCAGTCACCAATGACTATATGGGGAGGTCAAGTTAGGGAGAGATACAAACAGCCAAGCAGAGAAGTGGTAATGGCAACAAATCAATTTAACTATCTAATAAATATTTGTGAAAGCTATATATAGCTGAAGCATACATTAGAACTTTATTTACAATAGCATGTCCTGTTCTTTTCCTTGCCAGACCTCAAATACTTTTCATTTGGAAGTAGAGCATCTTTATAATATGGGCATTGTTCCTTAGAAATTAAGGTTTAGGGCACCATGTTTTATAAAAATTTTGGTCTGGTCAGAAATCCAGAGATGAAGAGTTACACCAAAGCTACTGGGAACGCAATATTTTAAGAGCTATGCCAGCTCAGGAATGTTTTCATAAAATCAGAAGAAACCCCAGGACTGGTAGAAATGTCTGTCTAGTCATTTTGGAACATGTTTGGCTCAAACATAGCTGTGTCGGGCTTCTGGCTGACAGCAGCAATCTGAAAGTAATTGAGAAGCAACTGTGAGAGGGACGTCAGTGCTCTGCTTTGGTTTTGCTTTCCAAGCAGAGGGATATGCAAAAAGATGTAGGGGAAAAAAAAAAAAAGGAATCTTCTTCTTAGTTTGGTTTGTGAACAAGGGATGATTTTGGGGTCAGAGCATCAGTCTGAAACTCAGAGTCAGTGTCACACTCATACTTCTGCCCCAGCACCTCCCGTGTGAACTTGGTAAATGATTTTTGCACATGATGTTCTGAAATTCCCACTGATTTCAATTGCTCTATTTTTTGGATG
The DNA here is from genome assembly GCF_900496995.4 of Aquila chrysaetos chrysaetos. Lineage (NCBI taxonomy): Eukaryota > Metazoa > Chordata > Aves > Accipitriformes > Accipitridae > Aquila > Aquila chrysaetos. Next base: position 41,450,925 of record NC_044005.1, on the reverse strand, counting down.
TTTGCCAGTTAACATTAAGGCCCATGTTCTTTGTTGCTCTGTTTCTTTGCTTGATTTAGAAACAAAGAGGAATAAGGGGGATGGTGCATGCAGGGAGAAGATAATGATGCAGAGAAACCTCATGTAATCTTTGCATTTCAATTTCCTGAGGTGGTTTTTTTTGGTTTTTTGTTTTTTCTTTTTTTTCAACTGAATGCTCTGGGAACTGTTCTGGCTTGCATTTTGGATGAAGTAGCTGCTTGAAAGTCTAGTGAGAGGAGGCAGCTGTTGGAAATATGCATTCTGGATAATGCGTTCAGGCCAAGCCCCATACGCGCAGTCACACGGGTGCTGCACGCAGAGGATTCCCCTGGGTAACTTCCCTTTGAAGTGCAGCCTCCCTGCTGAATTCAGCACCTGGTACTGCCTCCGCTTTGAAAATGGAGGCACACTTGTGTTTCTTGGGCTGAAGGAAGGAAACCCGACAACATTTTGGATCTCAGAAAGTCCCCGTCATGGCGGTTAATGCGCGGCAGAGAGGAGCCTGCTTGTGTTTTCCCTGCAACCCCGGCCTCTAGCTGGTGGGGGACATGACGCGTGCCATTTCTGGAGAGCTGCTGGCATTAGCAGCACGTTTCACTGCGGCCCCCGGGGAAGGCGTCCGTTACCACAGGCAGTTGACTGGGGGGAAACCGAGGTGGCACTGGGCCCTGCGGCTGGGCCTGTGGGAGCCATCCTCCTCGACCTCGTGCCACCGCTGCCGCCAGCCCACGCCAGGGCGGCTGCCTCTCCTGCGAGGGGCTCTCCAGAAGCTGCCGGTGGGTCTCCCCGCTTGGGGAAAGGCCCCACGGCGGCAGTGCCGGTGACAGGCCTTGGGCAGGCGCCTGCCCCTGAGCTCTCCCTCACGGCAGGCAATGGCGCGGGGCCTGCTTTCGCGCTCGAGGAGCCCGGCCACCCAGCTCCCCGCGCTCCAGAGCTTCGGAGAACGGAACCCCCAAAGCAGGGTGGCTCTGCCCTGCGGCCCTGCCTGCCCACAAGCCGCCTCGCTGCCGTGAGGGGACGGGACGAGACCCACGGCAGAGCCAAACCGGAGACGGGCGGCGAACCGCCCTGTTGGAAGGCTCGTCCCCACTCAGCGCATCAGCGGGACGCCGGCCGGCGGGTCTCCGGGAGCCGGGCGGGGGGCGGGTTTCTGCCCTGACCCCCTCAGGGAGGACCGACCGGCCGCCGCGGCCCAGGTAGGGGCCGCCCGCTCTCGCCTTCCCGCCGGGCAACGCAACGCTTCGCCGCGCCAACGCAGCCTAACCCCGAGTGGGGAGGCGGGCCCATCGCCGCAGCTGGCACCTCTGGGAACCTATCCTGGCACTCTGCTCCCACCGGCTCAGCCAATCGGGAGCGGCAGCAAAAGAGTGGGGGCGCCAAAGACCCGGCGTGAATAAAACACCCGGGACCCGTGGGCGGAGAGAGGCGGGGTCGGGACTCTGACGGGCGGCTCCTCGTAGCAATCCAAAGGCCGGGCGACGGGGCGGGTGGCCAATGGGCCGCCGGGATGGGCGTGGCTGGGCGGCGGGGGCGGGAGCAGTTGCCGGGGGGGGGGGGGGGGGGGAGCGGCAGCGGCGGCGCTGCTCGGTGGCGACGGGCGGCTGAGGAGGCGCCGGAGGGAGGAGGCTGCGGGCAGCAGGTGAGCGCGGCCGGGCCGGGCCGCGGTGCGGGGTAGGGCCTTCGCCGCGGCAGGCGGGGGCCGGAGCCGTGGGCGGGTGTGGCGGGGGCGTGCGAGCCCCGCGGGGTGCGGGGGGGGGGGGGGGTCCGGGCGCGGGGGGGGGGGGGGGACGACGCCGGAGGCGGGGGAAGCCTGAGGGGGCCGGCGGGGGCGGCGGTGCCCCGGGGAAGTGCGTGCGGGGGCCGGGGGAGAGGCGGGGGCGCCCTGCGGTCCCCGCCCCGGGAGGCAGCGGGGTGGGCCCCGGCGCGATCCCCGGCGTGGGGTGGGGTGGGGCGGGGGCCCGGCGCAGGTGGAGCCCGCGGGGGGGCGGCCAAGGCCCTGCGGGGGAGCACCGAGCCGCCGGCCCGGGGGCGCGACCCCCGGGGCGCTGCCGCTTCCTGGTCTCCCCTTCCTGGGGCTGCCCGTGGCCGCGGTCTCTCCTAGGCCTTGAATCCCGGCCAGGTTTCCGTCAGGGGGTCCCTCCGGCGCGGCCGCTGCCGGGCCGGCCGTCGCCGTGCGCGGCGCTTTGTATCGCCTCCCGCCCCTGCGTGCGGCCGCGGGAGCGAGCGGGGGGCGCCGGGGCTCCGGGAAGTTGGGGCTTCTCCGAAATCCTGCGCCTCGTCTCGGCCGGGGCTGGGGCGCTGTGAAGTTTGGGAGGGCGTCGGGACGAGGCTCCGAGGCGGGGGCGCCGACGACCCAGTCCCGCAGCGGGAGCTACGGGGGAAAGAGCCCCCGTGAACCGCGAAACTCGCTCCCTTTTTTCACCCGGTTCGTGGCTTCGCCGGTCTCTTTCTGCGTGTGCAACAGCCCGCCAGGCTGCACAAAGGAACAGGCGGCCGGGTTCAGCCCGTCCTGCGACGCGCAGGAGGGATTGATGAGCAACAGCGTGCTAGGCGGAGGGCTGCTGTGTGCCCGGGTGAGCGCCGGCCGCGGGCAAGCATCGCTGCGCTCGATTTTCAGTAGGTATGAAGGGTTAAAACGCAGCTTCGGGCTGGAATGCGCTTAGCTCCTTTGATTGCACTGACGGAGATGAACAGTCTTCGAGAATGAAATGATGCATCCCTCGGAGGAGAGTTAATGTCTTGCAGCAGCTCCGCTCTACAACTCCTTCGGTCCAGTAGATTTATGTAACCTACTCATTAATGGTTTATGAAACGATAAGGGAGCTTTCGGGTTGATTTCTGTGCGCTACTGCGTTTTCAGGGTGGTTGTCAGTGTTTCTTAATTCAGCTGTCCTGCGTAGGAGATACTTATAACTGTTAACAATGTCTGATTGTACCTTTTAAGGGGTTTTGTTTTGTTTTGCTTTGTTGTTGTTTTGTATTTTCGATCTTCCTGCCTCTCCAGATAGGCTCCCGAATGAGGAGAGTGGGTAAAATGGAAGGCACAGTCATTCTGTTTGGCTACAGTATTACACTAGGTATGGCTTGTAGCAAAAAGTGCAAATATTTAAATGGATTTCTGACTCATCAGTTCTCTTTGACTTATTGATCTATGGTTACTGTGAAAACGGTCTTTATGATTATGCAGAAGTTAATAGTTACCATAGAGAAATGGTATTGTTTTTCTGCTCATCAGTGTGTGTTTTCCATTTCTTCATCTCTTGGCAATTCTCTGTGGAAATGCTGCTTTTTTTTTCTCTTAGCAAAAATCTTACGGAAGAAATAAAAAATAACGTGAGCGAAGTCCAAAAAAATGAACTTAAGTTCTGTTCATCCTTGCCTGTGATTCTTAAACTCTTTTGATAGCCTGAGTTATCTTACAGTAAATTCTTTTTAATCTGTAATTGAATAAGGTGTTGGTTTTAAGCCTCAGTGAAAACTCTGATTTACAGAACTCTAAGCATAACACATCAAAGAAATTTTTTCCTAAAGTATACATATGAAATGCAATTCAAATCAGCCATTTAAATCCTTATTGGCAGAAAATTTATTTTTCAGCCTGGGAATTACTTTCCTGCATTTATTACTTCTCTTAAATGAGTGGAAACTGAGGGTGCATGTAGACTAGACAGAGTAGACAAGTTTGTTTACCTTCTCACCCTGGTGTTGTGAAACCCTCTGATTTTGTATTAGTAGCTGACAGCATTATGTATTTAGGAAGGAAAAAAACCCAAACCAACAAGGCACTCTGGGCTCTTAAAACTCGCAAGACTTCCAAGTATTACATTTTGTAGTTTGATATAGCTGCGTGGTGTCAGAATGACCTGTAAGTACTTTTCTTTCCTACCATAATGAGCATGGTGGGATAAAAACTTTCTGAAATGACAGTGAAAATCCTTGGAAAAGTGCTTGCCTCCCCAGGAATAGGGGCTATCAGGAAAACATATCGTAGTAGATTTTTTTTTTTATTGTATGTTCCTAAGAGCTTGTTACAGCACCATACAGGATTCTTGAATTCCACCTATAGCTGTTTTTATTCTGCTAGTAATATTGGTGGAGCTGCATAAGATTGGGAAAAAAATTAAATTGCCCTAATGCTATAGAAATTAAATCTTCTGCACTCTAGAAAGATGTTTTACAGAATTGCTCAGGTAAGAGATTCTAATGGCAGCCTAAGCTGGTGTAACTGTTGGCTTTGGGGTCCTATGCTACTTATTGCACTCATCTGACATTCTGCTGACCTTGTTCTTTTTCGGGGGGAGGGGTCAAAGGTTATTTATATTCTTATCTATTTTGCCAGTTTATCAAGCAAGCTTGGTTTAAACTGATGTGAAATCATGGCCTTAGTCTTGCTTTTGGAGTTTATGTTGATCAGTGAACATATATTAAAAAGTTACTTGTTCAGGGATCTCAATTTTAATAAGTGACATTAGAGCATATTGCCTTTCTTTTCCTACAGAATACCAAACTAAGACTTAACGCGTCCTCTACAGTCATGTTATTGCATTACCACCAGAGCACCTTTGATTCCTCTGGCTATGCTTTCACCAAAAGGAGCTATTTTTCCCTGTTAGTCATTCTTTGCTGATCCAGCTGAAAACGGTGGTACAGAAAAATGTTGCGCTTCAGTTGGATCAGCTGCCTGAACTGGCTGACTTCATGGCTATGCAAATGTTATTGCTCACATAGGAGGAGGAGGGGGCTGTGACCACTCTTTTCTGAGCTCTGTTTTAGTTTTTCCGAACCTTGTCAAGAAACTTGGCAGCTTAAACTGGGGCTGTGGTGGTCCTGTCTCCTTCTTGACTGTGCGTCTTCCCCTGCTGGCAAGGAAGCCTTTGTGGCTGTGAGTTAAGCAAAGTCAGGGAGTTAATCAGGCTGGTAATGAATTGCTTTTTTTGTTTTGTTGGATTTTGGCTGGATCATGTTTCTGAACTGGCTGACCATCCAGGTCAGGGGGTGGGAATGGGGCTTCCTGTTGAAGTGAATGAGATAGGGGGTGGGAGATGGGGCCATAGTAGCTCTGATTTAAATTTCCTTGAGCTGTTCTGGAACCGTACCTTTCCATCAACATGACTTGGGTTAACAAAGACTTACAGCAAACTCTTTTAAGCTGGCTTCGCTGATAAAACCTCAAATAAATTGGAGAGTGTTCTTCCGTTTTTCTCGTCTGGCACGTTGATGTGGGTGGTAACAGCGGCAAGTGGAAGATGAGGAGCTAGGGATGGGCTGAGCACAGGAACCTCAGACTGACACAGCTGTGTCTGGAAGAGGATTTGTTCTCATCTTAATTGTGGGATCCATCAAATACCCATTTTGAACTGATGTTCTTTACAGTGTATAGTTAAAGCAGATGTTGCATCAGAAAGAAGAGAACTTTAATAACAAGCAAGATCAGGAAGACTGTGCAGGAGGCAGTGTTTGTTGTTTTTTTTCCTTTTCATTTTTATTGACAGACTCGCAGGCATTAATAGGCTGCCATCAGTGTAGAAGTATAAATGTATAAATGGCATTGTGTCATGTGTAACTGCAGTTACACATTCATCCAGAATCCTTTTAAGCGTATAGTAGGAGATAGCCCTGTGAAAACTTGAATTGCTTTGTTCAGCATTTGTCCTTACAGAGTAATTCTTTGTAGAGTCTTGGTGTTCTGTAGTTATCAGATGTGATGGCTTAAAGATGTATCTGCATAGTAATTTATATATCTTCTGTTTCTGCAGAGTTGTGACTGAAAGTGTGTCCGGACAAATGATTTGTGTGTGAGAAATTGGCTGAAAGAGGAATATGGATGCCAAAATGTAAAGGTGCTCTTGAGGAAAATGTAAAGCTGTTCATTTCAGAGTTTGGGGGTCAGAAACAAGCTCTTGGCTTCATTGAGTGCTGAATCTGTAGGATTTTTGAGATTTTACTGGTATTGAAGCCAGAACCAAAGTTATTAGCCTTCTAAGTGAAATAGTGGTTTCAAATACAGTGTATTAAGACTTGTACCAAACTGTTCAGAATTTTTTCAGGTTGCCTTTCCTTTTCAAGGAAACTACAATCTGGAACTTCCTGGGGAATTAGATTGTAAACAGTACTCTTTAATCTTTAGGTGCACCCAGAGACTTTATTAATCAGAACTGCTTTCTGTAGGTATGTACTTGGTCATTGGCCTGGGCTTCTTCACAGGGCACAGATCTAGGACCTAGAAGTACTGCTGAGGCTATTACAGAAAAACATATACTGGTGCACTTGACCAGAACCACTCTTACTGTATGCTAACTGTTCTTAATCTAAATGTGACCACTTTTAATGAGTTTATTTTTCTAGGGGAAAAAACCCCAAACCTTAAGGGTCTCTCTTCCCTTCCACTTTTAATGTTGTTTAAACTTGATTAATGCAGTTCAAGCCTGTGTCGAGGCACCACTCTCAGCAGTGAACTGATTTTAGACTTTTAAAGAAGCTGGTTTCTGTAATCCACCAGGGCTAGAGATAGCTTGGCTTTTCCAAGGCTGTGCAGTTTGCTGATGGGCACCACTAAGTGTATAACTACCAAACTCTCCTAGTTACTCAGTTTGCCTTGCAAGTGAATGCTTAGTGGCTGTTAAATGCTTGGGTCTTTAGTTAGCTGATATTTTCATGTGTTGACTTAAGATTTTGAGTGAGGATAGTCTGCTTTCAAAGGCATTAATTCATCAACTGCTGAAGTAAAAATCTGTGGAGACATGGGAATTTGTTCCCTGTACAGAGGAATGACACAGATAGAAACTTGGTTCACAGTGGATACAGGCTGGGTCTAACTTTTGTTTAGTAACTAATGGTAAAAGTGTTGGATTTGTATTTTTACTTCATATGCACAGTATGAGGGAAAAGCAAGTATGTTCCTTCCTACTAAATATGTTTAACAGTAATATTCTAATTTTGTTCTTGGATGTTTTTTTCTGGAACTCGGTAGAGCTAGACCAGTTTATGTGAAGCAAATAGCCAAATAGCGTAGTCCCATGAAACGTAATTGCTGGCTTGGCTTTTTGCTCTAATATTTGTTTCTTACTCAAAGTAATAACCTAAATTCTGTGGAAAATAACCAGTGGGTACTTTTTCTCATGAAAGGACAGTTGATACTCGTTTGATTTGTACAGGTCGCTGTGACTGCAGGGCTACCGAGCAGTAGCTGGGTGTTGTGGCTGGCTCATGTCTCAGCAGTGGGATAGATTAATTTTGCAGCCTTTTCCCCTGCTTTATGAGTAGTCCTTTGTAAAGTATATGCTTTTTTTTTTTTTTTAAGGCTGGCTATTTTATTGTCTGCTTAACATGATCTTTCTGCTGACTATTTTTCATTTACTAGAATGAGATGTGATGCTGTTTCCAAAAAGCCTGCGAGGCTTAATCTGGTCTAAAAAGCCCGAGAAAGAATTTACCCGTCATTAAGGTGGTACTAGTCAAGGTTTAGTGCTTTATGCTGGGCCAGGGTTCCTGTGTGGATTCTTCCTTGTAGTCCTGATCAATGCAGGGTCTGTGTTTATGCAGAGTCATCGCCTTTCAGGTTGAAATGCATATCACCTGTGTGTCAAATTCCCTAACCCAGCCTGAAATAGCATGTATGGGAATTAGAATGTCTGGTTTAAGGTCTCATGTAGACCAGGTTTTATGGGATTCAGTGGTTGTAATACTGGTTTTGGTTTTCACATTTTAGCAGATATGTACTGATACAGTGGCTTTTGGGGGTTTCTTTCCTTCCCCTCCACCCCCAGTGAATTATCAGTAGTCTAGTTAATAGTTAGAATTAATTGTGCACTCTCTCATATTAACAGGCCTTGAACATTATCAGAGGTTAATTTAATATTAAGTGTTCAGTTTTGCTTGTGTCTATGAATTTCAGTATTTCTGCATAGGTTACAGTGTCTGTGAAAAGCATCTCGTAATGTGCTCTTTCTTTAACTGGATTTGCATGGGGTGGCTTTGAAAGAGTGTCATGACGTGTATTCATATTTATTTACACATTAGGATTATTTGGTCTTTTTTTAAATGATATGAATTTGTTTTTCAGAGGCAATTTGTTAGTTTAAAATGCCTCTCAACTGTGCCATGCATGGATTTTCCTATGTAAAGAAAGTAGCCTGCAAAAAGCCACTCAGTCTTTGAGCAACTGGGCAGCCCTGTGTATTTCTCTTAGCTTCATAGCAGAAAGCCAGCCTCGTGCAAGGGAATGAAGGACTGCAATTCAATAAATATCAATCTTTTTGCCAGGATATTTACTGAAAGCTTTTATAAAATAGTTGTTTTTATAACAACCTTTTCATTGTTCATTATATATATATTTTTTTTTTAGTCTAAGCTATGTCTTGGATTTATTTTATGCAGCTGGCAAATAGAAGGGTGTCACTGAATGCTTTGTCGAACTCTCTGGGTGTGTCTTGGATAGGTGCATCATGCTAATATTGAATATGGATTGTTTATCATTTCATTTAAATGTCTGTAATAGGATTATGTGGCTTTTTTTTTTTTTCTTCAGGTTTTATTTTGTCTGGGCAAATTCCGACCTGCTAGCTTAGATGGGCTAGAGACCCCTCCACCATTCTGCAACGAATGGGATAGTAACTAAGTAATTTCTGTGCTGCCCCAGGAATAGCACAGTGGTACATCAAAATAATTTTTAGGTTTTCTCTTATCGTTTTACCAACCTGAATACTTTGTGTCTTGGGTTTTTGTAAGGAGTACTCAAAGTCCATGAGTGTTATCCATCACATAAGGTCACTGTTATTTTTTCTTCAATACTGCAATACAAATGTTCATAATTGTTCAAAGGTATTAAAGGAAAGCTTGTAAGATTGTCTTGGCACAAACCTGAACAGCCAAAATGCATAAATATTTCTTTGCTGTCTAGTGAGTTGGGGTACACCCCTTTAAAGAGGTGTATGCATAGTACTATCTGAAAGTTTTCCACGTTCTTAAAAGTATGGAATTTCTGCCTCAGAAATGACCTTTATTGACATATATGACATAATACAGTGTCATGTCCCTTACCTCACATTTCAGACATGGTCCTGTACTTCAATTTTACTTTCAGTTGTAATCAGTTATTTTCTGTGTAATTAACTCTTGCTTTGGACATCATTTACTTTGTGTGCAAGAGTTTATTCTCAGGGTGGTCATATCCAGATAGTGCTTTCAGTATCTTGCTCATGCACAGACCAGGAACATAACTGGGACTAGAAAAAGTCAACATGGTTTGTCTGCCTATGGTATTTGTTGACTTTAAGCTAAGGACCCAATTCTGCAAATCTTACAGAGTAAACAATATTCACCATTGAAGTGGAAAAAAAAATTGACTCTAACACATACTAATTTAACAACTGTTAAATTGCTATTCTAGTACTGGAGATTTAGTTCTTCCTTTCTTCTGAGGCAGGCAGTGCTGAGGTAGAAATACAGATACACCAAATACAGTGAGGTTCTGTGAACTGTTATTCTTGTTTTGAAAATCCTAAGGATGCTGAAGAAGTTGATCAAAATAATTATTTTTGAGGAAATCCAGGATGAAAATCTGAGTCTGTCTTAATTTCTTTATTCCTCCATTTCCTGTCTTAATTTCTTAATGTACTGCAGTGCTTTGCTGTGGATGAGTATGGTCACTTGGTTGGAAAAAAAACGTTTTCCACAAAATGGCTTGCCTTCTCCTGTTGCATGTTGTCTGTTACCTGCATTTGGATGATTTGATATTTTATTACTCTCTTTGATAGTTTATTACTCTCTTTCATCTCCTGAATTTCAGAAAAACAATAATTAGGTATTCAGAGGTAAGAAACTTTTTGGAAATATGATGTGTTCTGGAATTGTCTGAGATACTGGATTGTGACTTACCTCCAGTCTTGCCTGGTGACAGCTAAGCTTCTTGCACTTCTGAATTCCAATTTAGCATTCCAGGACTGTTTGATTGTATATTTCTTTCTTGAATAAATGACAAAAATGATTTCTTTTTTCCAAATTTGTTTTTAATAGGCTCAGTTGCCTGTTTCCACTTCTGCAAGCGCTAGCACTGGAGCTCTGGGTGGGGGAGAACTAGCAACAGCACAGGCCCCCTGCTCTAAGTAAGTGACAGGGATGTGGTGCATATGGCTAGTGAAACTATGAGCTAGTACATTTTGGAGGTGGTCCTGCCTACCTCCCTCAGCCTCAAAAGGCCCCACCTGAAGTGAAGATGATGCATGTAGGAGCTCTTTCCCTGGAATTTCTTACAGATGCGCAAGTGCTCTCTCCATAGGAGAGAGGTGACCAATAAGGTGGCACAGGTAACGATGGCTCCATGCCTCTTCAGTAGAGAGGTATCTGTAGCTCAGGTTATGTGAGCAGCCAACTGCTGATTGTCTTGCCATAGGACCTAGGTTTCAGAGATGAGAACCCATCTCAAATCCATCAGTGATGGTAGATCTCCTGACTACTATCAGATTGTCTTGCTGTCTGCTTCTAGTAGATACCAAGATGTTATCTGAACCAACTGGGTTCTGCTTGTTGCCTTAGCCCTTGCTCCCCATATAGTGTATTGCAATCCAGTGGTCAGACTTAGTTCTGCCCCTTTGTGTAATAGCCCTAGAAGTAGGGGTTTCTGCAAGTAAAGGCTGTGCAGCCCTCTAACCACAAGTAAATAGTAGTAATTGAATGGGTGTCTTGTTTTTTACGGCATTAGATCAAGTGGGAAATGGAACCAGTTGGTGTGGGCAAAATGTAAGCAAATGCTAAAATGATTAATGAGGTGATTGTGAAGATACAGTTTATCTTGCTAATGATAATGTTACCTTAAGGAAACAAAAAAAAGTGGTCTCAAAGTCTTCCTTCCTTCAGATTTTCTACAAAGAATGGAAAACTTCATCTCCTTTATGTAGCTAAGCTATGGGGTTGGTTTTCTTGTTCCCCTTCACACATTGTCTCTGGCTCCAGTTACATCTAAAAAAGCACAAACATGCTTACTCTAGTCTTCTTAATGAGGCTTTTACGTAAATGAGTGCTTATTGTTCAGTTTACTGCTTCAGTGTTTGGTCTAGATAAATTCTGCATAAGCTTCCTTTCCGCTTTCAAAGATGGTCTTTCAACTTTCTAATGTGCATCTTTTCTGCTGTGAGACATACCACGTGTATAAAAACTGATTAGTTGCAACTATGTTTGCCTTTATCTTCATGAAATAGCTAATGATTTGTTGACTCATCTATTTGAGATGGCATTGCATCCGATCTAGTTCTGTGCAGAGATACTAGATCAATCTACTGTGAATTGCTGACCCAGTTTCTTCAGTGGAAAGGGACTGGCATCTGCCAGTCTTGTGTCATATCACCCCCAAATCCTGAGGGCTGCTGTTCCAAAAGGTAGGTGTGAAATGGCTATAGCCTTGGTATTTTGAAATTCAGGTTAGAATTAATAACGTCTTCCAGGACTTGCTTTCAGATATACTTTGTGGCACTTGTGGATATCACCAGCAGTTCACAGCTGAAAATTGTGTTTTTACACTGCAGTTTCCTTGGTTTACCATGTGGTGCAGCATTTATAAGGCATGTATGGCTGGCAGGGCTCCAAACAACACTGGCTTAAAGCTACAGGTCTAATTCCTGGGGCATTCTGTTTTTGGAAAGTGGGGAATGGTGCCAGTGCAAAATACACTGGGAATTGCTTCTCTTGACAGCTATTTACATGGAACTGTGAATAGCCCTTCCACTCACGACTTAATGGCTCTTACGGTCTAAGCAAAGTAGTTTGTTGAATTTTGGTTAATTCTTAGCTCTTGCTCCTTTTAGGCATGTCAGAATGATTGAAGACAATTACTAGTTTAGGGAAGTAGCAAGGATGGTCTTGGTTTTTGTTTAGTTTTTTTTCTCAGAAGTACCACATTAGGTGTTTTCATCTTTTAAAAATGAACAAACAGTAGTCGCCATGTTAGGTGTCATTAATGAGTATTTATTTAGCTTCAATAGGCTGTTAAAAAAAAAAAAAAAAAGGAAAAAAAGTAACGTTCCCCTAGTAATCCTGGTATGAAGTGTATGGACATCAATCTCATTTATGCTTAGGTGCTAAAGCAACCTGCATTACAGTGTTAAATTAGATATTGCATAATTCTATGCTTACTTTGGGGACTTCATTATGTGCTGTTTTAAGTTTGGAACTGGGTTACAGAAGTTCCTGGGGTTTAATGTTAATTCTTTCCTTTCATGCAATTTAGAAGTTGTTTTTATTTTCCTGAAGATAGGAATTCATGTCCCCATACCCGCTTCACAAGTCTTTAGTCTCAATAACATTTGTAAAGGATTTAACCAAGAGAACTGTCATTAATATATATTGTTTTCTTACAGTTATAATTTCCTAATGGAGTTGGGATCATTTAAGTTCAGACACATGGAAAATGTGTGAGGTGGTTACTGTTTAGATTGTAACATATTTCATTACCCTCAGTCTTGTCCAGAGCAAAATTAGGGAAGAACTTCACATCCATTTAAGGTTTTTATGACTCATCTTTTTTGGAATAGAAATACCACTTACGGTTTATCTGAAGGGCGATCAGAATAGTTTAGCATTCCTAAAATTCTCCTTTATTTTGTAGTAGTCTATATCATTGTGTAGTGGTCTTCAAGCAGATAGTGGAACGTTTCTTTAACTGTGACTAATGGTACATCTGAATATCAGAAATTCAGGTTAACAGGAAGGGGGAGAGGCAGGACGGTAGCAAATTGTATAATTCTGTGTTCAGTCAGTGAAATAAATCATATGAGTAGGACTCATTCAAAATAGAATTCTTGTGGTACACAGAAAGTAAAGGACGTTGAAGAAAATTGCAAATTCTTTGCTGATTTTGCAAACAGAAATGTTCCATGGTGCTGCACAGGTTTGTTGAAGAGGAAGCTGGTTGATGGATCCTCTCTTTTTTTTTTTTTTTTTTCTTTCTTATTTTCCTTGACCTTCTCCCATAGAAACTTCAAGGCGAAAGGTGCAGGTTCTTTTAGTGAAAGACAAACTTGTGAGATCTGGCTTAATTTTTATTTTGTTCTAAAGATCTATTTGCCAATAGGTTATTTGGGGTTAAATCCAGAAGACTTAAATTTTGCAACATTAATGTTTAGGTTCTTGGCATGGTTCTTCACTGGGGGTTGTGAATCATATTTTGTTTCTTGTGTGTGGTTTATGGTGGAAAGTTAGGAATGCGAGAATCTCATTGAAAAGAAAGGGTGTTTACTGCTCAGCGTAGCAAATAAAGCAGAGATGAGACTTGAGTCCTCTTACTTTCTAGGGTTAAGGTGCCACACTCTAAGCTGCAAGATGCTTATAACCTTTGGGATTTATACTTGTAAGCCTCTTTTGAAGTTTAAAACATTTCTGTGGTTCATGGGTCATTCCTTCTAAAATACCACTGAAGGAGGTGGTAGATGTGCCTGTAGGCAGTGTTATGACATTCAGAGGAACAGCTGAGGGTGTGAGCTGTAAGCTCAAAAATGTATTTCCCAAGCAAGTCCTGTTCACTAACAAGTATTTTTGATCCTGGCAATGACACTACTGAGGGTGTCTAAGGGTGGCCCTGGATATCTCATGAATTCTTAACCTGACTGTTTGCTGCCACTGGAAGAACTGGTCTCATTGCCCATCGGGTACTTCTGGCTGCGTCTTTTTTGTTTGATTCTTTCGTAAACCATAACCATTCGATGAAACCAGCAAAAAGTGAGTATTTTCTGCTCCTGTGATGAGCTGCGTTGTCTCCGAGTGGTCTGGCAAGTGCTGGTGTAAGGAAGAAAGGGAACTAGTGGGAGCAATGGGCAGTTGGATTAGTACAACCACCTCCTGCAACCTGGTCTTAAATGTGAAGGGATCGTAGTTTACATCCGTTTAGGTTCTCCAGTGCAGGGAATAGAGAAGATAATTTGCAGCTAGTTAAACCTAGCTCGGATTTCCATGTGGAAGTGGCATGGTGATGATTTTTGAGATGGTAGGAGAGCAAAAAAGTTGTTTGTGTGTTTTGTGGGGGGAAGTTGCACAAAGTAGTAAAAAAAAAAAGGAGTTGCCCTTGGAAAAAAAAGTACAGTGTTTCAACTTTTTATGAGGGGGAAGTGTTTTATGTCATCACTTTGAAGATGCTCCTCATTCCAAAAAAAGTAATAAAAGATGCACTGGCCTAGAGAGGTGGGCCAAGGGTAAGCATGGCCTTCAAGCCCAGTTGTCAGGGCCCCTTTCTGAAGGGGGAGAAGATGGTGGAAGTTGTGGTGACTGACTTGGGGACTGTGGGGCATTTTTTTTTTTTCCTCCTTAGTGTATGGATGTAACACTCTTACTTGGTATGTGTGGTTTTTTTTCTTTGAATTAGGGCTACTTGGTCAAATGGCAGGTAGGTTGGTGTTAGGTGGGTAGTGTTGGGGAAGTACCAGCTTTGGGGAGATCTGTCGGGTGCGTGAGCTGTGTAGCCAGCACTAGAGGGAACGAGTGCTGGGCTTGCCTGAGAACAGGTGGGTTAGAGAACTGCACTTACGCAAAAGCTTGAGCAGTGGCAGACTTTAGGCTGTGAGAGGAAGCAGGTTATTGCTTGTGGGTCCTTAATGTCTGTTTTTGTCTGGCGCCATTGCTGACTGCTCTTTTCTCTGCCTCCCAGGGAAGGAAGAGGAACCTTTTGTCTGTGTAGTCTGCCTAAGAAACCTTACTTATTTCAGGATCCACCTCTTGCAATACAGAGAGCTCTGAGCATTGATTTTTTTGAGACAGGTGCTCTAATGGAAATAAGCATTTATATGCTAGTTTCTGAAATTTCATTTAATCAGCTCTTGCTTTCACAAAGGCTGCATTAAACACAGCAGAATTTGTATTTCTGTGCTTGAAACCCTGAGGCACCAGGGAGTGCAGGTGCAGCCACTTGCCCTAACTGCTCAGTACAATCTGTAAAAAGCCTGTATTTCACTTGTTAAAGATGTGGAACCATTGATTCACTGTATCTAACCTGTTACAGGCTATAGCTGTGACATGGTCGCTCTGTTACTGTGTTCTGTGTTACTGAAGCATCAAGTCAGTACTGTTAATGTTAACTACCACTTACCTTTCTAGCAAAAGGGTGTAGCGGTACCAGGTACCCACATCGGCACTGGTAATGTAGCTGATTCTTCGGCTGTTAGTCCCCAAACAAGGTCAGCCAAGAGTACAGAATTTCTGGAAAAAAATAATTGTTAACTTTAGGTTTCCTTGCACAGGCTATTTAAAGTGTAGCTGAGCTCAATTAAGTTTGAAAATTCATCACATGGACCAGTTATTAGTGAGTCCTCACTAATATAAACACCTTGTATTTATGGCAGAGCTGAAGAATTTTAGCCATGAAAGAAATGCTGTATGATTATAGACTCAGTAAAATTTATTTGGGTGGGAGGAAGTGTTTAATTTCAGTCTGCTCCAGCCACCTTTTCTGTAATACTCTGTGTTGCTAAATGCTAAGTAACCACTGTTTTTAAAAGTTATTTTGAAGTAAACTTGCATGTTACATATAACTTAGAAGAAGAAACTGAACATTAAGTACACTTTGATCTGTTTTCCTGGTAAAGATGCCTGCTGTGTTTATTCAGCTATACCTTAGTACTTTATTGTTAATATTTCTGTGGAATTTTCTGACTCTGTTGGTTTGCAGTCTTTTTTTCTGTAAAGAGTGGTGATTGAATATTGCTGTGTGCAAGTCTGACTTTAAATAAGCAGTAAACAGCAGAGTTTGAAACATGGTTTCCCAGTTTTAGTTCTGTGATGAGGACAGCTGATCTAGAAAAATCTTAATGGGATTATGTATGCTTTGATTTTATTAAAAGGAGCCTGGTTTTGCCCAAAACTTCACAACATAACTGCTGTAGGTTCAGTTTTATTGTGGGTGCAGAACTGTGTGTACCATTATAAAGTCCAGGTGCTTTTGCCATTTAAACACTGTAATCTATTCCTACTCTTTGCTTTAAAAGCTTCTAAATTTGTTAGTATTAGTAATTCACTGATAGGATGTTATTTGGGTTTGAGTTTTAGTAGGAATGGTTAATTTTGAGAAATGAGAATGTGTACTTTTTTCCCTACCCCCTTCATTCTGGTGTGTGACACCAAATGGACAGCTTATTTGCTGTGGCACAGCTGTGATTTGGCTTTTTTTGCCGAATGGAGTTGTCAGGTCTCCTGTGTGTTAATGTCGTAAAGGTGATCCGATAAGCTCTATGTGTATGTTGGATGAATCTTGGTTTTATGCCTAAAGTAATGAGGGGTTATTTGTATGATGGTGTCTTCAAAAATGGGTGTTCTGGTGTTTCTAGAAAAGCTCTACCAGTTGTTCTAGTAATTTATAAATCTCTATGTATAGACAGGCATTCAGATTTTTAAAGTCAGAGGCTTTATCTATTCCAAGCAAAGCAGAATCAGTTATCTCATTCCCCGTTTTGCTGGAGACTAAGATCAAAATTATTTCTGAATTTGGCAAGCAACTCTTGCATTGTTTTGTGACACTGCAAGTGACACACTTGCATTGTGACACTGATTTTTTTTTTTTTTTTTTTTTTTTTTTTTAATTCCTTGATGCCTTCATCTTTGTGAAACAGCTTGTACATGGGCACAGGGGTTCTGCTGATCAATGTCAGAGTGGGCTGCCTGAAAGTGAAGTGAGAGACTTGTGCTTAGGCATGGAGATAGTCCTACAGGTACACCTTAAGAAGATAGCTGCAGAGAAGTCTGAGCCTGAGGAAAACTATAAATAATGGATGCCTTTGAGCACTGTTTAATACAAAGGAGGTCTTAGGGTAATGAAAGTGATTGATAATCCAAGCTATTTGCTGACATCCTCCCTCCTTAATGATTACTTATGTAACTCATTTAATTTTCTTAGATTATAGTGAGAATGAATTGCCTTTGGTGAGTTACCTTCAGTCCAGCTACGTTTATGCAACTTGTTCAGTTCTCATAGCAGTTATTTCAGATTCTGACTTCGCAACTGTTCTGACGTGACTTCTCTCAGAACAAGCTCTTCGCTATGAATGTGAACAGGTTTGTTTCTAAGTGGAGAGTTTAACAGAAATTGAACTAGGAAAAAGCCTGAGAGTCTTTAAAGTGAGAATGCGTGTTAGTGGAAACATTGTGTGAGGCTTTTGGAGAGCACTTTTTGTTTGATTCTGAAATAGTCTGGATCAAGTCCACCTTTTTAAAGTTCATATTGAATGTTTTTTTTCTCTTCTACTTGTTTCATAAAACTTGATCATGAATAAAATTAATTTTCTTCCTGTCAAATCCAGTTTCCCATTATTCTTCAAGTGGGAAAGCTTAAAAGCTTAAAACTTTTGGAAAACTTGAAAGGGCAGATCTTATCCTGGAAAGGCACATTTTCATACTGAGTAGATGAAACAACATTTCCTGCTTCTTTCTTAGTGAGGCATGCTTGCTCAGAACAAGCAAAGCTTAAGAGGAAGCTTTTACCTGGATATGGTTTCCAGCTCTTGTCCCTTTACATCAGCACCCTTCCTCTCAATCCCACAAGTGCTTTCAGGAGGACTTGCTGCCTGCCGCTGCTGTAGGTCAAAGATCAGGGGCTGGTTTCAGAGCGATTGCTAACCTGCACGCTGCAGAGGCCTCTGACTAAATTGTGCAAGTGAAGACCTTCCTGCAAAAGCACTGGAGGACTCAGTGCATGGTTGTTTTCCAGTGAAATGGTTTGTTTTATTA
The DNA here is from genome assembly GCF_900496995.4 of Aquila chrysaetos chrysaetos. Classification (NCBI taxonomy): domain Eukaryota; kingdom Metazoa; phylum Chordata; class Aves; order Accipitriformes; family Accipitridae; genus Aquila; species Aquila chrysaetos. The sequence goes on along the minus strand of NC_044005.1, from coordinate 41,433,207 downwards.
GCACAGAGATAATGGTGTCTGCAGCAAAGAAGTACTAGCAACATGAGTGGAGGAATGTGTTGCTTTAAAACTCTTGCTATTCAAGGTATGTTCTGCCTTGTGGCTCTTAGATCCCACGCTACGTTAACATAAACAATGCTGCTGGAGGAGGCAGGTGTAAGACAAGCTTTTTCTTCCTCCCACGGTCTTATTTTAAGTTTGATCTTTTTTTCATTTTCAGGGGTTAAAAAAACCCATTCGTTCCTGAAGACAAAAGGGTGTGTTCAAAAGATATTTCAAGAAGGGAAAAAAAAAAACCAAACCCAAGAAATTAAGTAATTAGAGGTTGTAAGTACACAGTGAGGACTATCTATTTAACTAAAGGTGACTTGCAAAGCTTGTGTATTTTTTTTTTTTTTTTTTCCTTTATAGATGTTGGAGCCACAAGGTCTACCATGATTCTTTTAAAACCAATTCTGGATATGAAAGTGAGAGAAGGATCTCACAGTTATGATAAGTCACAAGTCTGTAATTTCATTTTGCAATTAGTTCAGTCATGCCAGCTGAAGCTTTTCAGGCTTATAAATTTAGTTGTGTTCATGATTAATCTAACAATTAGAATTTGTGTTAAAATACATAGACTTGAACACCCAGAAATCCTCTGTGACTGGCTTTGCTGAGAGTGAAGATATATCCACTGAAGCAGAAAACATAATTCTTAAATGGTGGGTAAGCTGGAAAATAACAATGACTGAAAATGGGTAGTGTTTTTCAACTAACAGGACGTAAAACATGAAGCCTTGTCCATAGGAATCCTTCCTCTAAGGGCAATTTCAACCTGCTTGCTAAGAGAATCTGGGGTCAGTTGATAGCAGTGGAGATGGAAAAATGGCCATTTCCAGTTTCTCTCCTGAGCCTCAACTTTACTGGGACTATGGCAGTGTTAACCACAAGTGCAAATAGACAGTGCTCAAAGGGTGTGCGGTGATTTTTTAATTCTGACTATAGGAGGCTGAATGCAAGCTGGTAGTCCCACAAAAAGTGTATTAGCAGCACTGAGAAAGAGTTAGCCCATTAACAACTGATAACATCAACTTTTAAGAAAAGGGCTTGCTTTTTGGATGAGTAAGGTGATTTTAGAGGTCATTAGTTGTCTTAATACTGCTACCAAACAAACATGAAGTCTTCATCTCTAGATAAGCTTTGTATTAGTGTTCTGTACTATTCTTAGTACAGCTTTCAGTCACAAAATGGAACTTAAAATGAAAATAATAACAATAGCAAAAAGAATATATCTGTCTGGAAATTGGGTAATGTGCTGATACTGAAGCAGTTTGGTATTTGGCATCCTTGCGTCTAGCACTATTGGCAAAAGAAATTCTGCAAAAGGTAAATTTATCAGTAGAATTTGAGTCTAAAACATTCACACTTGAAATGGAGGATCTCCTTGCTTTTGGAGTAAGTGGTTGGGGAGGCAGATTGTTCTTCACATAAAGATAATCTGTAAAGGTAGTTTAGACATACTTTACCGGTAAGGTGTGAAACTGGTTGTATTCATTATCTCTTCTATTGTGCTCTTAAACTTGAAGGCAATTTAGGTGTCAAGAACAGAAAAGGCTGAATTTCTCACAGGTTTCCTTTGCTTTGTTAAGCTGGGCGTTCTTGAAAATGTGTATTCAAATGAAGCAGGACTAAGATAAGGTCTAGTAATTATTAATAATGCAATAAAAAGTACCAAGTTCCAGTTACAAGTGTTGGCTTAAATCTGTTTTAAAGCAATCTTTTCTGCTTTTCTTCTTAATTATCTTAATGAAAGCAGACATCAGTTACTTTGAAACTCTCAGTATAATGGTTCAAGGCTTTCAAAGATTTGCTTTAATAATTGGGGGAAAACATTGCCAAAGTCCAAAAGAAGTTGTGAAATGCAGTTTGTAGTAGTTGGTGTAATGTGTTTTAAATTTAGTCTGTGAAGTCTACCTAGTAGAAAAACCTACCAGTATTAGGAAAAACTATTGGTGTTAGTACAGTCACAAACTAGACAAGTGAAGACAAACTTAATTTAGCATTTTACCATTTGGCTCCCAATAGTTTATATAGGTCTAGTGAAGCGATTCTTAGCATTGGCAAAATTGCAGTTTACATCTTCTCAATGCTTTGTGTTACAGTGCCTTAATTATAGTTAACCATGGAGTTCCAAGTGGAACAGATTTTGTCAACACTGAAAAATTGTAAAAAGCCAGATTTTTTTTTTTTTTTTTTATACCCTACCAGGGATGTTGTTGGTGCCGATGGAGTAAAAGCCCGAACTTGCAGGTTGTAGGTTATCCTCTGTACTTTCTGAAAAGATCAACTATAGGTTGCTGTTAGCTCAATCCTGGTATGTTGAACTGTTAGTGGCTGCCCTAGTTTGAAGCCTGCTGGTTATATCAAAGATAGCCTACTGTTAGCTTAGGGTCCAAATCCAGTCTTTAAGGCAGAATTTTTCATTTTGTTTCTGACCCTTTGTAATGCCTAAGTATAGTGAATACTAGCTTTTGTTTTGGAAATTTTCTCTGCATTGCTGAGTAGTAGATGCATAGATGCAAAATCAACTCGGAACCTGCAAGGTCTATTGGCTATTGCTTATTACTGTGCATCCAGACCAGCGGTGTTGTCAGGTCCCAGCTGGACTGAGGAAGCAATACAGCTGCTGCTCTCAGGCTCCGTGCAGAATTACAATTTCCACCAACAGTAGGTTCTGTACTGGACAGACCTCTGTGTCATGGTACCGTTCTGGTCCTCTGTAGCTGCTGCACAGTGCTGGGTCTGCCTTGGAGATGCTGCCTTTTGTAGAGCCGCTCTGGCTGTGTCTTTTCACTGGGCTTCCCCTCTGCTTTTGCTTTTTTGCAGGGATGAGGGGAAGTGAGAGGGGCTGCCCAGAGGAGAGCCATGCTGTCCTGCTGGCCCTGCGTTTCCCAGGGTGGTTCCAGTGCCGGGGGGTCGGCGTGGGGCTGGTGCTGCACCTGGGCTGGCTCCCCTGAGACAGATGGAGGTTGTGAGGGAGCTCTGTAGCTCCTTGGCTTTATGAGCAGTGGATTTGGGCTGACTCTACTTGGGTGGGTCCCAGGCTTTGTTGCAGTGGACAATATGTACACTATAGGTCAGCCTGCCTTTATCCTAGATAATGAGAGTCTGTCTCTGTGTATTGATTCAGTCTGCAAACAGTGGGCTGTGCAAAAGTGGGTCCCAAGTTTCGAGTTGTCCACTCTTAGATAATGCAGCTGCTGTAACTTTTTTCCTCCCTCTGGAGGAAAAAAGAAATCCCAAACTTTGCCTTGTGGTATCTCTTCTTCATCCTGATGGACAGAGTTAAACGGAGTAATATTTCTTTAACAGCAGACCATAGCATTCATTCCCATAGCTCTATAAAGCTCAGTGGTGTGGAATATGTATTTTAGCACATGTCCAATTAAATTGATCTGTTCGTAGTACACTCTGAGTAACTAATATTTAAGAAAAAAACAAACCAGAAAAACAAAACCAAAACACCAGCAAAGACAAATGCTTAGACTTTTAGTGAAGTGTGTCTTAGTCCAGGGTTTGAGTCACAGGCAAAGTTCTGTTTAAATGAAAGTTTTGTGGGATCTGAAGTACTATTCTGTCAATTTTATATAACTGGCCCCCTCCCTTACAGTTTGTGATTCAGGTTAGGGTACAGGTATTGAGCTAGCTGCACATTTGCCCTTTGCCTGTGCTGCGCACACCCCAGGTGTTGGTCTTCATGAAATTCCCTATCAAGATAATAAGGTACAGAGTTCCCTCTTTGTCTGAGGTAAGGACTCTGATACCTGATCAAGTATGTGGGCTTATCTAGGAGGTCCAAGTGTGTTTGAGCAGATGTCATTAATGAACTTGGCCAGTAGTAGTATTGAAATTTTGTCTCGAGAAGAATGCTTCTGAAGAAGTGCTTAGAGAAAAGAAAAGAATTAGACAATGTGTGTTAGCTTATATAAAGGCTTAACGTGCCAAATGGTGAGCTCGCTCAGCCTAGAGGTATTGGGGACTGGGTACCTGGTATCTCAGCCTGGGTCTCCCCTTGCCCTCGCCACCCCAGCAGCTCCTTTTTTTTAAGGGAGCGAGGTGGCAGCTTTAAAATGCAACTGATCTCATCTCTGGCATGCAGACATCCACTCCTGTCTCCACATTTAACTTCTTGGTGTTTAGATAAGGTTTATGTTGAATCTCTGTTTTCCTCATTTTGTGTTCTTTCCTAGGTGCACCATTTTGAACTAAACCAAGGTAGTCTGATTGCAAATCTTTTACTAGGTCAACCTATTTTATCGTTAGAAATTAGATGCAATACAGTTTCTTTTGGTGACAATCTGTGGTAAAAGCTTATACAAAGTAGACCTAAAGCAGCAAAGCCATGTTTTGTTTGAACTATGGCTTATGCTGTGAATCATGCTCTCCATATTTTTTTTTTTAAACTTCAAATGTTGGATTCTCCTAATATGCCTTGGCAAATTATTCCAGTGGCTAAAAGTAAGCTACAAATACTAGTCTAGTATCAAATGCCAGCTACTTGATCTACAAGGAAAAAAGCAAAAGATGAAAAGAAGTTTGAAGTCTTTGTCATTTAGATTATGATCCAGTTGTTGCTTAATTTTCTGTTATATGTTTCAGAAGTCAATTAACCTGAGTATAAGAACTCAGTTTTCATGTATGTGTGGGAGTGGGATAAGGACCTGATATTACAAAGCTTCTCTTAAAATGTGGGCACCCAAACTGTAGGCAATACTTCGGTGATAAACGTGAAGAAGACATGATGAGCGGACTGCCAATGGCACTTCCCCTGCCTACACATTCTGAGGTCATTTCTTCAGTCTCTTGCAACATCAAGTATTCACCTAGCCCTCACTTTCTTACTGGCATAACTAGAATCCAAGATAGTCCCTATTATGGAAATGTAGTCTATATTCCTTTTTGTGTATACATGATCTTATGTTTGACTTGTCATAATCTGTATTGAACTAAATTCACTGTGAGAAGGAGTCTGTCACCATAACTAGTCATTTGTTGTTACCTCTGAATTTGTCAGTTTCTGATATTGGCAGATTTTACTGTTAAATATTCTTCTTCCCAGGCATAAGTACAATACAAGCAGTATTAAGCTTAATCCTAATCTCTGCTGGACACAAATAGAAGCACCTTCTTTTCCTTTCCCTGGTGGGCTCCTATTTACCTGTTAATCTGATTAATTCATCACAAAGGTAAACATTTAACCCACTTGAATGTAAGATTATGCAGCTAAATTTTATGGGGTTTATATGCCTTTAACTCTGTGAAATCATGATAATAGAGGGTAGTTTGTGATTATGGTGATTCTTGTGACAGAAGCTTGGAGTTTGAGAGAAATAGTGAGATTGCATTTCATACTTTATTTGTTGAATATTTGTATTATGAAGGTTTGGAGACTTCTAAGTAGAAAGAAAAGAAAGATTTCATTACTGTTTTGCTATATGATCTGATTAATTATCAAATTAGTAATGTAAGAAACCATGCATTACAAATGAGCTTAGAAGCACTTCCTATGTTTGCTGAATAGCTAGTATGGCCATTGCAAGAGCTCCCAAGATGTGAGCAAGTATTAGAATCTGTGGAGTGTTCCTTCTAAAAGTATTTTATTTTCTGAATGTAATAGGACTTAGAGTAGAAAAAGGAGGATGTAAAATCAAGTATTTCTACAGTGTGGTTATGGCTGAATTGTGCAAGTCAAAACCTGTCCTTCCCTCTCTACCAGATACGAACTGATTTATATGTACTCCAAATAGTGCATAGGATATGCTTTAAATTAGTCTATTTGAACTTGTTTAGATGAACTTCTCTTAAAGTGGCTCTCAGGAAGATGGAGTTTTAGTATTGCATTTTGCTCATTTTTCCAAAGGAGTTGAAAAACCTATTGTACTTCACTGCTTTTTTAGTGCAAAATGCTGTCCAAACTTTTGGAAATAAAGCCAGAAACAGCAAACCAGAGTCTTTAAAAATAATATTTCGTTCCATACATCTGAAAGCAGTTTATGAAAAATGTTGTTAGAAACCTCAGATGGCACCCTTCAATTTAAAGGAACAGTAAAATGAGTCATTCAAAAAAAAAAAAAGTCTATAGTGGTTTTTGTCCAGTAATAGGAAAAGGGATTGACTCTGGATATAAAACACTGACCTTTATTGCATTTGCATTAGGCAGAATTATTAACATTGTATTGTAGAGGCTGTGGCACATTTTTGGCAAGCTAGTACATTCCTCCCTTTCTCTGTTGCTTCCTCCCACTCAAGAGCTTTTGTCTTTCTGCATCTGCTTTTTGAAGAGAGAAATGCGGTACACATAAAGACCTCTGAAACTGTAACTTGAGTTTGGATTTGACGTAAAGCTAAATTGTTACCATAAATTCAGACTACAGAAATACACAAAATTAAAAAGCTCTGTTTTCTTATTTAAATAAAACCAAATATAGTTAAACTGTAGAATCAGGCAGTAGGAAATTAACTGCCCAGACTTTTGTAACTAATACCTGGCAGAGCTAAGAAACATCTACTGTGTAAGTTAATCATGCCTGCTCCATATGTGTTTGTGTATCATCTTTTCTCCATTGAGAGAAAGCTATTATGAAAGATGACAGTGAGTTGAATATAAGAAAAAACCCAACACTTGTCATATCAACACAAGAAATGTATGATAGTATGATGCAAACTACTACCGTGCTCTATTTTTAGCAAATATGAACTTTGTCCGTGGTTTTACTCAGAAAGCTTAGTCTTTATTGGGTGAGTCTGTGTGGAAGAACAGCGGAACTTGTAATTGTTTGTTAGTATGGCAAGAACTTAAATTTTTATTGCCAAATGTATTGGATGCCCCATGTAATGTAGCTGAAAATAATTGCATGGCACGAGCTGATACTTTGGAGGATTCTTATAAGCCTGTAGTATGCAAAACCCCATTAGCAAGGTTCAAAGGTGGCTCCATGCATTGCATGCACAGAAGATCTTTTACGAACAGCCTTGGAATGCTATATGTGTGGTTGTTTCTAAAATAAACAGATAGTAACTGTTCCCCTCTCCTTCTGTTTATATGTAGACTCAGATGAATTAAAAAGCTTGATTCATCTTGAGGCTGCTTTTTATTTATTTAATTTATTGAAATAAAAAAAATCTTAGGACTAATATTTAAGCAAGCAAGTGTTCCATTTTAAAGCTAGTAATATTTTACTTTAAAGGTATTTCCCAATGATATTTTACATCTAAGGCTGAAGAATTATGTCCCTGAGATGAGAAGAAAGAAATGGGGAGGGGGAAGCTGACTTTTCATAGCCAAGGATATCTAAAAATGGGGCATAAATACTAATACTAGTTTTACTTTTTACATCCTCTTTAAATTTTATGCGATACTAACAACAGAAGGTAGGTCTATTCCTTGTTAGGAGAAAACAGAAAATGTTCTGTATGAAACATGGAGAGGTGGCCAGTTCTTTTCTGAATGTTGCAGTTTCTCAAGTTTTTTAAGGTGCTGTGGTCTTAAGGGATGATAGAAAAATGTTCTGTAACAGTAACCCGCAGCTCTTGGGTCTGTGTACATAGTAGCATTGAATCTCAGAAACAATTTTAAACTGACTAAACTAGGTGCTTGTTTTTTAAAAAAGATGTATTAAAAAAAAATCTATTTCCATAGATTGTATATATTTCCTTGGAGCAAGGTTTCTGGCTGTCACTGTGCTCTTAGTCACTGGAAATTATCATCTGTAATGCCTTTACAGTTATAACTATTATCCTGAGTTACAAAATTTCTGAAAAAGCAGAATACCTGATAATTTGATAATGGAAGACATCTGGCTACTTTCAGACAAAGCTTTTCAAGTGATGGCAGATACTTTACCCCCCCCCCTTTTTTTTTTTTAAAGTATATAAATATCTTCTCTAGGAGATTGTCATGAAAGTTCAGAGATGCCTAAGAAAGTGGGGTTCAGGTGAGGTGTTGCGTCTTGACAGCTCTTGTTATTCTCAAAACTGTTGGTGAGGTCAAAGGTCTTCAAATACTCAACTATCACACAAACAGTTCAGCTGCGTTAAGTTCAAATCCTTAGTGATACGCTGGCATTATGGCTTTTCTATCTCATCTGTTGTCTTAGTGTATGCTGGCTAACCACTGTTGCCATTTTCTGTCCTTCACATATTCAGAAAAGGAAAACTACAGACCACTTGAAATACTTTAATCTGTACAGTCATTGGGTTTTCCTCAAGAATAGACTAAACAGCATGTTCATTTTAGTAGTTGAGTTAGGGAAACGTTGATTGGGCAAGTAATACTTTTCTTTTGTCCCTGTGGGCAAACCAGTTTTTCTTGTTCAGTGGTAACCAGCATGATATAAAATACACATATTTGGGTTGTAGTTTCTTCGTTTCATTTGTAATCTAGTATTTTGCAGGGATTGTTTTAAGTTTTCCTGTGCTACTTATATTGATCTTGACATTTCAAACTGTAAAACTGTAATGAAACCAGCAATATGCTTTGGGAAAACTAGCAGAAAATTCCATTATTCAGCACCTGAAGACCCTTTGTTTTGGTTTTTCCTCTTTATGAGTGTCTACTGCTGGTGGTTTTCTCATCAGTTGTGCACAGAAGTCACACTACGCTTATGTGCAATTTAATGCAGACAGATGAAATGGTGGGGACTTAAATTGTAATATTTAGTAGCATTGTCCTGGTTATATTGATATTTCTGAAAACAAAATGCCCTTAAGCAAGTCCTTTGAGAAATTTGGCCTAGCAGAGCTCAGTATTAGTGCTCCTAGTTAGTGCTCAGGAAAGCTGTGATGAGCTTGTTGCTGGCTTTCATATTGAAGACTGACCTATGAGATTTCTAGGCCTGGAGAGAAACTTATTATTAAGGATATGTTTCCTTAAATAGAGTGAAATCTATAAGATAGAATAAGAAACTGTCTCTAGGGCCTTCAACTATTGAGTTTAGTTTTGGGCATGCTGTAATTAAAAACAAGTAGCAGCAAAACCATTCCCCATACTAAAGGTACTTTAGATTTTTTTTTTTCCTTAATTTTCTTCTTTTCTTCCAGACTCATGTAGCATAAACAGATATGTTGTACAACAAATTTTATGTTTTGGTTGGTGATTGTTAGCAGTGCCCATTAAATAGTGTGAGATCTGGTAACAAACAGAGAAATTTTCCGTGAGAAAGAGAAGTAATACTGTGAAATGGTCCACAGCATGGAAATGATCATTTGTACCAGTTAATCTAAGTTTCTCAGTTTTATAAACTAAATTCCGTTTATTTAGAAACCAAAGAAGTAAAGGACCAGGTGGAGTTGTCTGAGCCATGTCTGATCTGTGGATCACCAGTAAGAACTTTCTGCTTTGCTGTGTTGAAGCTTTTTCTGAATGCATGTTTTGTTAAGAAACTAAATACTATGACTCTAATAGGGCTGTGTATCTGCTAATTGCTGAATGCTACCAGTTTCTGGACAAAAATAGTGATGTTAAAATATTTTAATAAAAATGCTTGTTGTCAATCACACTTTTTCCTTGGATGCGTGCAGAAAGAACTTGTAGAGGTACAAAGCAGTCTGCTTTCCATGCTCAGATGCCACTTTAGACATAGGAAATCCTGAGTGGTGTGACCTGTAGTGGTGTTTCAAGTCAGGCTTTCAAATACTTGGTCAGAATTGTGTTGACATGGACACAGCTTTGGGTGTGCTGGCCTTTAGGGAGGCTTGAGATGTCATGGGTTTCACGTTAATACCTGGATTTTCACTTCTTCTATTGAGAAGTAATACAATTTTGCTTTTTGAATGTATGGAGGTTAATGGTAACTAGTACGTTAATGCAATTTAAATAAACAATACTAATTTTTGTAGAACCTTATTTTTCTTCTCTACTCATTTGTTCTGGTACCTGTTCCATGAAGTTTCGAATCTGATTGGTTAAAAAAAAATATTGATTTGTATTGGTATGATGCATTTTTCACTAGTAAAAATACTTGTTCAGGCAGATCTCTGTATTCAATACCACACTTAAACAGACATGAAAAAACCTCACTGACCCGTTTCTGAAGGTACCACTCCCAACATTTCTTCATCTGCCATTCTACTTCTGTTGATCTGGTTGTGGAAATTAGTAGCAGTAGATGAAACAGCTGCATGCTGGCTGTATCAGTTTTAGTGTGGTTTTGGGTCAAACAAAAATAGCAGTACTTCTGTTGGAAAGAGGGAGGACTGCTGAACTGATTATACTTGTAAATGCACTGGAGTTTTACCTGGAGCACTGAGCCAAAACGGGTGCTTGTTTTGGAATAGACTTAATTAAAGTTTTGTTCAAAGGCTTTTTTGGTAAACCTGTTAAATCAGTTTGGGAGCCACTGATTTGTAGGGAACTGGTTCAGGATGTACTGTTGTTTTTCTCTCTTTTTTTTTTTTTTTTTTTTGTTTTGTGTTTTGTTGTTGCTCCTTCTACAGTTGTTCAGACTCCTTGTGCCTTTAACAGTTGCCTTATGTCACACAGTGGCAGCATGGCTGGGATGCCTCCAGCTGGAGAGGATTGTCTGGGAGAACAGCAACAGTGTGTGGCACAATGTATACCTACCTATAAGGAAGAAAAGGAGAGGTAGGAAAGGAACATTCAAGTTGTATTAATTGGTGAAAGCCATGTATAGACTTGTGTGTAGGCTGATCACTTGAGCTTGAGGGAGGGAAGATGCTGGTGTGGAATCCTATAACCACTTTTTGTTACCCTCAGAATTAGTTTCTGATACATGACACTTATCAGCCTCTGTCATATGCTTTCTGAAAATCCAAATACATTTTTCATCTTTAAACAGCTCAGCTAAATGTAGTTGACAAGAATTCTGATGGACAACTAAAGTATATATGGATTTCTACAAAATTGGGTTTTGTTTGTCCTGCCTATGAGGCTCAAAATAATTTATTATTTTGAGACAGGCTGAAGTTTGGGAATACGTTGTTTTTTGTAAGTGTAAAGATGATCTCATTTTCATCTCTCTTGACAGATGTCAAGCTGTTAATATCAGCTATTCTATGCTTCTCTGGAGCTTTCACTGCTGTTGTTTGTTTGGGACACTTTGTTTAAACCAGATGATGATCCTAAAGTACAGTTCATAACTAATTCTCAGAACTGCTCCTGGCACACTTTAAATGTGGGTGCAACATTTACTATCCTGTGGTGTAAAAGCTGGCTTCAGTATGTGTGTATTAGTAGCTCAATCATTTGCTGTGTCCAGTCAGAGGTCTTTAATGCACACTATCCAGACCTAGTGAGTTGTTTAAATTATTTGTTCTAACACTTCACCTCTTGACATATGTATGACAGTGCTGTGCCCTAGAAATGCAGGGCAGGCTGTAAGGTGTGGGTTGATACATAAGATGAAAGAGCTGTACGTTCTAAAACACCAGAATACATAACCACGGGGATGCATCATTTCAGTTTCCTGAAAGTAACAATTCACTTTCATCACAGTTATAAACAGGGAAGTTGTGCTACTGTTGAGGAGACAGCTGTCTCCCTACCTAATCACGTTCCATATCACATCTGTCAATCAGGCTCTCTATTTTTGACTGCAGGAGCAAACTTAGCCATCATTAGCATGATACTTGTGTTGTAAGGTTAACCAGGGTAGAGGAGCAATCTGGAGCTAATTCCAAACAGCTGGTTAAGGTTTCCTCAATTTGTTTGTGTTGTATTAAAATAGTTAAGTTAGAATACACCCAATAAGAAGTTTTTCAATAAGTGCCTTTTCTCTTATTTTGCACTTTTTTTGAATCTTAACTGCACCACCTGCTTGTGTGTGTGGGAGGAATGAATAATGGAATGTAGAAAAGATGTGACTGGGAGTGGCTTTGGACCTCAGTTTTCAGGTAAGTGTTCAGGGACATGAAGGGCAACAAGAAGGGCTTCTGCAAGTATATCAGCAGCCAAAGGAAGGCTTGGGAAAACATGGAAAAAGCTGAGGCACTTGACGCCTTTTTTTTCCCTTGGTCTTTATTGGTAAGATTTGCCTTCTGGAGTCCCAGGCCTTGGATACTAGTGGGAAAGTCTGGAGCAGTGAAGACTTAGCCTCAGTAGAGAAGGACCAAGTAAGGGAACATTTAAACAAAATTGCTGTAAGGAAGTCCATGGGACCTGACAGAATCCACTTAAGAGTGTTGAGGGAGCTGATGTTGTAGCAAAGCCACTCTCAATTATTTTTGAAAGACTGTGACAATAGAAGATGATTCCTGAGGACTGGAAGAAAGCAAGTGTCACTCTTGCCTCCAAGAAGGGCAAGAATATCTGGAGATTTACAGACTGATCAGCCTCACTTTGATTCCTGGGAAGATGATGGAACAAAGTCTTGTGAAGCCATTGCCAAACATATGAAGGACAAGAAGGTGATTAGCAATAGTCATCATGGATTTATGAAGGGGAAATTATGCTTTACTAAGCTGTGAGCCTTCTGTGCCAAAATGACTAGGTTGGTGGATGAAGGAAGAGCAGTTAATACTGTTTGACTTTAACGGTGCTTTTAACATTTTCTCCCTTAACACCCTCATTGACAATCTAGCTGATGTGCAGTGTAGATAAGTAGACAGTGAGGTGGATTGCAAACTGGCTGAAATGCTGGCCTCAAAGGGTTGTGAGCGGTGGCACAAAGTCCAGCTGGAGACCAATTACTAGTGGTGTACCCTAGGGGTTGATAGTAGGGCCTGGACTGTTTAACATCTTCATTAATGACCTGAATGATGGGACAGAGTGCGCCCTCAGCAAGTTTGCAGATGATACAAAGTTGGGAGGGGTGGATGACACAACAGGCGGTTATGCTGCCATTCAGAGGGACCTTGACAGGCTGGAGAAATGGGCTGACGGGAATCTCATGTTCAAAAAGGTTCAACAAGCAAATCTGCTAGAAGGGTGTCTGCATTCCAGCACCGTCATCCCCATACTTCACTGCTCATACCATTGCCTGCTGTAGGCAGACTGCTTGTACTCAGGCTCGGGCAGCATACTGCCATTTAAACATGGTGGTTAGACTAAAAATATGCAAAACTGTTTGGAGAGAGCTATCAAAGTCCTAGAGAAGAATGTGATAACAAAATTAAAACATTTATGTTAAGGGTACTTGAAGTGTTGAGGAGGCGATTTTCACAGTTCTGGACCATTATTTAAATGTTACTTCATGTCGGAGTTCAATGAAGCAAGGAATGTGAAAGTGGTTTTAATCACAGCTTATGTAATGATTTGCCCCTTGAAAACTTACAGGGTCGCTGCTGTCTAGCCCTGTGTTGCTGAACCCGTGGTCTATTAATGCTTGGTACAGTCAGCCCTGCTGCCACAAGTTGCATGTCGTTTGTAAGTTATTTCTTCGTGAAAATGCAACATCTTGTCCAGCTGTCTTTAAGTCTTCAGAACTAGTGTTGCCACTTTATGTTATTGTTTGCTTAAGCACATCTTTTTCAAGATTTCAGATGTTCATGTAGTCTTGGTTTGTAATTCTCATCTTTAAAAATGTTTTATCTGGAGTTAATGGTTACACAAAAAGTGGATTGTGAAGAGACAAAGCCTTTGAGTATGAAGGCTAAGAGGAGTGCTAGGAACAGACTCCTTAAGTTGTCTATGTTTATAGGAAACCAAAATAGCTTTAATAGAACTGTTGGACTGTATGTTAAGCATCTTGTGTGTAGCCATATAAAGCATTTGATACAAGAAATTGGAGTCCAAAAGAAGGACTTGAAGAAGATGACCTCAATTGATTGTCACGCCCAAACTTGCACAGTAAGTAGGGTTTGTGTGAACTCTGGAAGGTTTTCATAAACCTTATTATAAAGCAAAAGTCTAATGTGACTACACTTGCTTGAAGGAGTGAAAAGCAACAGTTTTGTAGCATCAGGGCTCCATCCAATCTTAGAAGCAGGTAGTCGTTCACAAGCTTCAGGTGAAAAACGTGGAATAGCTATATGCTACAAATGATGCTCTTTTCTGCTAAAAAGCCCAATGTATCAATTTCTGTTATTTAGGGTTTTGTTGCTGGTCTGTTGTACTACATTTTTATCATGGTCTGAGACTGTGACATCCTTCCATGGCTTTGTTCTTTCATGAATGGTGGTGTATGACTGAAAAAGCCATCACAAGCTTCTGAATTACAGGTAGTCTCCGGAATGGACATACTCATCAACACACTTAAGCCAAAAGAAAAAAAATATAGCTTGATTCATGTGACCATGCAAAGAAAAATTTTAACTTGGTGCCACTAATACTTGACACAGATGTTCACCTATACCCACAACACCTTTATGGGCTTCTGTGGTTATCTTTTTACTTATGTTGGCTTGGTAGATTTGGCACAGCTAAGAGTGAATTTTATTAGTGCATCAGTGATAGATGTCCACGTGTATTCATTTAGATAGTGAAATTGCACAAGTATCACAAGTCTGTAAGAGAAGGCAGAAGGCAGGCTGGAGGTTTAACAAAAAAAAAACCACCAAACAAAAAAAACCCAAACCAACAACAAAACTCTCCTAGTATACTGAATCTAGAAATACTGTTCCATATGCTGTATGGATTCCAAGGTACTGTTTTATAACCACTTTTAAAGGGGCTTTCTCAAGCTTATTTATAAATCAAACTACTGAAGACTTAAATGTGCTGCAGCATTTTCTGTTGACAGATATACTTAAGAGCCTATGTATCATCATACTGCAATCAATTGCAATCAGTTTGGCAATTGCTTAGATAATCCTTGTTGGAAGGAATATGTCAATGGAAAGAGATTCCTGTTTTAATCCTAATAATGCAAGCTGGAATGTGTGGTGTCTGCTGGATTGTTTTTTGAAGTGGATGCCAGAAATTCTTATGATAAAATCAGGAATAATCATTATGCCAATTTAAGGAGACACCAGCTCCACCCCAGAAGTTCATAGGAAACAAAATCTGGAAATTTGATCCAAGATGAGAAGCGTATGTTGGCCTTGGAATACCTCTCACTTACCCCAAATGTGGGTACCCAAATTCTAGAAGCTGATCTGCCTGTGTGACCTTAGTTTTATTTCTTGTCTATGAAATTGATCTGAGAATTTTGAGATGCTCTTGGCAGGGAATTGATAAGAAAAATATTTATACTGTTGCAGCTGTGTGGTTCTTCCTCATGTATGTACTTGATTCCAGATATCTAGATCCAAGCAGGAATTAAATGGGGTTGATTTTAAAGGGATGGTAGTCAGTCAGCTCCCTGGTATGTGCAGTAGAGTGACTGCTATGTAGTTTGCGGTAGATTCTGAAGTGGCAAAACAGTTAAGAAGTATTTTAACAGAGGTGGTTTCTCATTTAAAATAGGAGTAATTATGGCACAGTGTAATGTGTGAACCATATCATTACAAGCAGGTAAGCAGTCCAGGAGGTTATAAAAATTCAGCCAGGGTTTTTTGATAAATTTTGCTCAATTTGAAATTGGACCTCAAGAGCTAACTTTTGCACTTAGATCTTGCTGAATGCAATTTAAGCTGAACCCTAACAATACAGTGAAAGCAAAACAGTTTTGTAACAACTCGTTGAAGAAGTGATTTTTTTTTTCTGCAACTTTGTACAGAGTCCAAGTAGCAGCTCATAATATAGCTGCTCTTTCTAAAAAATTTATGTTTATGAATCTTTTCTATCTACTAACATTTTATTGCTATTTAAAGTAGCATTTGTTAATTTAACAATACTTTTAGTTCCTGAAAAATAGAGATCTCATTCTTCCTTTGCTTTGTAGGAAAGGGTGTGTATATAGTATAAGGAATGTAACTGGAATCTGTAAATCTTGGCATCTGGTTTATTCAGTCTGGATCATGTGATTTGCTTTGTCATTGTGTAAAAAGTACAGTATGTAAGTGTGCTTCACTGTTTGAATTAGGATTTAATATATGCAAGCTCAAATTTGACTCTGTGACTTGGCTCTGTTTTATTGCTGTGTGTTGCTTGCACAGTTCTCTTTGCTATTTGATAAAATGAGATTCTGTTCCTCAAAAATTCTTAGCTGTTATTTTAATCTGATGTTAAAAACTGAGGTAATGCATTTTATCTAATGTATTAAGAGCTTGAACTGGAAAAAATATTAACTGCTGAGATCTCATCTGCCAGCTTTTTTTCTTCCCCATCTCAGTTTCAAATACAAATATCTAGAAATGCAAACTGATTTGCTGGCAGTTGTTAATTGAACTAAATATGAGAGCAAGCTCATCCAACTGTCTCACTCCAGTAAACATTTTTAAGGGTTTATAGCACTGAACCAAACCTCACTGAATGAAGCTTTTATGTAGTTTTCAGTGGACATTTTACTAAAAAAAGATGGAAAGGATATTGCTTATTTGCTCAATGCTCCCCATTTGCATAAACTTCAAGAAAAATGCAGAGATCAGTGCTCCATGTTAGGGAGAAATGATAACTAAATAAAAAGGTCTAATAATAAAACCACATTTGAAGTAGTCATTCAAGTAGTCTGGGCCAATCTTTTTGTTAGTTGAGTACTCGAGAAGATAAGACTTTTTGACCAGTAAAGCAGTAATTTTACTTAGGAGGGAAACAGATGAAATATTACCAGTTCATTTAGGAACCCTGCAGTTTATTGTTGACCTAAACAGCTTGTTCTATAAGGACTTGGTGCCAGTACTAAGAAACAGGGAAAATGAGCCTAATCAAAATACTTGTTGACATTGTTCCTTGACATCTCCTACAGGTTTGGGGCTGTAGTCCTAAAAAAGGAAACACAGAAAAAGCCACAAAAGCAGTAGACATTCCATCGTTCCTAAACAGATGAATACAGTTGCCTTAGTGAACAGACCTGGACTACATTCTGATAAATTCCAAATCTCTATATTGGAAGAGATAGCAAATAAATATTTTGTTCTGCTAAGCCAATTTCAGGAAACATGTAACTTCAAAACAGAATTGATGTAACAAATTAAAGCTTTAACACAAGACCACAACATACAGAGCTTAACAAATATATTGTTCCTAGTTCCCTGCGGCTGCAGAAGTGGACATGTTCACCAGGATTTCTGCAGTGGACAAGACTTGCTTAGAAAAGCCTCGATGTTCTTGGACAATAATTTTTTTGGAAGCTGAAATGAGTAACTAGCAAAACTGTATTTATTATCCTAATCTCCAAATTTGCAAGCTTGTTACTGCTTTCCTGACAGGATGTTTTGGAGGACAGTGTGTCCCTCCCTTGAGGTCAAGGCAGGACAGGGAATAGATCTTCATTCTTAAGAACTGGAGCCATTTTAAACAATGATGCACCTTTGATATGTGATTGTCTGCAGAGAAGAAGAGTATCAGCTACAACACTTCCTCATATTGTTGTGTACTCAGAAACATGTCACTACGAAAGTCTCAAATCTTTACAAAGTCCATGTTGTAAACTGGAGTGTGTGCAAAGCTGTAATTTATGAAAGCTCAGTTTCTCTAAGACCTTTATACTAATCAGTTTAAAACTCTACCCCTGCTTTTTAGATATAGTTTAGCAGGTTGTTTTACTCCATGTGACACAGCTGTTTTAAATGTAGCAAGATAAATGTTGAGGGGGATTATTTTGGTGGTTTGTTTGTTTGTTTGTTGTGTCCCATCCCCCCTGTCCCATCCCCTGCTGCCCTCCCCCGCCAAATCATGACTTTTAATATATGTCCTTCACATCTATATAGGCTGACTAGTAAACAACTTAATAGTAGAATTAGAGGGCTGGGTTGGTGGGGATTTTGGGGGTTTGTTTTTAAAGCTGTTTTTTCTGCTGGAAGTCTCCTTGTGAACTTTTCTCTGTGGAGCAACTGCCTTCTGTCCTTATGGGGCTGTGAGTTGGTGTTAGGTGAGTGCTTCTTCTGGATTACTTGGATTACTGCTGCTCATTATGGATTGCTTGGATTACTGCTGCTCATTACGTAGGTTTCCCAATTTGAAGGAGTGTCACTAGTTCAATTTCAGTGGCATGGATGTAACATTTCAAGAACTACTTGACACAAAGAATGCAGGAGGTATCATGCCAGCCAATGAAGATTGGGTTTCTTTGCTCACTGGCCTGCACGCTAAATTCTAAACCAGCGGTTTAATGTGTTTTCCCAGGTGTAGCACTCTGCTTATGGGGGTGCTGGTCTGGAAAATCTGTCCTGAAACTGTTGTCCAAAAAAGCTGAATCCCATTTTACTGATGCCATATAATACGCTTTCAGATGAGTGCAAAGGAGCTGTCTTTGTAAATTAAAATGAAATTATGAAGGGAGGTGTGTGTGGCGTGCTGTGGTGGTGTTATTTTTTTCCCCTAAGATCTGAATGTAAATCTGATCTCTGATTACAACTAAAAGAGCTGCCAGAAGATCTAATGCAGTGGTTTGATAAGTGGTTAGCTCTTTGGGGAGGAGGTTTGGGAATGAATATCAATTTTCATAAAAGGTTTGATTTTTCATGTTTAAAAAAAAAAAAAAAGGTGCTCTATTCAGGCAGTAGACTCTACTGACCAGAACGTCCTTTGAAACAAAATCATTGTTTATACAAAGCTGTAGACTTGCTTCAAAGTAGAAGTTTTAAGTACTGATACTTGCTAGGAATTTAGGATTTAATTAAGAAGTGGCTGACATGCAGAAAGCCACATGCCAACTTAAGCTAAATATGTAGATTTCTAATAGAAAAATGAGATAGTAATTAATAGCACCTAGCAATTTCATCAGGGATTATAATTATTTTGTAATTCTAAGTAAACTAGACATAATTTTGGCACTTGTGGCAGCTGTAAAGCAAATCTTTTCCCTTTAAAGGGGAAAAAAAAAAGGTGGGAGAAGGATAGGAGAGGAAATAATGGGAGACAGGGTGGGTAGGCTATTTGGATTAGATTTAATATTCACAACATAGTGGTGTGTTGACTACTGTGATGAAAACTTTCTATTAGTACCTTCAGGGAGATGGGCAAGAGGGGATTATAGCTGTGACATTCCTACTGAGAGTCTTTAAGTTTGGTTTCTACAGAAATGAAGAGGACAATTGTCCACTCCCGAGCCCTCCCGAATATAAATGTGATGTTGCTTTTCACTTGCTGGATTGACACTGTGTGTTGGGGTTTGGGGGGGGGGTGGTGGGGTGTTTGGTTTTTTTTAGCTGAGAACAGAAAATGGAGATGAAAAGGCATGAATTTTCCTTGAGGTCGGAGCTTGCAGAGAGGCAGTTTCATCTGTCTGTGTTCTTTGCATGGGTTGCTGAGGTCTGAAATCGGTTGCAGCAGCGGGGCAGTCCACCTGGGAAGCTGTGACGGAAGGCCACAGCAGAGCGGCGCTGGGCTCTCTGAAGACCTTTGTCTTCACTGTATAGAGTACATACAGTACTAGTCCAAGCTCTTCTTTAACCTATAATCCCAAGCATAGTAGTGATTTGGATCGATTTAATTCAGGAATCGTTTTTGCATGTGGATCAAGGGAGTGGGATAAGATAGTGTAAAAGCCAAGCATTATTCTGCAGTGAAACTTTACAAGTTAAGTGAGTTGGAAGTCTGGCCCTAACTTATGTTTTGCTATTAGTATTAGGACTTGATTTTGTACTTTGGTTACCTGAACTCTGGTGGAAAGTGTGGGGTTCCCCCCCCCCCCCCCCCCCATTTGCCTGTAGGATATTTCGCTATGAATGTGTTCAAAACATAACACTTTGGTATATGTTTAAATAGTAATTGATATTGGGGGTGGGTATTTCCTGATACTTAATGATGGTTTAGAAGAGTTAGTCATCATTGGCCAGGAAATACCAGCTCCAGATTAGACTGAGTTCAGTTATCTAAAAGATATTTCAGTGTCCATCTAAATGTGGTACATTGTCAGAGACATTGTGTTCATAATAGCATCTTGTTTTGGTGTTTAATTATAGAATAAGTAGTGGTATGTGGGTTGTGTGTGCTATAAATATGTTGTCTTGGAGTCATTGCCTCTGCTGCCCCAGCTTTTGGGAAGTGGTTAGACAGCATGGCCTAAAACTTGGCTTAAATTCTGTAACTGTAAGAATTGCTTTTGGATTCTCAAATTGAAGAATACTTGCTACTTCTTCCCCCCGCCCCTCACCCCCCCCACACCCCTTGGCAACCACAGTTGCTGTCTGTGTAAATTTTACAGTATACTTCAGTTTGGGATTAAAACTGCGTCTTTTCAGGTTGATCAGGTTCCCTTCCACTTTCCGAATGGGTATGGTGATCTTGTGAATCATCAGACATTCAAGAGTCTTACAAATGTTTACATCAACTTATGTTCTTCCGTTTACAGATTGACTTGGTGCATGTATGTACTTTTTCCTTGTCATTGACAGAAAGTTAAAGCACTGATATTAGAGAAAATTGGTGTTTTATTCTCTCCCCTTCCCCCTCCCACAACCTTTATACAAATTGAAGGAGGGGCTTCTTTTGCTAATTATACTCTTTCCTACCATAGCAAAAAGCATTTTAGACTTGTGTTGGATTTTCACAGAAGTTCGTCAAACTTTTTTTCAAGGCAAATTACCAGTCTTTTGATAGGGTTGAGCAGATGCCTTGATAAACTTTAGATCACTATTTAAGAGATCTTGAGAGATAAAATACCAGTAAGGCTGAGTAATGTTTCCTTTTTAATCCCATTCATCCTGCTTACCTCAGTTTAGATAAAGATGTGCCTCCTCCTTGCAGGAAAGGGTGCAGATGTGATAAAGCCTTTTGTACCAGCCAATAAACTGGTCAAATAAACTAGATGTGGAGTGTACAGTAGATGGTGTGTAATGATCTTAATAGCTTTAGTTATGTAAAAACAAAACAACCCCCAAATTGCTGATGATCTCCTACATAATAAGTGTATCTTGTTACTGTATAACTTCTGCATTTTTTTTCTATGTTATTTTTTCAATATTGAGAACTCTCTCAAGGGCCTGAAATGCCAGATGTAATTTATCACCTCATATAATGCTATTTGAAAGCACTTCCCCAGTTTTTTGTGGGTGGATATAAATTAATGACGATGTTAATTCTTCCATGGTTAGGTAGTCAGAATTTGGAAAGCGTGAAATCCTTTTCCTAGTTAAAAAAAAAAAACCAAAACATATTGGCAAAAATTCATTGTACAGTGTTAAGATTGGACTCTGCATCTTTATCTTATAATAAAATTGAGGTATTGAATTTAAACTTTCTTATAAAAGATTAGATTTGATACAGTTAAAAGGCAAAATCACTTCTCCAGTGATAGCTATAATTCTGCTGATTTGAGGCTGCTTAATGCCTTAATGTGGGAAGTAGCAATCCAGAGAAGTGCTCTTATCAAATAATTGCATGTGCCATTGAAAAGGGATGGGATATTTTACAGAAAATATCTAGAAAAAGAGGTATGTATGTTATAGTGAAGTTGAATGACCTCTTTGTCATTCAACAGCGTGTTTAGAAAAGGTGGTGCATCTTTGTGGATGACAGCAGTATGTTACTTCCTACAGTAACAGAACTGCTGTCTCGGAATCCTTACTCTTCTGCTCTCTTTGGTGAAGCAGGCTCTTTGCAGCTCGGTGCTCTCTAATTTTCAGATGGATAGTTAGTCCCCACTCTTCTGGAACATGTGCATCTTATTACTTGATCTCTCTAAACCCAGTAACAGCTCATACAGGGTTCATACAGTCATACAGGGTTCTACTCTGGTGCTTTCAATCCAGTGTACAAGCATTAGCTTGGCGTGATAGAATAAGTAAGTTTACTGAAGAAAACTGGACAAAAATGCAGAGGCTGGTGTATACCAATATCAAAAAACTCTGGTAGTTATAACCAAATATTGTTTTTGTTTTCTGACATTAAAAAAAAAAAAAGTATTTGTAACCGTTTGCAGACCCCTTTTCCAGAGATACTTAGTCCAGATATTTGCTCCAGTCTTTACTATCTAGGTAAACCATGTTGACTGAATATTTGTGGGGAGTTGAGGGGGGATTAAAAGCACCGGTGACTTTTGTAATTCAAGGCTGAAGTGAGAAATTCTGGGAATGTCTTCCTGACTGTCTTAATCTCTTTTCTGCCTTTTGGCTTCTTTCCTTCTCAGGACAGGTGAATTTTTACAGCTGTGACCTTGTAAAAATGTATATTGGGACTTAACTGTGTAATTGTAGGCCTCTGTGCTTCCATTAAGTATTACGCTCCTTTGGAATAGGCTAAAACTTCCTGCTGTCTAGGCTTGTAACTAACTTATTAGTACACCTAGAGATCTTCTGCATGGTTATTTTCATAGGTGCGTGCTGAAGAGTAAAGTAGCTCTATCAGTCAAACAACAACTTTTGGACATGGTAAGTGAAAGCAGGATTCATGAATAACACTCGATTCAATTTATAGAACTAAACGTACTACGTGGTTTACGTATGAGAGCCAGTTTAAAATGTTTCACTCTGGACGTTACCCTACTCCTTGCCAGTTGTTTTTGCAAGTTTTCTTAGGTTATCGGTGAGCACAGCTGGAGCTGGCTAAGCCTTGCATGTGCCTTGAAGATGCAGAGGTAGACGAGGCATCTCCTGTAGAGAGCAAGGAACCTGCGGGTGGCCTGTCCCACTGATGCAATTGCTCAGGCTTTGCAGAAAAGGCATAGTGTCACTGAAGGTCTTGCTTAAGTTGTTGTACCCAAGAGGAGGACCGTTACCGCCTGCTAAAAACCACTGGTTTCCGTTCTCTGTAATGGAAGGATGGACTTTATGAGCACGTTAACTGCAGGACCAAAGAAAAAAGGGTGCAGTAGATTATTTTTAATTTTATGTCGACAGTGTCAGTGCTGCTTCTGGTGAAATGCAATAAATGGCAGTCATGATAAGCTGCGGTAGTTTCTGTAGCAGGATATAGCTACTGCTTCGAATAGAGGTGTCCTCATGTATTATGATTGTAGTAGTCTCTTACAAAATATTTGCTTGGGAGTCAGGTGTCTCAGAACTGATGCAGGTGCTACCAAAACCTGTGCAAAAGCAGGCAGCTGGAGATGGCTTCAGTTTGTGTGCACTGCAGTGTCTTACAGATCTGAACTAGGTACCTCCGACGTAGCCTTTATTTTGACCCAAGGCCATGTCCAGTTTGTTTAGGTTTCCCAGAAGCTTTTCAGTGTGCCTGACCCAGAAGGAAGGCTGTCCAGGCCCTTCCTGTTGTGTGTCATGTCTGTGTACCTAAGGTGAGGGGATGTGGGTGGTGAAGAGAATTTGCAGGGAGTGTCTTGGGGCAATCCGTACAGCGAAGCCTGTGTCACAGCCGCATTCTCGCCTTACGCGCTCTCTCTTGCAGAGGTTTACCTTTTCATGCTCTGAATTTTTGAGAATTATATCATCTGGATTTATTTGTGTGTACTGTAACTGGCCAAGTCTGTGTGGGTAGTAATCAGTGGGCTGCTTAAAACAACAGACATTTTTTTCAAATGGTAAGTTAAGTACTATGGAAACCAACAACTTAATTCTACAGGTAAAAGTGAGCGTTTCATAGGAGGTGGAAACCAACAACTTAATTCTACAGGTAAAAGTGAGCGTTTCATAGGAGGCTTTTCTTTTCAGATCCTGGGTGGACTGGATTCAAATTATTAATGGAGGTATTTGTTAGCACTTCTGATTGAATTAGGTACGACAATGTACTCTGTCAGTTCTGCTTTCTTAGACCAGTTGAGTAATGTGTTTATTCCCTGAACTAAGCTTGTGAACTTCCGCTTCATTTCTTGTAAACTGAATACCACATCTTTTTACCTTAAGATTTTGTGAGTTTTATAATTTGAGAGATTCTATGGAAGATTGTAAATGAATTGTGAGGCATCCTCAGGAAGTTTATTCCTTTTAAAACGTGTATTCTAATGTAGCTGAGAACATTGTCTACAAGTGCTTTTTAAGTTCTCTGAACTCATCTCTACCAAAACCTTTAAATTTAGTGAGATCTTTAAATAATATTTATAATTGTACTCGTAGTGGGAATCTTTAACCACTTACAATGGATTCAGAAAATTAGCTCCTAGTTACTGATCTGTTGAAACAGTTTGAACCTTTGAAATGTATTAAATAAATACTGGGGGGTTTTACTTTGTATTTAATAGTTAAATTTGAATGTTTCTCTAGTTTGAAGACTTGAGCCTTGCTTGGATTTGCTTTTAAACATCGTACTCAATAAGCAGATCCATAATGCTATTAATATTGAGATTTCTACTCAAAATCTATTTCTTCTGTGATGCGTGTCAATAATTAGCCACCTTAAAAGCTGGGTAAGGTGCCACTTAGCAATAGCTGTGCTAATGATGAAGTAATTTCTTTTTACTCATGTTTTAGTCCTTATTTCCTTAATTTTTTCCTCCTCAGACCTAGGACATAATGCATAGTCAGTAATAGTGACACACATTGCCTGCTCCCATAATCTGTGGGTAACTATATCTTCAAAAACCACATTGTTTATTTTCTTCCGCATTCCCAAAATAATTGTATGAAGGAGAATTAGAGCCAGAGGACTCAGTTCTGATTTTGCATCAAGGTAATAATGGATTAACTTTACATAATGTGCATCAACCTGGGATGCTTAGGTTTTACAGAGGTGTTCAGTCATCTCTCTTGCTGGTGTCTTGCAATTCCCGGGGTCCCTTCTGGAGTCTCCCTTCAGAAAGAAGGAGAGCTTCACATGTTGTAGCTATTTTAATTTTACCAACATAACTGTTTTTATGTGTAACGTAATATTATTATCCAGCAGGAGATACAGCCTCCTACTGTGAACCTCAAGACTATCCAATATTTTAGGAATGCCTTCTAACCTTCTTTCCAGCATCAGGGAAATCAGTATGTCAAATATCCCTGTCTTGCACAATCCCCACCCCTCTACCTCTTTAGGGAAAAAATTTGCAAGCTTGCTTTAGGTGTCCTGACTATTGTGAAATGCAGGATTATATATTTTTTAAATCTAGTCAGATTTTAATTGTTTCATAAATCCAGGCTGGCTTCCAGAAGGGGGCCCTAACAGTAACAAAATTTACGAATTTCCTTCTTAGTAGAAAAGTCACTTAACTACAGAGAATATTTTGAAAAGTAAAAATATTCTTCGTAGAACAGCATCCCTCCAAAAAACCAATTAAACAAACAAAAAAACCCCTGGAGTAAAAACAAACTGCAAAAACTGGAGCAGATCGTATGTATGTTCATCTATGAATATGATCTTAAGCATGGGCAGATTTTAGGTATGTTCTGTGAAGTTAATTTATCTGGTCATTCAAATGTTTTTGGATCTTTTGCTTTATTAGATGGTAATAAGGAAGGATGGAATTGGCTTATCTGCTCAGCTCTGATGTCCAAGTTTTAATTCACGCTGTTTGAAATACTGAAACTTTTAAAGATTAATCTCAATTACTCTGGAAATTACCACTACATCAGGAATTATAGAAGTTAATTTTAATAAAAAGTATTCAATCTGAGTCTGTCGTCAAGTTAGTAACCTATACTATGATTTTTCACTGCAGAAGCAGGATAGGAATGATACAGAGCAACTGCCAGTCTTACAGTCCCTCTCTGAGACAGAAAACATGGAAGTGCCTCTTGCTGCAAAGTTGGGTTTGCAGTACAAAACTCAGACCTCCAGGGAGGCTGCTGATGCTCCTTAGCCTAGCCTAGCAGTATGTCAAACATATTTGTGTTTTGTCTTCATCCTTATGTCTTGTGTTACAGGGCAGTCTGCTACCAGTTAATGTATTTTTTTCAAACAAATTTTACTTGTTTTATCTAGAAAAGATAAATTCAGTAACAGGATTGTACTGCATGCATCAGTGTGTAATATATGGGGGAATTTGTCTATAGCCCAAACCCCTGATTTCTTCCACAGCCTTATCTCTCAGTTGCTCTGTTTTCATGAGAGTTCAGAGTGCGTAGGCGATATGCCTTAAAGTAGGCCCCTTCCTGAATCTCCTCTTCTTCCATAATTTTATATTGCTGAAACTTTACTCAGTGTGTAATTAGTATTTGGGTCTCCTACATATGACTCCAATCTCCTCCTGTATCTACAGAACTAGATATTTATAGCAAACCTGCCTAAATTTATTATTCCAGCAGTGAGAAACTGATTCAGTGCGCATTGTGATTTCTCCTGCGCCTACGTCAGTGACCAACTGTTGAGTTTTGGCATGCGTTGCATTCCTGGGTGTGGTTGTAGGACAATCCAAGATAGCCTCGGTTATCTTGGCTTTGTTACAGCAGCCTGTCGAAGTTCAGAAGTTCACATTAGAGGCTATGAAAAGCATTTCATTCCAGATTGTGAAGTTATTTTTTCACCTTCATCTTTACTTCTTTTTTTGCAAGATTTGAGGGAGAGAGAAGTTACATGGGTAATAAGAAAGGCATGGTGTAGTTCACAAACTCAATAAATTTTAAAAATATTGTGAGTCATAGGAATAAAAATTTCTGTAGTTGTGGTTGCTTTTCAGCTTTGGGGTTTAGAATCCTGGGTACGCTAAATTTAATCCTATTCTTTCTGCTATAGATGCAGGGTTAGGGAGGTTTCATCTTGTAACACTAGTAAGTCTACTTCAGCCAGCATGACTGTAATGTTTAATCTCGAGAAGCTTCTAAAATGGAGGTTGACTGACCAAGACAGGACTCAGCAGTGAGTTAAGGTTGAACACAGAAGGACTAAGTACGGGAAAGAAAACGAAGACTGAGCATGGAAAAAGAAAACCCACAGTAGTTGTCAGACATGATGCATAGACTGCAGCCCCTTCTTGTGACAAGGAACTCCCAAGAGGCAATGTGAATATGCGTGTACTGGAAACTGTTGCCACTTAATAGTGTTGGCATCGCTCAAACTCGAGACTTGGAAAACCTAAGAAAGTTCTGTTGGTTTGTATCGTCAGACACTGTAATTTATAGAAATGTTTCTGTATAATCCCTGTATAAACAGTGCTGGAGGTCAACTTCCAGTGGTCATATTTCACAATAGAGAGAGGTGGAAAAGGAGAATGTGATTTTTGCAAATGTGGCCTCTTTCTTTATAGAGTATTTTCTCATAGACAGTGAGGAAACAATAAGAATGTAGAAGTCATTAAGAACTCTGAACTTGTTCAAATACTTCAGCTCTCCTTAACAGGAAAGATGGAGTGATGAAACTAGGCTGCTCTTGCAAATTCTTACGTTGCTACTTTTGCAGCTTGATAAATTTTATTGAAGAAGCCTTATTTATGCAAAATATTGAGTGTAAATAACTGAAGAACATGTTATTGCGTAGATGATTGATCTTTTTTGGGTAATATTTGTGAGTTCATCAACTTTGCCTAACCACTGGAAAAAATCAATTTGGTATAACTCTTAAATATGCTTGGTGTGAAATTTGAGGAAAGGTTGTTTGTGGCTTCCAACAATACTTTTTGAGGCATGTAATACAAATACCTGTAGATACTTGCATAATTTTACTGTCACGAGGCTAAATTGGCCACATAAATATATGTAATATATATTTGGCTTTTTCTCCTCCTGATTTGTATGAGTTCTGCAATGCTGCTCTTTCGGAGTAGGAATCCAGCTTCTCAAGTCTCGATGCTGGGAAAACTGTGTGATAAAATGCTTGTACTTGTACTCTCTACAGTGGTAAGCTAGGCTGCTACAAATGTCAAAAGAAACCTCTTACAGAGTGATGAGTTCTGTAGTTCTTGTCTGAGAACCCTTTCCTTTTCCAGAAAATAATACTACTGGAGGAGACCACTGCCTTTAATAGTGGTAGCTGTTTGTTTGATGCGATGTGTGCAGCTCCAGAAAGCTGCAGGTAAGATGCTGCTGTGTAGATGATCTCGGGAGGTGAAGTTTGAGCTGGGAAGATACAGAACAAACCATAAGCAGAGTAGAAGGATGGCACTGTAATATAGATAAGCGGCACCTGATGGACAATCAGCCTTTGAAATGAAATTTGTCCTTTAAGAGGTAATGTGAGGTATTTGCACCCAGAAAGTGCTAGAAAATGCATCCTACCCATTCTGATGTAGACAGCCTTTGGTTTGTTAGTGCTTTGTTGATGTATGTTTGCAAGACACTATTTGCCATCGGTTAACCAGGGGTGAAGATTGCTAAAGCTGCTGGAACAACAGTGGAGTTTGAGTGGACTTTCTAAGTTCTGCCATGTGCACTAATGTTTTCCAGCCAAGTGAAATATGTGGCTTTGGTAATCTCAAAGGGACGTAAAATGATGCTTGGTCCCACTGGGGTTGAGGTCAAGATTGACTCTCGTGGAACTTGCCAGCAAGAAGGGATTATGCCAGCTTCTTAGGAGATCTGATTTTCCTAGAGTGCAACAAGCTGGCTTTCTATCTCAATTCAGTACCTATGTCACTGACTTGCTATTTGCATCCCCTGCTCATAAGTTCCATTCCTGTGAATGTAGTAAATAAGGTAAGTTTAATGTACATAGAGGTATTGTAGGACAATTGAGGAACATGTAATTGATTCCCTGTGAAGGAAGGTGGTGTTGTCTCCCACATAATTTTAATGATGTTCTAAATGGTGGTATCAATATTATCAATGTCCTGTATGCTGCTTATTTTATAAGGGACAACTGCATATTCTGTAAGGAATAGACTTTTTTTTTCTGGTTTCTGGACTTAGGAAGGGAAGGCAGAGGGCACTGTTAAGAATGGTGATCTATGAATGGAGTAGTTATGCTACAGTCACCTGCCAGAATAATTGAGTTTATTCAAGGTGCTGCTTGAATCAGTGAACCCTGTGACTAGTCCCTGGTGAAGATAACACAGTTGTGACTTTTATGGTTGTGTGAATCTGGCAGCACAATATCCAGTATCCTTTGCACTGAGTCCCTCTCATGCCTGCCCTGCTACTGGGTGCCAGCTGTTACATTGCAGGCATTTTTAGACTGCTTTCCTCTTCATCCTGTCTTCTGCTACCAAGCTCAGTTGCCACCCCAGGAAGCAGCTGTCTTTTGTGGAAGTAAGGTGATGTGTTGCCATCTTGGTATGGAGAACAAGGCACATGATTTCATCTACCAGCCTGGGCAGCAGCAGCAGCAGCACTATTTCCTACTTGCCTAGGCTCATACTGCTTCTATCTCAAACTCATTCATACCAGGAGTGAACTTCATTGCTTGCCACTGTGGTCATCCACTGGCAGGCAAGGCACAATTTGGCAATGGTAGAATCTGAATACGTTATTCAGAGGAAACTCCTGCGAGTGATGACTCGGTTACTTTGATCTGCTGCTTGCTCTGTGCTGTGACTGGTAGCAGTGTGCTGTGCTGCAGATGTGGAAAGGCTGCCGATGTGTGCAGGATTTCAGGGTCGTTGGGTGATATTTCTGTCTGCTGAAGTGTTTTCTGACTTTTACTCTTCCGATTCTCTCCCCTATGCTGACGTGGGGGGAGTGAGCAAGCGGCTGTGTGGTGCTTAGTTGCCAGCTGGGGTTAAACCATGACAAGGCTGGAGTTAAGATCTCATTGTGGTACTGGAAAGACAAAGTATTTTGGCTAGATTGTTAAAGAATCGAATATACTGCTTCCATTTCTTGATCAATGTTTCCTTTAAAAAAATCTTCATTACCATGGAGGAATTTTGCGATTATTAATTTGATATTACGTGAAAAGGGTAGAAACCATCTCTTTGCATGTCTACTGACTTATTTATTTAGAGAAATATATTTTCATCGTTAGGTATACTTAATGTAGGTTTGTATAACTGAAGTGTTTTTTCTCTCCACTGAGTCTAATGGGAGTATAAATAACCAGTTTGGATGTGGACCCCTGGATTTATAGACATCTTGAGCTGAATGTGATAATTCTCACTGACCATGTAGTTATGGATTCATGATATATTATTGCTGATCAGCAATAATGTGTTACTAATTTTAGTTACCATAATGAAACCTGGTAACTTCTGTGAAAGGAAATGTCTGAGAGATTACTATCAGTATTTAAAAAAAATAGCACCTGTAAGATTTTGTACCAATAGCATTTAAATTCCTATCTACTGCCTCCTTAAAGACAAACATTACTATCCTTATGATCAAAAGGCTTTAAATGCCAAGCGATAGGAAGAGGGAGTAGGGAGGGAAGTGTGCATCTGTTTATAAGAGCCAATCTGAGAAACTTGACTTGGAGTTCTTAAAAAAAACCAAACAAACAAACAAAAAAAACCCCCAAACTTTAAATGCAGTCTGATTTGTCTTTTTATCCCTTAATTTATTTGGACCAGAAAAATCCCCGACCCCAAATCCTCCCCAATTCCATTGAGATTCTCCCCTGCTGGCCCCATTACCCCCAACTGATAATATGCAAACATTGAAATTAGTAAGATAAAAGGTTTTGGCATAGGTCTGAGAAGCTTCAGGTCTGTTGTCATGAACAAAGGAAAATTCAGCCTTGACTGGAGTTGTGGCAAGTTGGTATAATGGTGCTACAATTTCAGATTGTGGGGTTGTTCTTTAAAAGAAGCACTTGAAATAATCTGAAAATCCATTGGCTTTTGAGGTACAGGGAGGAAAGGACATAAGTTCTCAGATGAAACCTTTTTTAGCCCATATTGGGCTTGACTTTATCATCTCTCTTTTTTTTCAGCCCATAGGTTCATGGTTTTTTTGTATATCCATGGAGTCAAGGTTATAGCTTCAAGAGAGAGGGAGTTTTAAGAAAAGTGCTATTACAGAACCTGAGGAAAAAAAAAGTAAGTCACCAAGTCGACATATTCTTGCTACTGTCATATGAACATTATGTTCTGGTAACTGATTCTATGACACTTGGGGTTGGGGAATTTTTTGCCACAAATTACATAGATCAGGATTTTATGAAGTTAAATACTTTAAAAAGATACCTTGTTAGTTATGTTGCTATATATAATTTTCAAAATCGCTGAGTAAGTGTGCCACTGAGGTTGTGCTTGGATCTTCTTTAGGCTTTGCGGTAAGCAGACATGAGAAACGTTAGGCACAAAATGAGGTTTTACGTGCTGTATAATTATAAGGAATACTAGTTGTGTATATAGAAAATTGTACCAGAAGGCTGAAATTGTGTTAGAGTACCCTGTTTAGACTCCTCTCGTAGGGACTATGGTGACAGATTCTGTCAGCATCTTTTGAGTTCTTCTGTGTGTCATGAAATGTGTGGCTTGTATTAGGCTCTAGAGAGGTTGCAGAATATTTTTAAAGGTATTCAACTGATGGGGGAATTCAGAAAACATTGCATCCTGTGTGCTTAAAAGAATTTATAGCTTGTATCTGACTTCATTAAGCTAGCTGATTTGATTACATTTGTGTAAAGCAAACAGATTTGGGAGATAATCCTGTTAGTTCCTGGTAATGTTTTGCAAAGGCTATTATGAGAAAAGAGTTATGGAACAACTCAAAACTTGCACTGGACAAGTGTAGAAGTGTTAACATTAATTCCTAATATAATAAATAAGAATATTTCTGTGAAGAAAAATTTGTGTTCTTACAAGTCAACCACAGTTGCTATGCTGGACACCAGAGTGAGTTCTTCAAGAAGTTTCTGCCCATCTTTTATGTGAAAGTGAACTTTTTTGTGTTGCTAGGCTTATTGAGGGATGATGAAATGATTTTCTGGTATTCTGACAGTCAGAAAAAGTTACTGTATCTTTTCTCTAGGCTCATTTTTATTATCAAAACCTGCCATTTTCACAGAAGCTTGATGCAAAGCCTTCACAATTTCACTTTGAGTTATAAATTAATATTAAAAATGCTTTTTGTGACACTTCAGTGACTGACTGAAGTGCTTGGGCCCACTGCAGTAATGGTATAACAAGGAGTCATCTGTCATCCTGTGAATGTATGAGCTAATTTTTCCTCACACATACTTCATGGCAGTTTAGCTAACTAACATTTTCTAATTGAGATTGACTAGTGCACACATGGCTTGTTGCCACAGTAATTCAAATTTTTTGAGCTATCTGGAATATACAAATTCATGGGCTGGTTTTCATTTAAATGTCTTGAGCTATAGAAACTTCTGCTTCTGTGGGTTTGGGAAAGGGAGATCCTTAGCACGTGTAGTGAGCCAGCTCTTGCTGGTCCTGGTGTAGCTGGGTGCTAACAACTCTGCTGTGATGCTGTGACAGCTGTAACATGGGGGTTTGGCCAGTTGAATTGGTGGTGAAGGGAGACCAGCTTGTGAGTTATGCTGGTTTGCAGCAAGGGCTCTGTAGTGCAGTAATTCTCTCTGATACAGTCGGTGTTGGATCTCGAGGAAGAATAGAAGATTAAGGCAGACATGAAATAAGCCTTCCCAGCTGGTCAGATTGGACTGGGTGATTTCCTGAATGGGAGGCTGCACCTCCACTGTAGTTTCTAATAGACTTCGAAAGTTTTCATCAACTTATTAAACTGTTGTGGGTTTTTTTTAATCCTTTTCTATGTTCAGCTTGTAAAACATCCCATGGCAAGGAATTGTGCAAGTTAATTCTGTATCGTGAGAGAAATACTCTTTTATTTTGAAACCTGGACTGCTAGAGAATTCTGTTGCTTCTCCGCAATTTCTACAATATAAGAGTTGGAAAATCATCATTCCCTGCTCATTTTCTGACACTTGTGATACTATAATTTTTTTAGCTCTCCCCACCAGCAAATTGGTTTTCTGAGGTGAAGACCTTTGATGTGTCTAATCTGTCCTTGAACAGAAGTCGCTGATGTAGTCCTAATTATCCTTGTTACCGTCCCACACCTTTTTGTTTCATTTGAGAAAGGTGTGCTGGTTTTGGCTGGGATAGAGTTTAAGTTTCTTCACAGTAGCTAGTATGGGGCTGTGTTTTGGATCTGTGCTGAAAACAGCTAATGCCGAGATGTTTTTGTTACTGCTGAGCAGTGCTCACGCAGAGTCAAGGTCTTTTCTGCTTCTCACCCCACCCCACCAGTGAGTAGGCTGGGGAGGCACAAGAAATTTGGAGGGGACACAGATGGGACAGCTGACCCCAGCTGACCAAAGGGATATTCCAGACCATATGGCGTCATGCTCAGCATATAAAGCTGGGGGAAGAAGAAGGAAGGGGGGAACGTTCAGAGTGATGGCATTTGTCTTCCCAAGTAACCGTTAACACGTGATGGAGCCCGGCTTTCCTGGAGATGGCTGAACACCTGCTTGCTGATGGGAAGTGGTGAATGAATTCCTTGTCTTGCTTTGCTTGCGTGCATGGCTTTTGTTTTACCTATTAAACTGTCTTTATCTCAGCTCATGAGTTTTCTCACTTTTCCTCTTCCGATTCTCTCCCCCATCCTGACGCAGGGGGAGTGAGCGAGTGGCTGTGTGGGGCTTAGTTGCTGGCTGGGGTTAAACCACGACAAAGGGTATATTAACTACAAGAACTATGTGGTATTGAAGCTGAGCGCAGTCTGGTCTTATGCTGCGGCATCTTACTGGTTTTGCTCTGCTCCTTTCATAATAATTCTTGCTACTGTTTGCTTATTTGACAGTTACATTTTTAGAGAACTAAATGTGATTTATGGTCTTTCCTAGACAATGGTAATGGCTGAATTTATATTCATCATTATTTATAGTTAGGGTCATTCTCTTACCCTTCTTCCATGTGCTTTGCTGTTTTTATTACAGAATAATTTCTTCTTGTGAGATCCTTTTGTATCTTTAAAATCAGTTTAGTTTAATCTACTCTAGAACATTTTGCATTAGCTGTAAACAGTTGCTTAACTGTTTGCTTTTGAGAGCATATATGAATAAAATAAAAATCACTGTTTCCAGTGGAGAGCCCTGTGTAACTCCTTATTCTGCATCTGAGCATGCTATTATTATTGTGGATTTACCTAGGTTCTCTATACCTGAATGCTACTTGGTGACAGACTTGGCAGCACTACTGTCCATTGTCACTGGATACTTCTCATAAAGCTGATACAAATTTATAGTTTGTTGTTCCAAATGCTTCCAGAACACGGGCCACATGGACTGGACTTCTGAGGCAGCTCTGTGCTGGTGCAGAGCACTGTTGTTGGATCAGTTGTCCAAAATGCTGTGGCTTTCACTTTTGTGTTGAGAATGACCATCGTATATGAAACACTGCTTAAAGCTTTGGTATGAATAGATTTTTTTTAATCTTGCTAAAATGGATCCTTCAAGTAATCTGGTTTATGGTGCATGTTGGTTCCTGAAACACATGCTCTGGATCTATAGCTTGTTTGTCTGCTGTTTCTGCTCTCACTTAAGATCTAGAACCAAAAATACAAAAGTATGATTGACTGACTGATTTATATTTGACCTTTTCTACTCCTAAGCAGCAGATGTTTGCTGTACTGGATGCAATTCCTTGTCTATTCAAACACTGATTATTTGGTTATAGAACACTCATAGGTCCTGC
This sequence comes from Aquila chrysaetos chrysaetos, assembly GCF_900496995.4. Classification (NCBI taxonomy): domain Eukaryota; kingdom Metazoa; phylum Chordata; class Aves; order Accipitriformes; family Accipitridae; genus Aquila; species Aquila chrysaetos. The sequence continues at coordinate 41,398,921 of NC_044005.1, read as the reverse complement.
TGAAGTAACTCCAGTGTAAAAACCTTAGATTTGTGACTGATTTACCAATAAAATATGCTTATTTTACTTGTAAAAGTTACTTTCTTTTGATTTTGAAAATGCGCTTATTTTTGTGAGATTTGACATATTTAACTTCAAGCTTTGGTTCTTGGATTTGGGTGATTAAAGGAAATATTTTTCCACTGTTTCAGCCCTTTTTGTACTTTCTTTAATATCTGATGTCTTTTCTAAATTCAGCATGTATTTGTAAAGATACCTTTTAAACCCAAGATGTTCATGTTTGAAAACTGTTTAGTTGTCTGACATTTAGCTGCCCTAAATGTAAATGATTCAATTGGAAATGTCATGACTTGGTTAGTTAAAATTCTTCACATGCGTGCAGATGAGCTGCAAAGCAGAGTTGCTTGAACTGCTTTCCGCAAGGCACAGCTAGTGTTTCTTTAGAAAACTTTTGCTTATTTTCAGTTATAGGTAGTATAATTCAGCTCGCTTTATATCACATAGAGTATTTAGGAGACCTGCTTCTCACTAGTGACTGACAGTCATTGCAGGGTATTTTTAGAGTGAGCCTATAAAACAAGGGAATTACTGCCTTATATCTCTGCAACTAAACATTTTAGCATATTGTATAGGACCGTAGTCAGAGTTTACAGTTGCTGTGGAGTCTGATGAATTGGGACATGTGCTTTAGAATAGTTATTGATGGAGAAAATGAGGCTTTCTTATTTGCTGAACTTCACAGGTTTGGGAGAGGCAGGTGATTTCTCTCTTATGACTGCTAGAAAGAGCATTGCATATCTTTAGGAATAACTTCTGCCTTGCAATGATCAAACTTGTATTTTTCTGACACTTCAGGAGTGTGAGTGTGGTTGCTGTGCTGGTACTTCTGTTACATACTGTTGTGGAATACTGAATACTGTATTTAATTGCTGCAGTCTGGGGATATTTATGTTTGAAGAGTCTGGCATATTTTAAAAAAATCTAAGCTTTAGGACAGGGCTTCTGGTAGCTGAATGTTTTAGCTACACAATTGTTAATGGTGTATTGGAGTACAGTTCATGATTCCATTTCCTGATATTTCATAAGCTATTTGCAATTTTTGTTTAACTCTGGTTTTTGCCAATAAGTTGTTGCTGTCATAACATTCCCCCACCCCCCACCCCCCCCTCTTTCACTCTTATCTGTGGTGCAAATGGAATTGTCAAGTGCTCTGGAAACAGCTGTGGAGTGCTCACATGATACCTTAGCTCAGGTATGAGACAGCAAGAAATCTGACGGATTTGAGAGGATGGCTAGTATCTCACATCTTATGATGACAGTGCATCACAATTTCTAAGAAAGCTGTCAGAGAAATTTATGGTATCGTTACAGCTCTGACCTATTTGGTCTTACATAAAGAGTTTAAAGTTGCCGTTTCTGCTGTATTTTCAAAGCATGATCTAAATATTACTTTCACTGCTGGAAGGTGAGTTTTCTACAGCTGAAATGCTTGAGTAGTCTTTTTATTGTGTATCCAACACTTTATTTTTCTGCAACAAGGAAAATCCCCTTAATTTGAACTCTAAATAATAATAACAATAACAAAATGTATTTACTGGCTCAACAAATGAGCTCATGCTTTACCTTTATGTGTATTTTGATGTCTTAGAATTCTTGCTTGTAGTATTGTGTTATTAGATCTTAATTGGGTAATGAAAGGGTAAATGGGTTGGAAAGCCATGTGGTGAATAATGTGGTTAGTCATACTGTATTGCGTAAGGACTGTTAATGTTTTAGTGAGCATGCTCATATGGTTACATGCCTTCATTTGCTTCAGTGTGACAGTGCTGGATTTAATTAGATTTTATGGGATCTAAACTCACAAAAAGGCTCAAAGTTCTGCATTCAAAATCTGACACACGGGGTGACCTTTTCTTCCTTAGAAGATAAGGGTACTCTGTGTTCTTGTGCTGGTGAATAATTGCAGAGAAGCTGTTGCAGGGCAATTGCAGCAAGTTTTGGCTAACCTTTACAGTAGGCTTGGAGAGATAGGGCATTACATGTTTTTGTACTGTGTAAGTGGGAGAGGAGGGGAGACAGTTTGTTTAGCAGCAATGCTTAATAAGGATTTTTCAGGGAGTAAAACTCCATTCTGGCAGCTTCATAATAGACAGGGACAGACTATTTACCTTGGCAGCAACTTGCCTTCCTAGCTTGCCTCTTTCTTATAAATGAAACGTTCTTACCTTGTCATCTTAAATTTAGAGATTCAAACTGTGCATTCGACAGCAAAAGAGATCTAAATGTTTTGAACCACTTCTTTATATTTGCACTTGTACTGCAGGTAAGCCTGCCAAAACCAAATCTTGTCCCAAGAAAATGGCTTGAAACAAGCATATTTCCTCGCTAATGTCCTAGTGTCCTGGTTACAGCCAAGATTTACAATAATGTTGAAGTGTCAGCAGTGAACTGAGTTTTATAGGAAAAAGCAATGTGGAATACTGTTCTGAAATATGTGGGTTGTTTGCGTTTCCTGGTGCGGACCCTTGCGGATTTCGTAATGAAATTCAAGTTTTGATAATGCTGAAAAGGTAGCTGTTAGACATGAGTCTTTGGACGGGTGTGACCAGGTTGTACTTGCACAAGAACTCAAAGCCACGGAGTTTTCTGAGGATACAGCTCTTCACAGCCGTGCTGAGGAATGTTTCTGGAGTGTTTTCCCAGTAAGTAGGTTAGACAAACACATTTTTTTCGATGAAATTAAGATAATTTGCATGTCCTCTTAGGTCTGAAGTATCAGGTAACTTTGGCAGGAAAAACGCATCCTTATTCAGAAAGCTTTGATGCCAAGAAATGCCCTGTATTTCTTAGGCAAAAAAACATACTAGAGATGGACGGACTTGTTGCTCTGGGTTTCAGGCTGTTTGGCTTGGTCCTTTTTTTATTAGCAATATTAGGTGCATTTCACTGGGAAAGGGCACATAGGAGCTGATAGTTCTGCAGCTGCTCCTACCTCACCAATGTGGGGGCAGCAGGCAATAGAAGTATGAATAAGACTTTTTTTAATTACTTAGTCTGATTGTAACATGTTAATGGAATTAGTTTTACGTGGAGGTTTGTAAATTTTACAATGATCCCTGTAACATCTTGTTCTTAAACCTAGATTTCCTTGCTGTTTGAAATACATACTTCTAGGAATTTCATTGATGTGTCAATTTGGTCTGCTGATGGTTCAGGCTTGCAGGAGGACTTGTACTATAAAGCAGGGGGATGGCACCGGGGGGTTGGGGGATGTCCCCTCCTGTACCCTGGCTACTCTGTATTTGTTGCAGGCTGCAGAGAGTACTTTGTCCTTATTTGACCCATGACTTTCTTTTTTCTAAATTGGTAAAGTAAATAGGAAAGAGTACTCAATTCTGAGAGAAAACAGAAAGTAATCCCAAACCCTCCTAATGGTTTTAAAAAAAACTGGCTGAACTGAAGACTTAAAAATCAATTTTTATCCTTTTCCATTGCAAACAAAAAAGATACCACATATTTGAATGCAGATTAAATAAGCTTTATGAAGGCTAGAGTTCAGAAGAAAGATAAAAATGGGTTTGTGCTGGATTTTTGTCCTCAGTGTTGAAACTGTAAGTGGTTGCTTAGTGTGAAATTTGTAGTACCCCTAGCCTAAAATCTAACCACTTAAATTTGTGAATGCAATTCAGGTACCAGTACTGTCCTTCTGCCCTGCAGATTCTGTAGTTTGGATCACCTTGTAGCAGCAACTGCTGCGGAAGAAACATTTATGCAAAATGTAAATGAACTGCTTATCTGAAGGTATGGGTACATGTGTAAACTCCTGCAAGGCAAGCTAAGCGCCAAATTTGCATCATCAGCAGCTCCCACCTGATCTAACTTCAGTTAAGGTGAAAGCTTACCCATCTCTCACTGAAGGGTAAATTGCTGGCTTGTGTTCACTGAAGGGTAAAAGTGAATATATACATACAGCAGAACGGCTAACAAGACATGAATTAACATGCTAGTTTATCTTGCAGTAATTTGTTCTGCAGCCATAACCTGATGATGCACAAGGCAATGAAGCCAAGAGTGCTTCAACATGCACTTTTGTCTGTGACAACGTTGTTTCTGTCTCTGTGCTGCCCCTGAGTTGTCAGTGAATGAATATGGGTTAAAATGATACCTTTTCAGGTGGTCAGAAGAATAATGGTGCCAAAGCTCTCCTTAAATTGGCTTTGGAGCTGTGTTTTCAAAATATCCAAAATATATCAATTTGCGTAAAAGTAAATGGCAACATAAATTTATAAACTCGCTATGTGAATAACTCGTCTTTTCGGTGCCTCTTGCAGATGCTTGTATGGTGCTTTAGAAACTGGTCTAATGTTTAGCCTAATGTTGTAATCTCTTGGATTGCAAAAGTGGTGGAGGTTTTCTTGTTTGTGGGGTTTTGTTTGTTTGTTTTTTCCCAATGGGCATGACCGTTCAGATGTAGAGCTGTCTGCAGTTAGCTGCCTGGTAGAGATAACCTTGAAATGTAACAGAACCCAAAGTGGCTCTCTTTCTTCTTTTCTCCAGAAGATCTCAGTACTTTCAGCCTTTGTTACCAGTTTGTCTCTGATATAATGCTACATTTTGTGATTTAATTAGATTTTGAGTTTCCCATCTTGGTTTTTTGCCAGTTTTATCTTCAAATAGTGTTTCTCTGTTGTCCTCTCTCTGGGCCTAAGCTGGATTTGGGGTTGTAAAAGTGAAAAGGAAATAGTGTATTTGGTGGTTTGGTTTGTGTCTCTGTGGGGTTTTTTAAAATACTTTTAATTACAGGACAAAAATCAGTTGCTAAATATAAAAAAAATCAGGGACAGATAACTTTCAGCCTACATAATCCAAAAGCAGAGTATAAAACTTCTTACAGTATCAGTGATGCTGTCAGTTTAGTAGAAAATACCCTGCTAGCTTGTTCCAGCCTAGGTTGGTGCCTTTCGTTGTGTCAGCAGGCATGCGACGCTTGTATGGAAATCTGAAGTGCATGGCAAAGAATTCAAGTAGAAAACGCTCACTCATTTTTCTCTAGAGCTCCTGCGCAGGGATTTTGAGCTCCAGGCAAAATTAGTAGAAATTTCAGCACTTAATAGCAGTAATTCCTGTGCTTCTCTTCCGCATCCTCAAATATGCAGCCTGTGTGAATTTTTTTACTTAATGCTTTCCCATCAGATGGCAATTCTAGTCATATTGGGCTGACATGCATATAACCAGCAAATTAGGTGTTTATAGGGCAAACTATTTTGCAACCCACTTCAAACAGGCTGACATCTCCGAAAATCCGAGTGTGGCAGTTGGAGAAAGCTCGCTGGTTGTCTGACCAGAAATTGATTTTGCTATTTGTCAGCTTTTCTATTAAATAGAATAAGCTATTTTTAAACCGCTTGTTGCCAACATGACCTCAAAATTAGAACATTTAGGAAAATGGGTTTGGTTTTCAGTGAAAAGGAAATACTTTTGGGCAAAATGCCACTTCAGCTTCTCATAGGAAGTGTAGTTGAGGAACTCTTATTCTCACCCTCCCCTGTGGACTGAGATTCCTGGTCAGAATAAATCTCCGATAAGGTACCAGTCTCATGGGAAAAGCAATGCTTCCTGGGAGAAGTCCAAGGAAGTGCTCACATAAGCAAATGTTATGATAAGGCAATTAGACTGTGATTTCACAAGTGGTACAGTGGCTGCATGCTGTTCTCAGTTCTTGTTTTGTTGCTTACTGAAGCTTTTGAGATTCAGAGTTACCCTGAACACTTTTCCACAGGTTGTTTTTACACGTTTGTAGGTTTGAAATTTCTACAAAATGTTTTTTGATCGCTTATACTCAGAATACCAGCAGATGAGCCTTACTGCGTCCATTTGTATCAGTTTAAGAGTCTGTTGCCCTTTTTGGCAGAACAGAGTATGTATGCCCATTTCTCAGTCACCAGAGTGCAAGGTTGGGTAGCTGGGCTTTAAAGCTATGTGCTGAGCAGACTCCTGAGCTTTGCACTGAAGCAGCTGGACCAGCGGTTTTGCTCATCATGCTATGGCACTGCCAGTCTTCAGCAGGGACAAGAGTAGGTGTCTGTCCTCATGAGTTGAAGTGCCCCGTGGAGATTTGCTGCAGTACATGTCAACTGCCTGAGGTGATTGAATGGCCCCCCTTGAATTTCTGGTTCCTTTAGACTGAGTGAAGCATAGACTTCTGTCTGCAGTTTGTAAAGCAAAATATGTAACTAGTGCTGCTCTAACGCCTCTCTAAGCCTTAATAGAGAATAGAAGCCTTGCATCTCCTCTTAAAACTTCCAGAGTTGCCTTTGCACATTCAGATTTTTAAATGGCTTTTAGCTTGTAAAATAAAGGAACTGCGTTTGTAGAGGAGCTGCTTCAGCTTGTTTAGTGGTAAGAAATGTGCATGTTTTTTTTATTTTGGACACATACTCTAATCTCTAAATCCTACCAACTAAATTCAAGAAAATACTTTGTTACTAGTTATGTCAGGCATTTTGCAGCTTTGAAAGAATGAAGCTAACCCTGCTTTATAACCAGACAATTGCGATTGAGAATCCCCAAGCAACTTTTTTATTCCTGCTCTTACACTGTTTGTTAGAGCTTGTGGATATTCTAGGTACATGCTCCCCTCCAGGGACCGTTGTCTAGCCTTTGCCATACATCTCAACCCTTTACTTAATTTGCAAGAGAGATTTGGATTGCTTGGAGTCCCACACCTTATTGCTTCTAAGCACTCATCAAGCAGCTTTGAGTGCAGGTGTTTGCTGCAAAAGTGGAGTTTGGTCTGGTTATTTGCTAGTGTAGAAATACTTCAGGAATTATCCCTTACGCTGAAAGAAAGCCCCGCAATGCCACAAGACCAGGCAGCATTGCATTCATTTGTCACTGAACTTGTGCACAAGTAGCATTCTTATTTGCACTTCAACAAGTATTAACATCACCACAGTTAAATTTCCCAGTTCTAGTGATACAGTCGTGTTTTCTTTATCCATGGCTAGATCTTTAAATTATTACTTATTTTACAATATTGCTTTTAATGGATTATGGAAAGATTCTATGGAAGATTCTAGAGAAATGAGCCAATGCCGTGCCCAGAAGATACAGTGGGAACTGTAATGCCTAATGACTCACAGCTTGAGGAGGAAAGTAACAGTTGCTGAAGGAGGGTTTGGGGGGTCAGTGACAAAACTCACACCTTTTTGTTACTTGGGATGGCTAAAGTGCGTCATAGATATAAAACAATATTTTTAATTTGGTTGACGAGAATTATTAGTGGGGGGCAGTGATTTTCTGTAATGCTTTTAATTTCTGACTTTTGTTCAGCTTTAAATTAAAAATGCAACAATTTCAAGCTTCTTAAATGTCAGATACCGCAAACATGAATGTGTTGCTTTTTCTCACCTATGTCAAATAGTTTTAACTGGAAGATACTCGTTCTTTTCAGGGTTTAAAATAGTGTTCAAACTGCTTTTAAATCTGCTTTCATTCAAAGGCTGCCTATTGACACCCGTAAACATCTATACTCTGTACCTTAGTTAATCTAATGGGAAATAAGCATATATAATCCAGTTAGATGTTGTTGCCTTATATTCTGCAGCATCTTCCTTTCTATCAAAATGAGATGTCATGGTTGTGAGAAGGCTTCTTTTTCAGGAAAGAAAAACAATATCTCAAGAAGCCTTTCAGCATGTTTTCTATATTCCCTACATTGTATCCCATATGATTTTACTTCTGTAGCTGAATATAGAGTCTTTTTATTAGTAGTACTTTCTCTGATAGCTTCTTGGCTAATTGTAGTTTGAATCTAGTAAAGGTGAGCATGTCTAAAGTATAGATTGGCTTGTATATAGAAACTGATAAATAAGAGAAGAGTGTATAAAAAGCATCTAATTCTAGGCTTTGGAAGTGTAATTAGAGAACCATCTTCCCCCTTTGAAGAGGTAAGACTATGTAATTGTTTAGAGATTTACCCAGGACGTGGAAGTCAATTCAGTGCATTTCTCATTTAAACATAAGTACTTTTACCAGTAGACTAAGCAAGGGCTGGGCTGTACCCCTCAGTAAAAGCATGAACCTATCACTCGTACTTAAAGAACAGCACAAGCACCTAATTTTAGGAGCAGACTTAGGGCTATGAATCCTTGCATGGGTGCCTTGGAAGCTTGTGCTACTCATGTCCTGCTTGGTTGCTCTAGGTAGGTGTTTAAATTCAGGGAGGCAGGATTTAATGCGCATCACTCTTCAGAGCTGCTCTGTCAGCTATTTTGGGTAACGTTATGGTCAGAGTAATAGTTATTCCGGGGTCTAATGCTTCAGTTGCTGTGGAAAGATATTGAAAAAAGTAATGTGGATTTGCGTTTTCCACTTTGAAGTGAATATCTGTCTTTCCCAGAATCTATGTCCAAAATATTTTCCTTTCACAGGTACCTCCATTCATATTTGCAGAAGCTCAGATTTTTCACGGGGACATTTGTCGTGATAGTGGTTGACCCTAAGTGGCTAAATGTATGTTTTGGTGCCTATTGGCAGTATTCTTTTTTTCTTCTTCTAGGACGTGAAAATCTGAGAAATGAACAAATTACGGCAAAGCTTTAGGAGAAAGAAAGATGTCTATGTCCCAGAGGCCAGTAGGCCTCATCAGTGGCAGACTGATGAAGAAGGCGTTCGTACGGGCAAGTGTAGCTTTCCTGTTAAGGTAAGAGTTTCTGCCTTTCTTTTGCATATCCATGAGGTACTCTTACCATGAATTATTATTTGGGGTTTTTTTGGCAAGCATAAGCCAGCAGCATGCTTCATTACACACTGACCTATTTTACAGTCAGCTCTCATTGCAAAGATTGTGGCTTTTTTTTAAAAGCCAGATGACTCATGTAACAAATGACTTGGAAAATCACTGTCTGAGATATCCTACATTATTATCTAGTTGAAATAAATCATGTAGCTAGTCAGAGGAGTAATATAATATTTGTCTTCATTTTTCTGGAAGAGCAGAAATGATAGACCTCTTGGATTGCATGGAAAGGTACTCGGTTCTCTCTGTTAAAAGTGGAGTTACGGTTACAGTTTGACTTGTAAGGTAAGCGGTGGGTTGTGCTTGGAAAGGAATCTCTTCCTCCCTTTTGATAATTGAAAACATTGCCAAGTAACACCTGGGTTTCCTCCAGTGCTTGAGGTTATAAGCACTTGCTAACTTGTGAGTGTCTTCTGTGCTATGATTTTTTGTGTGTATATATTACAGACTATTAATGCATGTGAAACTGAAATTACCTTTTTGAATTCTGAGAACTCATTCCAGATTATCAGAGTATTATAAATAGGTATTTTCTTTTGTGTTACCATTTATCCTTCCCCTTTATTTAAGAAACAATATTATTTTAATATTTTAGAATAATATATTAATACTTAAGAAATACAATAATGAAAATAATTATGAAATTTAAGGTGTCTTGTTGTATGCGCTCCCCTTGTAATCAAAAGCTTTCTTCCTCAAGGCACACTAATACTAACTCTACACTAGATTGTAAGCAGATGACTCTTATGGAAAACTAACAGATTAAATATCTATGCACAAGGAAAACAATCTATGGTTCTAACACCTAAGGACCTCTTATTTGTTTTTATCTGTATTATACTTAAAGTAATTCTGTCTGATAGTTAAACAGGTGATGTTGCTAGGTGGAACTCTTGAAACTGACTTACATATTTTTGTAAAGCTGTGGGTATGTGCAGATTACAATAAATTTGATTAACTTTCACACTAGGTTCATGCCCTACTTTACCCTACTATAGTTGCTTATGTGTGCTTTTACATATACTCAAGTGTATTTAATGTTTCTGGTTTGTTATGGTTGCTTGCTTTATTTGCCTTTGTCTTGTGTTAGTTTTCTGCTAGAAGGAAGGAACTGTAATCCAGTACTAAACAGAGATGGTGTTTTGCCAGAGCTTTGAAAGTGAGTAACTGCTCTGTGGAAGCTCAAACTTAGATTAAGGTTTAACACTGCCTATGAGAGAACAGAGCTGTTAGCTTGAAGATCATTATTTTTTAATAATTTAGCCATTACAGAGGTTGAAAAGCAAAATGCTCCATTTCTAGACATTTAGTTTTACTCAAACTTTTTCAGTCCTTTACTGAACACAAAGGGTGTGAACCACTTCTTGCTGTTTAAAGACTGACTTTTTTTTTTAACTCTCAGTCAGGACTTGCACTTATAATGACAAATGCTTCCTGTATTTAAATGAAGCATTCATCTATTCTGGGCACATGTACCCAAAGTCAAAAAAAGGTTTTGGGCTATTCTGTGCTGAAGAGGCGTAGAAATGGATGAGTCTTTGCATCCTGTCATCATAATGGGACTTATTTACCCTTATTTGCCGGCTTTATATTGGAATTCACTGAATTAATTTAATTTGTTCTTTGGGGAAAATACTGTGAAGTAAATGCATATATTTCTTGATTTGGTCAGAATGGTAGACTACTAATACTTAAAGAATTTGCAATTAGATGAAAACTTAAAATCAGAACAATTTGACATGAAGAGGTGTTTTAGCTTATTTGATTAGAATTTATCTTCCAAAATACTGTGCCTTGAGATGGGCAGTAGTGGAAACTTTTATTAGGCTTGGGATGCAAAGTGGGTGTTAACTGGTGTTTAATAGATACAGACAGGAAGTATGCTATTGTGAGTGGACGAGATAAACCAGATGTAGAGTCATCGGTTTAGTGGGTGGTACTATATTTTGCTTGCAAAAAGAATAGAACTTTGTGCTATTGAAGGAGAGTATCCTGTTACGCCGTTCTTGGGTATTATTCAGAAATTCATACGTTCCAGGAAAAGTATGCTGTCTCCGATGTCCTTAAATATCTGATGGGGTGACTTTTCTTCCTGGTGCTCCTCAGTGGAGCAGAATAAACTGAGATATTTTGGGAAAAATGGTTAATGAATAGGAATGCATTCAAATCTGAAATACGGTGAAAATATCTTTATTTTCTTAAGGTTCCTAAATGGGAATTCCAGAGTGCTCCATTGCCTGTAGTGTAGCTGCTCAGCCACAGTTTAATATGTTTCGGGGTGGGGAGGAGGGAGTTAGTCTGTCCTTATTCTTTGTTTGCCTTGCCCACTCTCTAAAAATCATCAGCCATAGTTCTTCAGAGCTCAAAGCGCAGCTGAGTGGCAAGTCTGGAGTCTGGCTTTTGCAGGGATGACAAAGATTTTACCTGTATAGCTGGTGATGACCTAAGAATTGTTAACAAATGTCTCTACAGCTGTCTTTAAGGTTTTCTGTATGAAAGTAAAACATGTGAAACTAATGTAATAGCAGCCATGTTGAGGGCTTTGTTTCTTCAAATGCTTGCTCTTTTTTTGGAGAGAGGAGACTAGTGCAAATGCAGAGTAGGGGACATTTGCTGTTGGTTTCTCTCGTAAAAGAGGAAGATCATGAAGGTTTGATGGGTGAAAGATACCTGGTTTGGGTTTGTGGAGCAGGGTTTTGGTAGCGGGGAGGGGCCGCAGGGCCGGCTCCTGTGAGAAGCTGCTGGAAGCTTCCCCGGCTCCAAGTGGGACCCGCCTCTGGCCCAGGCCGAGCCCGTCAGCGAAGGTGTTAGCGCCTGTGGGAGAACAGAGTTAAGAGGGGAAACCTGCAGCGGAGAGAGGAGCGGGGTGTGAGAGGAACCCCTGTGCAGACACCGAGGTCGGTGAGGAAGAAGGAGGGGGAGGAGGTGCTCCAGCCACTGGAAGAAGTGATTCCCCTGCAGCCTGTGGTGAAGACCATGGTGAGGCAGCAGGCTGTCCTCCTGCAGCCCATGGAAGTGAACGGTGGAGCAGATGCCCACCTGCAGCCCGGGGAGGAGCCCATGCCGGAGCAGGTGGATGCCCCCAAGATGGCCGTGACTCCATGGGAAAGCCCACGCTGGAGCAGCCTGTGACTGACGGACTGCAGCCCGTGGGAAGGACTCATGCTGGAGCAGTTCATGGAGGACTGTCTCCTGTGGGAGGGACCCCACAGTGGAGCAGGGGAGGAGTGTGAGGAGGAAGGAGCGGCAGAGACAAGGTGTGATGAACTGACCCCAACCCCCGTTCCCCATCCTCCTGCGCTGCTGGGGGGAGGAGGGGGAGAAAATGGGGAGTGGAGTTGAGCCGGGAAGGAAGGAGGGATGGCGGGAAGGTGTTTTAAGATTTGGTTTTACTTCTCATTATCTTTGTTTGGATTTGATTGGTAGTAAATTAAATTGATTTTGGTTTTGCCCATGACCATAAGTGGTGAGTGATGCCTCCCTGTCCTTGTCTCGACCCATGAGTGTTTATATTTTCTCCTCCTCATCCCACTCAGGCTGGGGTGGGGGATGACTGAGGGAGCAGCTTTGTGGTGCTTTGCTGCCGGCTGGGCTTAAACCATGACAATAAGTTACTCTCTTATAGTAGTGTTAAGTTGTTTTGTTTTTTAACTTCTTGCCTTTGAGCATTTATATTTTGCCCAGAGTTGGGGTGTTTGTAGAGTGCTAGCACAGATTTATCCTTTTTTAGGTATTACAGAATGTGTGGAAGCACTTTGAAAGTCACGTTGCAAATAGGATTTCATCCTGCCTCCAGGCTTCATTCTGTTAGGGTTGGACAGGGACTCCAGTAGCTGCTGATTTATTGTGCTTTGAGGATGCTGTGCTGCAAACAGATTTAATGTTATTGAAAGGTTTTCTATGTTGAAGCTCTTCCTGTGCTACATCCACAGCTGATCCTTATTGTTAATTAAAGTCCATAAGTGAGCTGTTGAATTTTGAGCAAACCTGATGCACCAATGGATCGTCTTCATTTTGGTAGAGAACATGCTCTGTGGAAAGTATTGGCAAAATTCCTATTACATTGTTGCTTTAAAATTCGGGGAAGTGGATTTGATGCACAGTTGGTTCTCTCCAGGGCCGTGCTCATAGATTTGGAGGTGGTGATAATCCTGGGCATGTACTGTTACTTCTGGGCAAGTAACACTTTTTTTGTTTGGTTGTTTTTTTGTTTAACAGTCTGTGTTTTTCACTAGTTGGAGTGACTGTGTTGTATGTAACCAGCTACTGATCATATTTTCTCAGTCATCTTAGTGTGTGTAGGATGTATTTACAGATAGCTCTTCACTGTGTTGGAAATCTAACACGCTTGAGGTGGTAATTTGACACATTCAAAATAGGGCCTTGGAATGGCTACTGGGTTTCCTGCAGTGTTCTTGTGCGTAAACTGCTTTGAATCCGCTAAAGTTACATTGAAAGAAGAGCCAGGATGCTGGAGCATACGACTGAATGGTTTTTTTGTACTCCACTGCATCAGCAGAGAGACAGGTGCCAGTCTGTCAGCAGAAGTATGAAAAGGATGTTAAACTTGTGTTTAGACAAGTGTGACTTGCAGACTTTTGCTATTCCATTGGGAACATAATGGTATTGCTCTCCTAGCTTTTGTGGTGGGGAGGCGTGATACATTGCAGCTTTTATAGATGCACTCAGAGTTGCCCCGTTATTAAATGTGGCACCGTTACAGCTGCTGGAAAATCTGCAGAAGTATACTTTCGGGGGCAAATTCTCTTCCACTATCCTAACAAACTAAAAAGTAACTACTGTGTTTCGGTAGTGAATCTTGCCTCTGAGAGAAAAACTCTGTACTGTATAAGGGACTTAGACAGAGACATTGTATTTAAAACTATTCAGAAGTAGATTGTTCTAACAGACATTACAGCCATGCTTATCAGTGCGATAATTTATTTTCACACAATCTTCATACATCATAATTGCAAAAAATGAAGTTCATTGACATACACATTTTCAAACTTGCTTTCTTGCTCCAGACGCTACCTCACTGAGAACATGCAGCTGTTCTATGTTTTAATGACTAAAATATTTGACACTAGGGCTTCTTTTGTCTGAAGTGCCTTTTCGAATGTCCCTCTGGGTAAGTAGTTTTTATTCATACAAATGCACTTCAGAGTAACAGGCCTGTGAAATTTATATCAGAAAAATTAGGTCATTTCTCTACTTAACAGAACTAAACAAACCAAACATTTGCAAGTCCTTGGCGGTTCTAACCAACTGGATGTGTTAAACAGAATATTAACAGCTGATTCCTACCTGTGGTTCTAGAAGATGCAAGTCACATATATCTTGGATTAATTTAATTAGTTTTATTCTGTCACTTTCATGGTTTTGGTGGTCAATCTCTTTCGACCTTAATGCATCTAAGGCTACTGTTGCCTGTAGTCTGCAAGTTTACTTGCATTTTTTATTTCCTTTATTCCAACTGGAAAACTAAAGATATCAGTGAAAAAAGTCCATGTGGAAGAGTAACAAACCACATTTGTATTTTTGAATTTGAAGTCCAGGATTTGCTGTTGAGTGCCTGGTATTATGTGAGTTAGCCTTTCAACTGAATCTTGATTTCTGTGTTAGTGTTGACAAATAAAAATTGTATGGATACAGTTGTACATTCACAAATAAAAGAATTGACTTTTCAGAGTAAATATTCTTCAGCTATTTTCTATCTAGCCCTTGCTTTGGTGGGAGATGTTTGGAGGACACCGCATTGTTCTGTATTCAAGCAGAGATAGAAGAAAAGGGAACAACTTGCGCTGAGCCCTGTGGAGTATCCTGACTGGGACCTCTGAGTGTCAGTTCTCATCCCTGGGGTCCCTGTGACCTGGCAGCGTGTTATGTCATTAGGCTATGCATGGCCCTGCTGAAACTGCTATCAGTAGGAAATAGGCCATTTCTGTCATTTTGCTGTGTGCTTTTGCACCACTCGTAGCTGCCTAGTTGTCCTCTTTTTAGTTTTGGAATTTACATATTGAACTTTATTGCTTATATATTGCAAATGTATAAATGTCATATTAAAAATAACTTCTTATTTTTAATCAGTTTATAAATACAGCTTGCATGCTATTCTATTCCTCCAGATCAGAAAGACTGGTACTCAGCACAGGTAACTGTGGCTTTTGTTTTATCTCTTAAGTGCACTTCTAGTTTGAAATAATAGTAGCTGTGAAAGAGTTTACCAGCATGTTGATGCTGAACTGCCTTTAAGTTAGGCATGTGATATTTTTGACACTGAAAGCTTGAGATGCTTGAATAGTCTTTGGAAACTACGTTAAGTATTTTTAAGAAGTTAATGTGACAAATCTGCTGATTTCTGAAACGTTGCACAGCCTTACACATTAAACACTACAAATCCCTACCTCTTAAGGCATGAACTGATGTTAGCAATGAACAATAACCATTGCTACTGAATGCTAACTCAGCAGCAAGCAAGGGTACATTTCTAAAATCCTGCAGCATTTAAGGTCACAGGAAAAAATCTTGAAGACAGCTAATTATAAAAGAATGGTGATATAACAGAAGGTGGAAGACTTGCCTGCAATATATTCCTATGCATTTTTGTCATGATTAAAGGGAATATAATGCAATCCCTAATCTTTAAACTTTTCATGCTTGTGTCCAACCCTTAGTTTTCTTTGAATAGCCTTGCAAACAAGAAGTTTTAAATGAAACTTCTTACTCAATTTTGAAACCCTGCTGTCTTTGGCCAAGGTCAAATTCTTAAATTGTTTGGTAAACTTTGAATTGTTTTAAAGATCTGACTATTAATGTTTAGAGCCATAGAAATGGTTTGGATGTCTTTTAAAATGTAATTTAGGTGTTGGAAATCAAAAAGTTGTCATTCGGTTGTACTTTTTAATTCTGAGTGTTTTGGTTTTTAAAATTAAGGCATTTCCAGTGTCATAAATGGAAACTGAATTTTTTGCAGGACTTGAAGAAAAGGTACAATGTGCACCCATGCAGTGTGTTTATAAAACTGTGTTATCAACACTTGATTTTCTTTTCTTTTCTTCTTTTGAAAAGAAAATTTTAGATTTATTTACTAATGCTGTCCTGGAAAAGTAGGAATTGCACATCGGAGCAAACAATCGAAAACCTAAGTCTAACAGTACATACATGAAGCTGTAAAGGGGCTGGGAGAAATAGTGGGTTTAAGCCTCATCAAGGGAAATTTAGGATAGGCATTAACAACAGCAACTCAGCAAAACAACCTCCCTTTCTGACAGCGAGGCATGTAAGCTACAGAGTAGAAGGTCTACCTTATTGATCTCCAGTTACAGAAATGTCATAATACGTCAAGGCTGACTTCTCTGATGTAGTTGTGGAAGTAGATCCCACCTTGAGGCAAGTGCTGTCCTACATAACCTCCTGAGTTCCTTCCCTGCCTTGTTTTAGGGATTTGTGAGAATATGAAGAATATAGCATTTGTGTATCCTGTATTGAGCTTTGCTACTTCATTTTCCATAGTCCTAACTGGAAATGTTTGTTACTTCCTCACAGTGTTGTTTCTGTTCACACTGATAAAGATGGTAAGAGAACCAGTAAGTGAAATGCACAGTGTGGCTCTTAGGTGGATGTGATGTGAAGAGACACGGAGAACTACTGGTATATAGATACTGCTTTGGTTTTAGTCAGATTCTTTTGACCCACACTATTCAGAGACATTTAGCAGTCATAGGCTGCTTACAGCTCATGTTTTGGGGGGTTTAACAGATTGATGAGGTGTTTTCATTTCTGGTGACTTAGGGAAGTGGAAGAAGTTGGACCCTAAGGATGTGTAGTGTTGTAACTAACCTGTAGCTTTGACTAAGCAGGATTAAACTTAGTTTGTTGATGCTTAATCATGGAGTTTCTGTTGTCTGTGCTTCTACAGCTCTGTCTAAGCAAACATCTCTTTCAAACCGATAAATTAAAAAAGCAAGAGCATGGGTGTGAGGGAGAAATAAACTATTGAATATTGGAATGTAAATCTTACAGAAGTCAGTAGAAAAGTAGCTCAGCTTTAAGGTGTGTCTTGGCTTTCTAGATTTAAGCTTATGTCTACTTGCAAGACAGCATTTTACTGTGAAACTGTGGAGCTCAGGCTTTAATTCTGGAACAATACCAATTCCAGAAGCATATCTACACATGCAGATGCCAAGTAGTCAGTCTTACTGTTACAAATAATACTCCAGTTGTAGAAAGAATAGTACTTACACAGAGGAAGAAAGAGGAATGTCTTTGCCTCTAGGAAAAATACCAAGGAAATGGTGGTATGCTTCTCTCTATGGCAGCTAGTTCCCTAGCACGGGACACCTTGGCCAAGACTTAGAGTAAGCTCATTTCCTGCGTCCGTTTAGTTGCAGATGTAATCTGAAGAACCTAATCTGTTATTGCAAATGAAACGGTGCATGTGAACATCTGCTGATACAGAGGGAACTTCAATGATTTGTGTAGCTGTGTCTGGAAGAGAAACTGTAATAACATTACCAGGCTTCAGCAAAGAAAACTGGCTCGAGTGAGTTGTCCAGGTGGAAGAAGTTCTGGTGAAGGATCTTTCTTTTTGCCAGCTATTATTGTTGAAGTTTGAAATTTTGAAAACTGAGTCAGCCAAGTATTTGTGAAAGAAATGAAAACAAAGAAAGAAGATCAGGGCAGTATTTCTTGTACTAGGACACAGATGGTAGATTTGTTTTGTTTCTGACCAGCAATGTTTCTGACCTGATACATCAGCCCTTGATGTTTTCTTAGGAGCAATTTCAATAGCGTATATTTGGGGTAAGGCAGTAGGACAGCTTCACAAAAAACACTTGATATAGTAACTTAAGTTGTTCATTTTTAGATGAAGTTGGAAAAAATTTAAATGGTTGAAAAAGAATAAAGTTTCTTAAGCACTTTTCAAGTTCTAAGGGCGTTTTGCTATGTGCAAGTTTAAGTTGTTCCTGTGTTGATTGCTTTCTGTTTGACTTGAGAATGATACCAAACACCACTGTTTGTGAAAAGGAACATAAAGCCCAGAGGTGAAGAGGGAAAGTTTTTGGGTTTTTTTTTTTATTACTTGCTGTACCATCATCTCATCTTTTTTTTCTGAAAATGTTAATATAAGCAATACTTCTATTTAAAAATGTTTGTGTTAAGGGGTTCTCCAACAGCCCCTGAAAATATTTTATTTGAATCAGAGCTTTTATTTTGTTACTTTGTATGTGGACTCTGCCCACAAGGATTCTAGCTTTCTGTAAAGGCATTGGTGGTTAATTTCTGGTATAATGATTAAACCTCTTACAGAACATCTTATGGCTGAGAATTGCTGATGTCATGACTATCATTCATTGGTTGCTATGGAAATTAAGTAGGAATGCATTCAATATTAATACTGCATTCCTACCATGTGCACTTTCATGATGGAAAAGTACTCACTCTCTCCAGGAATGCTAGCTGCAGTGATCCTTGTGACAAGGAGCGCGCTTTACAAGTATGTCTGGGGTACACCCTTCCTTACTCTTCTGCAAAGTCATCAGCCACCACGGTATGGCTGATGCAGTTCACATTGATTTTGTGCACCCAGTAATTATGTGTCCCAGTCCTTGAGTGTGTTTGTGGTAATGTGCCGTGATGGATTTGCATGAGATTTTACTTATATAGGACAATTCGCTGCCCAGGCACTTCACAGTATGTTTCTTCTCATTTTGTTTGAAAGGGAAGTTCCTTTCAGAGATCCTGAAAGGTTATGTATAGAAGTGTGGGATTTGTATATCTGCTTTTGAAAGTGGTTTCCATGCAATCTCTCTCCTGTGATGGGACAACAGAGTTTGGTGATGGTTTATTTTTGTGAAGTCCTGAATTCTGGTGTTTAACTTCAATTTCAGGCTGTAAGGAGCAGACCATGTCTTAATCTAACTAGCAGCTGTCTTTTCTTTCTCTATTAAATTTTGAAATGTCATTCCTAAAATGCTGTTGCATTAATAAGTTGAGCTAATATTTCAAATTTAAGGTTAGGTTGTGATATAATTACAATTTAACACTTGGGATTAAAATGTAAGGGTACTAGAAAAAGTCTCAGTCTGTAGCAGAGCTGTTTGCCAAGTTTCTTGAAAAAATATTTACTTCTTTGATTACTACCCATTAGAAGTCAGATAACTGTTATAGCACTGGATAACTACAGGAGCCATGTATATCTACTGTCAGCCTGGGGCAGGAAGTTTTTAGAAATAAGTCTGAGACTTGGAAGGGGACCTGCTGCCTAAGGGACACTTGGCTAAAAAAAGAAGAGGACCACAGCATTCTGATTATACAGTTGAAAGTTGTTTTTACAAGAAAGAAACTTAAAAATCTATTGGGATCTACAAGGAATTAACACACCACCACCCCACCCTAGAAAAAAAACAGGAAGAATTTTGAAACTGCCTGTAAAATGTACAAGGCCACTGAAACTGATAGTGATGAGCTGCTGGCTTCTGCAGAAATGGTGCAATGGGAAGAACAAGGTTTTTTTTGATGAAGGGCTTAAAGTGTAAGTGCAAACAAAGCACCTTTTGTCCTCTATATCATAAAGAAGGATTGTGTGGCAGTGTAATTTCTTTTATAATTCAGAATTGATTGATGCTCAATGAGGTCTGTGGATTGTACCCTTTTGGTGTGGGTAGATGCCCTTGATATGTGCAATAATGTCTCCATTCACTGGAGTGGAAGCAGTATTGAAAACTGCAGCTAAACTTGCTGTCTCTAGCAGCAGTGGCATGACTGATTGCTGAAAGTTGAAGCATGGGACTTGAATAGAGATTTGGCAACACAGGGGAAAATGGTTGTCTGTTTTGGAGTGTGACATGAGGCAATATTTACCCTCCTCTGTTTCTCTCTTTTCCAAGCAAAAGGCAGGTTGCCAAGTACAGGGACTGAATGGTTTGGATCTTCGGTTGGAAACGTTTTGCCTACAGTGGGGTAAATGAGATGTGCAGATAGCTCAGGAAATCTGAAAGTGGTCCTCTGCTTTTATGATACTTTACTTAATGGTGATGCAAACTAGATGGCTCATTCCACGCATATATCTTTTTTTTTTCTGTCCTCTATAAACCTCAGCCTTGTTCCTGTCTATATCCCTCCCTTTTTAAAGAGAAGTTGACAAACTTTCTTAAGTTACTAAACTCAAAACTTTCCTGTGACAAATACGTACAACCACAGAATTTCTGCATCTCTGGAACTTCCAGAGGAGTCATGGCAGAATGAAAGATCCATCTATGATAGCTATTGATATAAATACGTACTTCCAGACACATAGTAAATGCATCTTTAGTTGTTACTATTTGTGTATTTTTAGGATTAAAATTTTCTAGTTAGTGTTTGTTCTGGAGAAATGAAGATCTTGCGCAAGTGTTCAGCAAGCTCAGCTGAGGGAGTACAGTTGCTGTTTTGGCAGCTCTAGCATTCAATTATAAGGCTTCAGCCTCACAGAGCTCGTTTTGAAAAAGCTCTAAAGTGTCAGATCTCTTTTATTTATCTTGTAGTTTCTATGCAATTTATTTTTCAAGCTGTTTTCCAGCTGTGAGGGCTGGTTTAAATGAAATTCTTGCAGAATTGTTCCATCCAGATTTATTCTGTTTTAAAAATGCCACATAGTGAGATTCAATGTTAAAGCCCTCAGTCACTCAAGATCTTTTAAATCTTTCAGCAGTTTAATGATATTTAGGGTGATATGTAGAGTCTCCTCTTTTGGAGCATCTTGCCTTGCGTGAAAAAAGCCTCAACTTTCAAATTTCTATTGAAGCTTTAAAACAGTCTGAGTTTGTCCATTTAGTTGAATCTATTGTGTTATTCTGATAGAGTGCTTCAATATGGTGCTGGAGTGAAATGTTTTTTGTCCATCTAGTTAAGTATGGTGTCCTAATTAATGAAACAAGAACTGGGAGATTTCAGATAACTCATGACAATATTCTGTGATGGAGTGGGACTTTCAATAGATTATTAAACCTAGGTTTACCACTGCATCAAGTGACACAAGTACTGATTCTGATATTTTAAAACCATTTCTTCACTCTCTAGCTAGTCTAGAACATAAATGCAGAATTGCATACAATTCTTACAATGTCACATAAATTGGGTAAGTTTTTTTTGACCTATTCCTCTTACTACAAAACTTCAGAAAGCTTTTATTTAATAGTTTCTATGGTTTTCTTCAAGAGTTAAGTATTTTGAATAAGGATATGAATGTTTCTGAGAGAACATTTCCTTCCCCTATCAAAAAGAACTATGATTGGAAAAGGTAGGGAGAAATTGGAAAACTTAGAGCTTCCCCACCCACCGCCGAATGTAAAATGAAACTATCCGCAGTACCCTGAGCACTACAATCCGATATATTTCTTGAAATTGCTTTCTCTGCAGGCTAATATTATTCTAGGTTATTAATTTAAAAGCTTTGAAACTTGCAGTTTCTATTCGCTGTTGTTTTGCTGGTTTTTTTTTTAAGTAGTGCTTGATAAGATGAATATCCAGAAAACTGATATTTTAAAAAACTTTTTGTGAGAATGATGAATGTTTCAGTGTCCACATAAGAGCCTGGTGTTGTAATGAAGATAAAAAATTTTGGTTTACAACTTTTAAAAGCGGGCAGGGGGAGGGAAAGAAGGATATTTTCTGTTTGCAAGATTGAAATCTCTTGTATTTGGGCATGAACATTCAAATATATTTGGTTATTTTAGTATGTAGTATTGTTCCATTTTTGATACTAAATATATTTATCATTATTCAAAAAAAATTTATTCACAGTCATCTCTATATTGACTTAAGTTTTTCATGCCATGCTAGTAAAGAAAAGTGACTAAAGCTCATTCTGAATAAGCAGGAAAATACAGTTCTACTTTTCAATTTAATTTTTTTTCCCCGAGTAAGGGAAGTCTGTCTTTCCCTCAGAATTTCTAGATGTATTATGCTTTTTTACTTATGCTGGTGCCCCATATAAATACAAAGTCAAACCTCCAAATAGAGGTCTCAAAAGAAGGCTAGCAAAGTGCTGTTAGTGTCTATCATCTCAGCTGTACTGAGATGAATTCAGAGATTGGATTTTTAAACCAGGGAGTTTAAGGAGCTACTGTTAAGCTTTTCTCCCCCTATTCTCTTTCCTGCAGTACTTGGGACATGTTGAAGTTGATGAATCCAGAGGAATGCATATCTGTGAAGATGCTGTGAAGAGACTGAAATCTGTATGTATATTTGTTTCATGAAAAGGTTGGCTTTGGGGCTGTGAGCATTACGGGAAAAGGTCCATTCGGCAGCAGTGCCCCAGCTAAGGACTGAACTTTTGACCCATGTTAGGAGAACAGTTGGCCGGTTTGAGAGCACTGCTGTGGTTAGGGGGACATGCTAATCTGATGATGAGAGGGAGAGAGTTACAACTGTTCTTCCTACTTGCAGAAACTATTTGCAAAACAAATGTGTAAAAATCCTCTGTGACCTTTCAGACTAAGTTGGTACCCACATGGGACTTCAATCATTGTTTTTTAACAGTTCTTTCTCCCTCTCTCTCTCTCTTCCTCTCCCGCTCTCTCTCCCTCTGTTGCCTGCCACCTTAATAGTGACTTAATTCACTGTTGTTATACAAAATATTACTTGATTTAGGCTGCTTTTTTCTAATGCACTGCAACATTGTAGTCATGCATGAAATAATCTGGCTTGCATCTGCTCAAAGTGGCCCGAAGGCTGCCTAATTCTGATATGTCATGAAGTGGGCTGCTCTTAGTTTGGCTTCTGTGAACGTTTGCTCCTGTAAATGGCACTCGTTCAAGGCTCTTTTGTGTTTCTGTGGCTCATTTGAAGAGGTCTTGTCATCTCTTTCCTGCAGTAGCAATATCACAAAATCTTGTGGAAATAGCAAACTCCGCAAAGGCAGTGATCAGTCTATCAAGGAACTGAGGCTGAAACAGCATTGAAGAGAACAGAAGGAGAAAGGATGTTAACTTTTGAAGTTTGAATGGAGATAGAGAACTGCAATCCTTTTCATCACTTCCTTTATGTGTCCTAGCTATATACATTCCTCAGTGATGCCTTAGTGGAAGAAACTCTTATATCCTTGCAGCTCCACAAAATTACTGAAAGTACATCAAACACCTCTACTGTACCTTTCCTAACTTAAGGTATCTGCCACTGGACATCACTTTTTTTCCTTACCAAATGTGGGAGCTCAACTTCCAACTAGACCTGTTCTTCCCTTCTTCCTAGCACATGACAGAGGATTATAGTTATCTTTTCTTCCTTCTGTTCTCCTGTAAAGTTTCTGAACTGGTTTAGTGCTCTGATTAAAATCAAGTCTTTTCATTCTTTTCTCTTTCAGCTAATGTATAGCAACCTGTTAAAGCTGCATCCCGTCTGTTCCCATTCAGTCCAACAGTGATTGGTGATTGATTTTTATTAAAAAGGGCCATACAAAATATAAATTAGTTTCTTTATTCTGTGGGTTTAGTTTATGTAGCTAAAAGTGCAAGTACTGACCACATAATGAATTGCATCTGGTTTTGTCCCATTCTGGTTTTTGTTCTATCAGAATACTTTCTATTAGCACACCAAATAACACTGCAGTATCTATTTCATGCTACTTCTCTCATTTTGTTCCCTAGGGAGCTATGTTGTGAAGTAGTTGTTCTCTAGTTTTTTTGTAAACTTTAAGCCCGCAAGCCAGTTAAGTGTACCTAAGCTTATAAATAATGAGACACAGTAAAGGCATAGTGCCCAGTTTCTTCTGGAATCTGGATAATTCCAGGTTTGTGATTCTTGATCACCTGAATTGCTGATTCAAATGTCAGACTTGGATATCTGACTTCTACAGTGCATTCTCTGGAAGTAAATAATTTCTTTTCCCTCTTCTGTGCTATGTCTTTATTCCAAATTGTGGATGGCATCAATTTCCCCATTCTCATAAATTCAGTGTCTTTCTTCAGATAATTTTGATTTCTTCTGCTGTTTGAAGTTTTTGGTGTCTATATATAAACTGGACACCAGCACATGTCTCTTACGATTGCTATCTGCATTGTGTCTTTTGTCAGTGTTGGAAGTTGAGAAGCAGAGGTGAAATTCTCATTGGGCCCCAAGAGGAAGATTCAGATTACTGAAACTACTTTGTGTGCTTTAGTTGCTAGACTCCATCAGATCCAAGGTTCATTTGGAGCTGCTCACTGCAATTCAACCCCTGCCCCCCACGCCCAGTGTGTAGGTTTTAAACCGGGGGCATTTCTTTAGGACTCTAATATTACTGAAAGCTCTTCTCTGTACAATTTGCTCTCTTAATTAGCAAAAGTCAAACCACTGGATGATGTTTTGGCATGCAAGGAATGTGATAAGAAAACAGTTTGTTCTTTTGGTAGTCTCTTGCTTTCACAGTACTTGGTTATTTTGATGGGCTTTCTCTTGGTCTTGAAAGAATTACAAGTTTGAGCTGCAGTGCTCCAACTGAAAGACTAACTTAAGGGAAATTGGACTTCGCTTTTCATAGGGCTAAACTGCATTGAAATGTATGTGACCTCTTTTAATCTTTATTGTTTTCTCTGCAGGTAACATGAAGGTTTTATAAATCCAGTCAATAAAAATTAGACAGAACTGTTGAAATACCTGTATCTTGTAGCTTCTAAAATTAAGTTCTGTCTATCTTTACTTATTTTAATAGATAAACTTTTTTTCCTCTTAATTCTTGTTCTCCAACAGTTGGCAATTCATTTGCAGAACTGAAGCCTGTTCTTTTTTAAGGCTGACTAATGGATTTTAAAACATTTTATGGGATTTGTCAAGAAGAACAGTGTTAATCTTGGTTTTAGGAATAGCTTAATTTCTACTTTGCTTTTTGAAAGAAAAGATGCAAACAAATCTTTCTGTCTCTTTATTGTGGGAAATAACCTAACCTTTCAGGGTTTTTTTTATTACCTGCTCGATTAATGTGGCGTGATTATTTTTGAGCATTGCATCTTGCAGAACTTGAAACCAGATGATGGTGAGCATTTTATTCAGGCATTGTTTAATTGACAACTGAGTAAAAGAAGCCACTTTTAGCTAGAGAATCCCTCATCCATACTGTATTCTGTTGCAGTTTTATAGCTCTGAAATCACACACCAACAATACTATAATGTGCAGTTGTTATATAGTTCAGAATGAATGAAGACAAACTTGAGTTATGTCCCTATATTCTGTCTGATGAAATGCACCACAGCCTCATTAATAGATAAGAAACCCATGTATTCAGCTATCAGTCTATTATGAACATGGGTTTATATTACCAATGGAGCTTACATTTTTCCCTTAGTAGGATATACTGCTAACTGTGTATACATTTCATATCTGGTAGGATCCTTGTGTTTGGACACTAAGCTCTAAGTGGTTTGTTCAGAACCATCTCACTGAATTTAAAATATTTAGCGCAAACTGGAAAATAACTTTGTAAGGGCCCTGTAAGTGTATTTGACTCAGGTATGGGAACAGCATATAAAGACAAAAGTATACTCTCTCATGTCATTTTTTGATATTAAATGAGCTTTAGCGTGTAGTATTGGTTTCTAACTTGCCACTTTTTGTTTTAAATGATGCATTTGTTTTAATATATGTTCTTGTTTTAGCAGGTAAAGAGACATAATTTAATATTTTAAAACATGCATTAGTTATCTCTAAACTACATTAACTTAGTGTTGTTTAAAACCTATTTTGCATGATGTCTTTTCCATTAACCTTGTCCAGTTTATTAAAAACAATAATCTTGTTTAACAAGCGTTTTGCTGAGAGCAAAATTAACCATCACCTAAAAATGAGGTAGCTTCTGGTGAATCTCTTTAGCTTCTGCTATCTTTAAAAAGCTGTTATTTAGTGTAATGCAATAGTCATTGCTCAACTTGGCAGCAGCATCCAACCCCTTCTCATTATGTACACAACACTGTGATTAATCCATTAGTTCCCCTCCTAGTGTTTAGCATACCCTGTCCAAATACATAACCATTCCTGCCTCTAAAAATTGTTAAGCTTTTCAGCTGACTGAACTTAGAGATGTTCTTTATACAGTGTCTGAGTTGACATAAATATGTTACAGATACTTGGTGAAAAGCTCTGTGGAAGGACGTTGGGCAGAGAGGCACACAGCAGCAGAAGTCAGGAAATGAAAAGTCGGGATTGACACTCCCTTCTTAACTTTGTGTTTCCTGGCCTTTGTTGGCTTGCGTCAGAACCATAGCTTTGTTTTAAATATAACCTTGTTTATCAATCAATTCTTGAGACACTGTCTCAGGATATTTGTAATAATATTTTTAATATGGTATTGTTATCAGCGATCAACAGGTTGGAATTGCACAGTGTTAATCTGGGGTCAGGGGCTGTTACAAAGACACTGTCTGTCTCATCTGCAACTCTCCACCTCCTCCCTGTTACTACTATACCATAGCTTTCTTACAAGTGAAACAATTTGGAAAGATAGCAGGAACAGTGATATGCTTTGTGCCAGCTTCCCTCAAACACAGAGCAGCATGTGGCTGTGCTCGCAGAGTGCCAGGCGTGGTGAAGTGTTCTTTCAGGAGATGGGTTCAGATCTTGCGGTTTTATTTTCACAGTCTGGTAACAAAATAAAGCCAGTAAACTAAACTGCATGCAAATATGCTTAAAATTGTGTGCTGCCTTTTTCTTAATGTGAACTGGGCAATCAGTATAATTGCTTCCAGGCTGAAGAAATTTAGGAAGTTGTAGTTCAGCTCTTGGTATCTTTGCACTTGCCTAACTGTCTGTCCCTGTCTGACCTGACTTTAAAGGGTCTTGTTCAGCCTATCAGTTCAGAGTTGTAGAATGAATATTTAGTATTTGTATAAATACTGTATAAAGCCTTGGAAGGCTTTAGAAAGAGTGAAAGGGGAAGGGATCTCATTTGTGTTTAAGTTGTACCACAAGGTAAGATGAAATTCCTTACTGTTCAGAGAAGACTGCATAAGATGTGAAGAGTAAGAGTAGCATGTAAACCAAAGCAACAAATAAATGGAATAAAATAAAGCAGTATTTAACCCTGCTTTATACCAGCCATACATGCTGCTTCTGCTTACAAAGCATTTGCTTTGGGAAAAAGTGATCAATACAGAGCAAACTTGACTGTAATTCCGGAGTTAGAACTTTGCATTTCACAAGAGCCTGTACAGTATTTTAATTGTTTAACCACCACATCTGCTGCCAAGTTTGGTTTATAATCTAACTAAAAGGGACTAAACAAGGGAGAGTGAAAATAAAGTAACCACTTTGCATGAAATTGGGGCTGAGGTTTTCTTCTTTCCACCAATTTCAGGGCAGTAGCTTATTAGAATTGTGTGCGTGCCCTTTGATCTGCATTTTCATGGGATTATTTTCACATTTGCCTGTCGCACCTTCTCATGGATAACTCTAAAAACCCCTTCCTTTCCCTCCAAACCCTATTCTTGTGTGTGCTTGTTGGTTTGAAACCCTGGGACATTTTAGCTACCTACAGTAATAGCGCTCGACTTGTCCCCCCTGTTCCTCCAGGAAAGGAAGTTCTTCAAAGGCTTCTTTGGAAAAGTAAGTTTAATGCCTCATTTGTGCTTGCACTATAAGGAGTTACATCCCTGGTATAGCACTGCCATAAAATCAGGGTGTTGAGAGTCCCCTAATCCATTTCAGAATATTTGCTTCTAAAACAGACGTGGAAAAATGTTTATCAAACAAAGAATATGGTTAAAAAAGCAACCTGAAACAGAAACTTAAATCCATATGGACTCTATCGGAAATTCAGTGTTCTGAACTGATTTGGTCTTCCTGAAAAAAAATGTGAATTTTCCTTTTAAACTCTTAAACTTGCGCCAGCCTACATCACCTGGGTAGATATCTACAGAGCAGCTGGGGTCTGTGCCTTGTAAGTGCTTCATGATCGGCTGCCTGGCACCATGAGTTGACCCCCAGATGTTAGCACTGGGAGAAAGCAGTGTGCTGCTTTCACATACCATCTCTTAAACCTTTCTTTTTGGAGCACAGATAAGACCAGGCATTTACCTACTATGTTTTTGTAACTGCAACTCAACTGTATAACTGAAAAATTTACTGTTTCTGTCGTTGCTCTTGTTTTCATGAGGACAGTGTCTTAGACGCAAAGGGAAACAACTCTTTGTCCTGATTAAGAATGTGCTGTACTGACAGCTGGGTGATTTTATTCCTGCTGTCTACATAAGGCAGTGCATGTAGACCTCGGAAAGAGCGCTCTCTCTTTTACCTCTCATCTGTTCCCTAACTCTGTGTTTAAAATTCCTGTAAAACATTTTAATTTAGTTTTCCTATGGAGTTAATGTAAGATACAGTTTCTGAAGTACCTTGTTATAAGATGAATCTTGGCTTAAATAGAAGCTAACAGGTTTGTTACATACAAAAGTCTTGTGGAACAGATTATTCTCTGGTCACAAATTTGTTTTGGCTTTGCTTGGGGAGTAAATAAGGTTTTTTCAGCTACTCCTTTTTCACCTTTCACTCAGTGATGCATGTCACACAGGGACAGCTGTTTTCCCAATTCAAGTTTCTTCCTATGATCAGGGAAAGCATACATCTAAAGTGTAGTGACGGTGAAGTAAGAGGCTCTTTCTTTTATTTTTTTTCTTTTTTCTTTTCTTTTTTCTAATGGCCAAAATACTGTAGGTAGGAGATCTGTCAGATTAATCAGATCATTCCTATGTGCAAATGAAATTTAAGAGCTGAAATCTACGAAGACTGGAGTCAAAACATGCCATTTGCTTTATAACTGAAAATGCTAAATACTACTTAAAATTTGTTTAAAACAAACAAACAGAAAAAACCCCACCTCAACCTGATCAGATATGTTAGTTTTCTTTCTGCGTGTTGGTATTAACTTCTGTTAGAGTACATAAGAAAGCGAAGATGTAAAAGCACAGATGTTTGCATAGCACTTAATTAAAAAAGGCAAAGACAGATTTTTATCTATTAAATATGCTAGCTTCCCCATTACATCTTAGTTGCTTTTTTTATGAAGTCCGGTACTTTACCACAGCCTTGTAGATTTGCTTTGTCTTTTATTATAATATTTTGCCAAAGAGGGACCTACTTCTACTTCAGCCTGTAAAGTTCCGTTAATTAGCACTGAAACCACTTAAAATCCATAGTGTTTAGATATCCCCACAGCATCAATATGACAGTGCCTTTATTACAGCTTTGGCCTACAATGGTAGCCCAAATCTAGGGAAAAACTGCAAAAAAAGGGACAGCTGTTCTCTTATTAATAATTGAGAAATATTAATAACTCTTACATATTTTGACTCTCATCTATGATTTCTCCGCAGATGCCTTGCATTGGGATTAATATAATATTCTGAGCTGCTTAAAACATGCTAGCAGCTTTCAAAAAGTCAGTCTAGACAGGTTTGCTGCTTTCCCTGTCCATATTTTTCTCCCCCTAAAAGGTAAATCTGACTGATTTCTGTCCAGAAATATTCAAGTGTTTGGTATTGAAAATACTTTCTTTTCAATTTTAAATAGAAATGAGATGTCTGTTGATAGCTCCAGGTTAGGCTTCTGCAGTTTTGTGTAGTGTATGCAACGTAACCAAATCAACTGCCTTTTTAGGCAGCTCTTCATATTTTAAAACTGAAGCTTTTCTGTTGTAGTGAATAGTAGTACAGATTCAGTGATCTTTCTCCTGTTTTGCTTCCACTGAGTGCATGTATTTCTCATCACGCAATGTTTTATACAGAGTCTGAAATGAAAAATTTTCTTTATATGTACTTCAGACTCCAGATAAACCTTATAGCTGTTTGTAAGTCCCAGGACAGAATAAAATAGGCAGAATGATTAGAAACAATTTAGAAGTATTTAAAAAATGCATTATTGGGCAACTTTAATTGTGCTCTGGCATCCTTAAAACTTTATTTTCTACCTTACAATATAGCTGCTACTTACCTCCACGTTCCTATGACTTCTAACAGTTAAATTGTCATGACCTGTGCTGTTGATTAGCAGATGTGCATTTTTCATTTAGTCTAGTTCGTGGTTTGGGGTTTTTGGGGGGTTTGTTGGTTTTGGTTTGGTTGGTTTTGGGGGGTGGGGTGGGGTTGTGGTTTTGGGGTTTTTTGGGGTTTTTTTTGTGGATGCCTGTCTCTCAGGCATTGCCAGCTTGTCGGAGAGGTTTCCCCGTGCTTAACCTGCAGTGGTCCTGCTTTGTCTTCAGGCCTCGTTGTCTGTTAGGACGGGTGCCTCACCCGCCCCCCGGAGACCTCTGAGGACTCTGAAATTAGTCCAGATAACGTATTGGAGCAGATTACTGACCTCCTAAGAAGTGCTGAGCAGCGAGGTTTCTATCGGGGCTGACTCAGCACTGATAAATCGGGCTCCCAGGAGTCACTGCCACACGTGGCTCTCCTCCAGCAGTGCTGTCATCCAAAAGCTCTTGAATACGATGACAAGCTACTGATATGGATGTCTAGATGAGTCCCTTAGTAGCAACTTTTAAGACCACAGTGTTCCAGTAGATATTGGCCATTTGCTTTAAATACTTTTGTTTGGAGTCACCTATACCTTTCAGAGTTTATTACACAAGCTGCAATCCTGCACTGGAGTTCACTTCCCATGCAGTATCTTGCATCTGGTCTGATTTTTGTCCGGTGTGTGCCAGGAGTGCAAATGCTTATACTTAATTTGTAATCACGATATACTTGGCACTATCCCACCCATAAGGGAGTAGTACTTTGATTTGTATATCCAATATAAACTGGTTTGGAGAAGTATGTTCCTTTATGCATTACCTGTAGGCACAGATAAGCTGAGGATTCAGTAGATGCGCAAATCATATGTTGCCCAACAGTAGTAGCTGTGTGTTTGGTATACAGATGGTAAGGCCTTACTCCTATGTGCTGCATCCACCATAAATCTAGAAGAAGGAATTGGGAGATAAAAGTGTGTTTTGTTTTTCTCTTAGTGTAGCAAACCCATCTTTGGTTATCTTGTATGAGGAACCTTAGTTTCCAGTGGGAGAGGAGGACTTAGCCCTTTAGCCTTTTCATTTTATTCCAAGAAACATGAATAGCTATTCTAAATCCTCATTTGGTAAAATAGCAGGTGAGGAGTAGCTCTGCTGAAGGTCAGTACTGCTTTATGAAGTACCCAGCTCAGTTAAACTTGACTTTAATACAGACTTCAGGAACTGTTCACTATTTCTACAGAAACAAGGTTTTTATTGTTGGGCAAGGATATGTATCTGTTTCTAATGATGGTAATCTAAACCAAACAGTTACCTGCAGGCATTGTCTTCTCTTGATTCTTTGTATTTGCTTGAAATAAAGATTTAAGACTGTTAATGGCTTATAAGAAACTGGTACTCCTTTTTAAAACAGTTCAAGGAGACAGACCTCTACAAACCACTTGGTTTTGGGATTAATAGCAACTTTCAGGCTATGGAAGCTAGCTGAGCATTGAAAATATAGCCTATGTTTTGTGGGTATTGATATTTACAGCCTTTTAAGACCAAAAATTAAAAGTGACTTTTAAATGCTGCAATAGTTTTTAACAGATATATGGTAAATTTAAGTACATCTTCCTTTGTGCATTATACTCTTTCCCTTAAGCATTCTAGAATCTGACAGTTTTACTTTAAACCTTCTCTGGGGTATCCAGCAGGCTGGATGGACATTTAGAAACTTGCTTCTGCAGGCACTTCTCTTGTAGCTTGCTTTCATGCTGTGCTTATTTTCTCTCTTTTCTTTTAATCACTCTTCCATACAACTCAGTGCCATTCTCTGTTCTCACCAAGCTTTTTGAAAACGCTCGGGGTGTCATTGCTGCTTCTGAAATTGGGACAGATAGTTCCTCCCCCAAAACAAACAGAAGTTCTGCCAGGCCCGTTTTCTTCACACTTGCTGCTTTCTCTGAGAATGAAACCAATGTGATATAGCAGGAGACTTTTCAGTCCAAGATATTTCATCCTTACAGTGTTAAAATTGGTGTTGCAGACATAGAACATGTGGTGGCTTATGCCAGAATGTGTACTTGCTCCATTACTTGCCATATGAATATAAATTATATACATCTGCAATGAACTATTAAAAAAAAATTAATTGCAATGTGTGCATGAAGCCACTAGCTGATATCCCCTCATCTTTTTTTGTTATTGTTGCTCTCTTCACTCCCTGCAGTGGTCTGTGGTGGGTGCCATTAGCAGCCACAAACTGTGTAAACCCAGTGCTTCAAAAAACATTATGGGGAGAATGTTTTATTAGCTGGCTTTAAGTATGGGGCTTGTGAATTAAAGTAATGTGTTTAAAAAAAGAAAAAAAAGATTATTTTTCTAGTAGTAGTTCTCTGTAACAAGCAGTAAAATTATGTTGACATCTTGTACCTATTTTCTGTTCAATGAATTAGTTTCAGAAGAATATGGTGTCAAGTGTTTATACTGTTTTCTGTAACCTTCCCTTAAAAAGTAAACAGCCTAGAAAGAATCTGTAGTTTAAATGGCTCCTGAAGCCTTCCTGCGCTTCCCACTTTTACTTACCCTCAGCTTGTGGCAGCTGAAAGTTCCCACAGTCAGATCTTGGATAAAAGCCAGACCGCTCCTCCGCTGCGTCAGGCTGCCACACACCATTGCTTTTTTTTAAGATACACACCAAATGATCAAGAAATTGTATTTTTCTACCTCTCTTCCAAGATGTGACATATAACTCTTAATAAATTAATGAAACATGTATGGATGATTGATCTTAGTATTAAGCTCATAACACAGTAACTGATGATTTTTGGGTGCTTTTAACACTGGTTTAAGGTGATGCCATGATTTTGCCATGTGACTATTGGGGTAGAGGGTAGGGCTGGTGGAAATATCAGGTAAGAATTTTCCTATGTTTAAACTTGTGCTAAAGAAGCTACCTGTGGTGTAACTCCTTATGAATTAATGTCTTCCGACTCTTTAGTGAAATTCTTCACCCACTTGGTCAGTCTTGAATTCTTTACTGTTAGTGGATGTACACCTTATTTTTGCCTCCACCTGTTCTGTGCCCTATCCCTATCCCTATGATATGCTGTTTCTGAAATACTCTCTTTGGCTTGGTTCTCTGAATGTTTTGCAACTTGGATTGAGTGTCTGGCTTTGGGCACCCTACTGACCGTGGACTTCATCTACACTTAATGTTACGGTTCTTGGAAAGGGGAAGCGGGTGGCAGTCTGATGCTTTTGGCATAAAACTGTTTTTTTTTCTTTCCTTTTTTTAAATTTTTTTGAAAGTCTGGGAAGAAAGCCGTTAAAGCAGTCCTGTGGGTTTCGGCGGATGGACTCAGAGTTGTAGATGAGAAAACAAAGGTTAGATTTCCCTGGACAAAAGTTTTAAATCTCTCTATAATAACATATGTGCTATAACTTTAAATGGACACCAATCTTTATGTTAATGCAAATGTTGGCATTTGAAAGGAAGACTGAAGTGTATAATTAGTTTAATTATTTCTTGCTTTGTAAACATATGTATGCCTGCTAATTTTTTTCCTCCAGTTAATTTCACACTACTTTCAAGACACATTTCATAAAATGTGGCAGGTAGCACGAGCTTGGAATATTTTTTTTTTTATTGCATTTACTGGAAGAACCATTTTTTCCCTGTAAGTTCTGTTGACATTGAACTTGGAGAGTCCTTTGACTTTGTTCTGCACCACTGCAGAAGGCTGCGGTAGTAATACATGAGCAAACTCATGTTAATCAATGTAATTTTCAGTGCATCCAAATGCTAGAATGGGTCTGAATGAACAAGAGATAGCTTCCAAAAATGCAATGAAGAGACTAAATGAAATAGGGGGGTTGTGCCTTCAGACTCAAGCTAAATAGTAACTGAGTATCAAATTCAATAATTTCTAATTCTAATATCTAAGCTGTTGGTCTAAAGTAGAAGACTAATGTGTTTGTGGCATCCTTCTAGATTGTTTTACAATTTTTTTGATTGTGAAATGGCAGTATGTACCACCAAGGTGCCTGTGTGCAAGTAATAGCAAACAATTCTTGGTTTTATGTACATGCAGGCAATTAGAAATAGGAGCTTTAGGCTTGCCTCTGTAAGTGAACTAGTATTTTAAAAGATGGCATGGCTATCGGAACAATTTTTACTCTCATTAGTCTGAAATTAACTCATTTTATATTCATGTCATTTAACCCTTACTTTGTCAACCTAAAAGATGATTTCTACAAGCCAACACTGAGAAGCAGGTAGAGATAGTTCATATCCCTCTGCAGTTCGGCTGCCTGTCAAGTACCTGCTCTGTGGCTAGACTTCTCAAGGGCTGCTGTTATGGTATGGTTCATCAGCACTAAAGTTACTGTCTCTTAAGAATTCAGTTTCTAATAGAAACATACTGATGTAGGTGAATTCATTCTACTGATTGCCTCATTTAAAAAATAATAATACATTTATTATTTTTAGAAATGTTACTGCATATATCTAATCTTTTAAAATTGAATTTTAATAAGTTGTGCAGACCCTGGAGGTAATTAAAAGTATAGGACTTAAAAAGAGAATATACTATTGCCTCCTGGTGGTTGAATACATTAGCACAGGTGCCAAGTACCAACCACCAACCAAAAGAAACAATTTTGGAAAAAAATGTTGAAAAAATAATTTTTAATGAAGATGGCATAGTTCTTAAACTATACTATCTCCTTGTTGGAAACAATTCTCCCATCAATCTATGGGAACAAATCAGGGGTGTTTGATACTACCAGTGCTGCTGGTGCTTCTCCATTGCATCCCTGCTTAGCTAATTGGCAGATCAGCTTTTGCTTTTTGTGTAGCAGCTGCTAGACCTTTTCACACATGCAGATCTCTCCCATAAGTTTCAGCGTCGTGTTTTATCCACAGTAAATATTTTTTGATTGCAAGACTACCAGAGCTGCTGTAAAAATAAAATAAAACAAAAATGTGAGCTCCATAGTCTAGAGGAGAGATCTTAGGAATTGTTTGGGTCCCTAAATTCTTAAGTGGTGCCTTGGCACACTTCTACCAAAGGTGGCTGGTGGAAAATCTCTTCTGTCCTTTTTGTTTCATACTGGGAATAGATTCTGAATGGTGAATTCATTAACAGATAACTATAGCCACGTCAGGTTATCCTCTTTTTAGTATAACTCATCGTCTTGCAGTTAACACTGAAAATGACTTGTTCAAGTGTTTCTCTGTATTTCCTCACATTTCTTTTATTGGGGGGGAATTTTTTCCCTCTAGGATCTTATAGTTGATCAGACAATAGAGAAGGTTTCTTTCTGCGCACCAGACAGGAACTTTGACCGGGCATTCTCATACATCTGTCGAGATGGGACAACAAGACGCTGGATATGCCACTGCTTTATGGCTGTAAAGGACACGGTAAGTTTAATATGGTGTGTGTCCAACTCTTCCAGCTTCTAGCTGGAAGTTATGCTCGGAAAAATTAACTGCCTAGAATACTGCAGTATGTTTTGACTTCAGCTAAAATATTACTTAGTCCTTGAAAATTGTTTTAGTTCTAATTCTTTCTGTCTGAATTATTTGCCATCCCTCTGTGGTGTCATCTTGTGGAGAGAAAAATGGTGCCCAGCATGTGTATAAAAGGAATGCAGTCAGTCTCAGATATATCTAGCAGAAGGGAACTACTCTTCTAAAAATAGACAGAAGATATTCTCATCTGAAAATGTATACAGCCAAAAACTGAAACAGCAATGACAGTTTTTCCAGGATAAAATCATAGTGAGTAAATACAGACTGGTTATGAATGCAGCATCTTGTTTGCGAATGTTATCTTGAATGGGAAGTCATCTGAATGTTAAGGGATGGAGCTAAACTGAATTAAATTAGCATCCTGTTTGCTTCTAAGGGATAGAGATTTTTCCAGTAGAAGGTTTGAAAGTAAGTTACCTCTATCAGTCTCTTGCTGTGTAGACTTATTTAACTCCCTGATCTGTCCTTTTCCTCTTTCTGCTTTTTGTTGAATCCTGCCTATATTATACAAAGTGCTTGAAACCTCATGCAGATTCATTGTGTGAACTCCACATAGCTGCATGTTCAGAGCAATTGTACTTGACAATTTATCATTTTTCTTTAAAGAAAAACAATGAAGTTAGAAATTCCCAGTTAAGCTTATGTTAGAGCTGGAGCATTTCTATTTTCCTCTGTGAATAACACGTCATTTCACTTACTGATTATAATAGATGAGTTGAGCTAATGGTAGTAATAGCACCTCTGACTCAACTGTAGCTGCTGTATCAGCTAGATTGTTGGACTTCCTCTGACTTGAATTTCCTTTCCTTATTGCAGTTATTGGATAATGGATCCTTTTGACCTCACTGGTTAATAATGGAAGTGCTTTTCAGAAGGCACTCTTAATACTAACTTGTGCATTTGGTCAGGGCCATTAAGAGGTGTAAGTAGTCACCATTGTACTTTTAATTTTCACGCTTGCACACAATGGTAGTGTCTCCCTGAGCCCTCTGTAAACTTTCTCCATCTGAGAAATAGCACTTATCTGTCCTTCAGGACTTACACCTGCTTAAGATGGCTTCACAAGAGTTTCTTTGTGCACAGATGTATCCAGAGGCAAGGGATCAGTGCAGGCATGTTATCACACTAGCATCTTAGTAGCAGTTGAACTAAACAGATTATCTGTCAATCTCTTTCATTTCTGGGTGGCCTTCTTGAACACTGCTTGTGCATTAGTAGTTGGGAGTCTTTATATACCAGGTTTAATTTTAGAGCCATACAAAAGGTGGCCAATTACAGTAGTTCTTTTTAATGCCTTAATTAGATTCCTCTTGTAAAGGCAGGTTATCACTTTGCAATGCTTGAAGCACATGTATGTTTCTGTTCCAGTTACTGTATGATGCAATGTTGTCTTGTACAGGGGGAAAGGTTGAGTCATGCCGTGGGCTGTGCATTTGCAGCATGCCTGGAGCGAAAGCAGAAGCGAGAGAAGGAGTGTGGAGTGACTGCCACCTTTGATGCCAGCAGAACCACATTCACTAGGGAGGGGTCATTCAGGGTCACTACAGCTACTGAACAAGCAGAGAGAGAGGAAATTATGAGACAGATGCCGGATGCTAAAGGTATGGAGTGCAACTTAAACAATCACCCATAGCGAGCAAAACCAGCACTGAGTTGAATTGGAGCCTGTGCAAGGATTGAGGCTTAACGTCTTTGCAGCGTTCCCTCTCCTGAACCTTATTATGTACAAATCGTACTCCCTGATGCTTGTCACTTCACAAGATGAAAAATGCTCCCAGATTCACTCATAGTGCATTTTCCCACATTTCCTCTAGAAAAAGTACAAGTAGCTTCAATGTGAAAGCTGCTCCTGCTTTGTTTTGTCAGCCTGCTTTATGGTAGAGAACACCATAGGTACCATACTAAAAGGCCTTATTAGAAAAATGTTATAAAAATATAACAAGTTTGCCAGACATGAAGTAATCCTTTTTGTAGTCTAAAGCTTATGGTAAATGAACAGGAAATTATATGCATTTTTCTTAGAAAATACTGTACTTTTTATTTTGATTTTTAAGGCAGGTTACAAAGTATATGTATAGAGTTATAGTGCATGAGGGAAGAAAGATCAGAGTGCTTTCTAAGAAAACCAAACGAAAACAACCACCCCCTTCCCATAAAACACGTAACTGTTGCACTGTTAATTACATTCAAAACTAGTAACTAACTGATTTGAGAGGAGTTAGTTTTTACTTCTTAGCCATTTAAAACGCCATTTGCAATGTTCTGAAATTCAAGTGGAAGTAGAACTTCTTACTCAAGTTTTATTACAAGTAGTGGAGTTCTACAGCTAACAAAATTATTATAAACATTGTTCATAGCCCTCTTTACAGTGGAGTTGAACTTTTGTTTCAGAGGGTTCCACAGCAAGTTTTATGCTGCCACTTGATTGCAAAACTTTAATCTTCATTTTCATCATCCATCTGCTTGTTCCCATACGTTAGTTTTAGAATGTGCTAAATGAAGCTTAAACACAAGGCCTTTGTTACTTGAGGGCATGAGTCAAAGTCTTGACTCAATGAAGGTGTGTGAAATCCTTTCCAAGAAAGACCGATTAGAAAAGTTTCACTTGAACGAGCAGCTGCAACTCATGGGTACTGAAGCTTGCAAGACAACATAATTAGTTCCTCCTACCATTCCAGCTCCTCAGAAATCTGTAGTGTGACTCCTCTCTTTAGCAGACTTCTAGTTATTCTGCTGATGTGTCAACAAAAAAAGTCATTGTTTTTCCTAAAACGTTTGGAAAGCAATATAGGTAAAATAAGAGTTTACACCAGGGTGGTGAGAGTTCCCCTTCTCCTGCGGTGTTGATGAGCTGTGTTTATCACCCCCAAAGCCAATTCACTTACGCTGTGAGAGAAAGAGAGTTTTCCTAGAGATGGAAAAATTCCCATTGCTATTCTAATAAGTGTCATGATTTAAACTAGGCTTAATCCTACATTTCTACCATTAGGCCTGGTTGACAGAAGCATTGTGATGCTATGCAAAACCCTGCAAAGTGAAGCAGCTGACTTTAAGTTGGAGGAGCTTCCAGTGCAACTAGTGATTGGGGGGTAATGTGACAGCTAAATTCAGTTAAAGTAGTGACCCAGGAGCTCACTGTAAGTGTGCCTGGTGTTAGCCATGCCTGTCAGCTCAGAGGCTGGATCTACCTTGCAGCACACTTCCATCTATCTGTAATATATTTCCTGGAGGAGCTGGGGAGCTGCAGCCTGAGCACTGAATGCAGCCTAACCTGTTACGTCCTGCTGCTACCTTTGGCCTGCTGAAGCTTGTGCAGTGCGTTTGGCTACTGCTGCTGATTCTGCAGGGCTAGGAGGGTGGCTTTTAAAAGAAGGTC
Organism: Aquila chrysaetos chrysaetos; assembly: GCF_900496995.4. NCBI lineage: Eukaryota > Metazoa > Chordata > Aves > Accipitriformes > Accipitridae > Aquila > Aquila chrysaetos. Next base: position 41,360,273 of record NC_044005.1, on the reverse strand, counting down.
CTAGAGCTGGGTTCTGTTCCCTGCTGCTGCTGAGCTATGCCACCCTAAGTCACTTAATACAGTTTGCAGTAATATTTTGGCCATAGTTCTGTGTGAGGCGGAGTAAAGGTCTCAAACACACAATCCACTTTTCAGTCTCTAATCGTAAATGAATTGCAAGTATTTCTAGAGCTGAGGTCTCAGGAATAGCTAAAAAGAATAAATATATATAACACCATCATTTCTATGAAGTGGCTAGCCTTAGTAAGCTTTGCTTTGGAGATTCAATGTACGTAAAGTGACGTGGTGAAGACAGTGACGGTATAGAGAAATTATTTTTCTGCTGTGGTAGTAGAAACTCGTTTGGAAGAGTACTAGTTATGCAGATTCCTGCCATTTCTCTTTTCAAAACAAATGGGAGTAGGGGCAGGCAGTTGAACACTACTTTGCTTTACTCTTCTAACCTCACCGTATTTCCTCCAGCAGTTGAAACAGAAGTGAAAACAGTAGCACCAGGTGCTGCACCAAACAATACTGCCCCTTCTTCTGGCTCACCAACCTCTCCTACTGCTGAAGTTGCTGCCTCTCTGGATAAAGAAATGAGCAATCCCCACGCTATTCCACGGAGGCATGCCCCTATAGAACAGCTTGCCAGGCAAGGGTCTTTCAGGGGCTTCCCTGCCCTTAGCCAAAAGATGTCTCCTTTTAAACGCCAGTTGTCTTTGCGAATAAATGAGCTGCCTTCAACGGTGCAAAGGAAGACCGATTTCCCCATGAAAAACTCAGGTAAAACCAAATGGTTCCAGTAAAACATTACCTTAAATTGTCTCTTCCTCCTTTCCTTCTCTGTGGCTTCAAATAACTCCTTATTTTCTAGTAAGTCCTTCTTCCTGCCTCATGTGGATCATTTCTCATGGACGAACATCACCGTGTCAGAAAACTTCTGCTTTGGGAATAGGCAAGAATTTCAAATGCAGTATTCACATGCAGAAGACAAACAGTTCTAATCACTGTCTGAAATACTGGAGCACAGCTTGAAGTGCTCCAAGAATGGGTGTTGGTGAATTAGTAGGTGCTGGCTCTTTGCTCTAAGTCACTGAACCAGTTCCTCCACTTCATGCCAGGGCATCCTGAGACACAAATCCCTTCAAGGCCTTAACCACTTGTCATGGGATCACGTGATGCTTTTCTGCAGTCTGTCCTTCTGCCTGTCCCAATTCTTCTTTTTGAGAGCAACGGAATGGCTTTTCACCTTGCATTAAAAGAAACTTTACTGTATAGGTGGTACAGTTTTCATGTGATGGTAGTGGGGTTTTCTGGAGTTATCCCAACATAAATACCTGGGGTGCTCAGTGACTTGCATAATGTCCTAGAATCTCCTTAGCTATGTTATCCTGCAGGCCAGCTGTACTCTCACTTGGCAACAGAACTAGTTTAAGGGCTCCAAGCTTTAAAGTAAAAATTACTGTGGCAAAGGCAAAACCAACAAAAATAGCTACTCTGACTTCTCTTATAATCCTTATTTGGTGACCTGTGCTTTAAGGACCAGCACTGAGTTTATCAGTTTTACAGTAATAGTGCACTGCTCACTAGTGATACTCACCAAGCACACTACAATCTGCATTTCTCATGATTCAGAACACTTCTGATGCATGTTCCTGTGTATGCTGCTGCCAGTGCTGCTTACTGTCACACCACGTACGCTGTATTGGAATATCCCTCAAAGAATCAATTTTTGGGCATGCCTCCCCCTGAATTTTAGATATGGTGCATGTTGTGTTCAGACATCTTATGTTTTTTATACTATTTGTGCTTAATTTTGCCTGCTTATGTCAGTTCTGTGCTGACATGATCATCAGACTGATGATCAGTACTTTTGAAAAGCAGTGCAATTAGTAATAATGAGAACATCTGGTAAGTTGGCAGTTTCACTCCAGATGTTACTTTATCCACATTATGCTGATACTTGGTTTAAAACTGAGTGTCCATTTTATTGGAGCATTCAGCTTTTGCTTTTCATAATTCTACCACATGAGCTAGGGATTTCAGCTACCACTGAACTGGAGCAATCAACATTCTAACTCTAGACTTAACTTGCCACTGTGCATTGCTGTCAGCACGTTTAAACTTCATCTAGTTACTGTTGGAAGTATGTTGTTGGAACACTTAAATCTATCATAAGTATTTTCATTTCACAGAGTGCCAAATCTTAGTGCCAAATCCTTGATATGTTTAGCACTTTAATACTGAAAGATTTAGATCTCTACTAAAGCTATAGAAAACCCTTTTATTTTCTGAAATGAACATCCTCTTGCATTAACACAGAGAAGCAGTAATAACCGACTTTAAATCTGGAACGCTGATCTCCTTACCCTCTTGACTTAGTCACAAAATACACTAATGTGGTATTCTATTTCAGGTCAGATCTTCAACACTAATTTTAAAAAAAGCTGTCATGCAAATCAGTAGCAGGAACATCTAGGACATAAGGGAACTAATTATATTTCCATTTCACATTGGTATTTGTAAATTGTTTCTGTATCCTTTAAACTTCCAATTTAATGAATTTTGTTTACATTTTAGTCCCTGAGGTAGAAGGGGAAACAGACAGCATTAGTGCCCTGTGCTCTCAGATCACCAGTGCTTTCAGCACACCATCAGAAGATCCCTTCTCTTCGGCCCCCATGACAAAACCAGTGACAGTAGTCGCACCACAGTCTCCTGCCTTTCAAGGTTTGTGATTACTTTGCGTGCCGTGGTCATGCTGGATGAGGCTTGAATGCACATAATGTTGCTTTCCAGTAACACGTGGTCTTAATTTTTTGTGCAAGTCCTTTTATCAGTACTTTGGGGGAATGGCATCCTGCTTTATTCATCTTGTCTGTTTAGTTTTTCTGTGTTTTTCTTTTTAACAAGAAGTCCATGTACCTACCACACGATAGTTACCTGTAAAAGGGACTGGCTTTCAGATAATGGCTATTTTAACTTTCTGCCTCCTAAACTGCAAAAGCCTTACCAACTGTGTGTCACAAGAACCAAATCCCACAAGGGAAAAGATTTTGTGCCACCACACGATTACTGTTTTTCACACAAACTCTTAGATAAGTTGTGGAGAGATGCCAACTATAGAATGCACAGCAGCCTCTCATCTTCATTTCACTGATATGCTTTTATACAAGTTGTGTGAAAAAAGAACCTCTCCTTCTTAAATCCAGTTATTGTTATTTTGCATCTAAAATCTGTTCTTCTTTTGAATCTAAAATTAATCATACAGTAACTTCTGGTGAGCCACATCTCTTCTCTATGAAAACAACAAATTTAACTTCAGTTGGTCATCAGAACTCAAAGTCTCATCAAATACGTAAAAATCCACCATCCCACAATTCTGTTAACAAGCGTTGGCTTGGTGAAATGCAATTTATTAGCTTTATCGACTGTCAGTCCAATTTGGCTAATTTACACAAAGTGCTGTCATGTGGAAGTGTCTAAAATTGTTATATGTTGATAGGTGTGACATGGCCCACTAATATTCCAGTCACGTGCATGCCTGGCATGAATTAATTGTACTGATGTTGTCTGCTCCCATTTTAGTTAATGGCACTGCCTCTGCCTTCTGTGTGCTTGCTGCTAAACCATCCCAAGCTGCTGTAGTGTCCACAGCTATGCCAGTTCGTGAAACCAATCCTTGGGCTCATGCTCCTGCTGCTAATACTGGAGCTGCAGCCATGGTTGCTGGTAAGATTGGAAGTGGATCTGGTGCATTGCTATGAAGAACTTGGATCAAAAGCATAATTGAGCCCTTGAGACAATTGTCAATGCCACTTAATGGCAAGTGGAAGGAACAGTAACAAAAGCCGGAAGTAGTAGCCTTTTACACGAGTGGATGGAGGGAAGCGATGAACTCACGGGTTCTGGGTCTATAAGCTGGACTGATTCTTATTTTGGCAGCATTTTAGAAAATCCAGTGCTTAAAAAGGAAGTAATGAAATAGTGTGTGTTTGGGGATGAAGAGGGAAGAATCTACACGTGCCCAAAATAATTTTTGTGCCTTCTTCCCATTAGCATATGTAAGGAGAGATTAAGTTGGTTGCTTAAAGGCTTTAGAGGTTCATTTTTTCTGTTTAGTCTGTCCCTCCAGTCCTTGTCTGTAGTTACATACAATGCAAGGTAGTACTTTAAATGGCTGTCACCCATGTGGACATAGGTGCTAGAAGGCTACAATCAAACTAACATCATTTCCTGGTATAAGCTCAACTCAAAAAGAGAAACCTTGCTAGTGAAATGGTAGGTTCTACTTGGCCTTGTAAGAATACCAGACCCATTTTCAGTAAGTCTTCCCCCATAAGAGAGAGTCCCTAAGCTCTGCCTTCAACAGTTCCCACTGTAAAAAAACCAGTAAACTGAGCTTTAGATGGTGTTTAACTAGATCAGGCTGACGGCAGACTATTGACTTCCCCAAAACACCAAATAACACGTGAATTGTAGAGCCATCTCTACCATTCCTGGTTGCTTTTCTCATCACATTGGAAACCTGGCAAGGCCCTATGGGAGGGAAAGAGGATTTGAAACTGTAGGGTGAAGGAAAACCAGAATTCAGCTGGTGGGACATAGCTTTGAAACTGTGGGAGGAATGGAAGTGATGGTGGGTTTGGTTTTGGTTTTTCTAATCATTGAAGATGAGTTAAAATCAGAGCTGGTTTTACAGGAGAGAAGTTTAAAATGCTAAGTGTTGAACATTGCAAAAAAGTTTGAGAGGTTAACAGCCTGAGTTATATAAGAAAAGAGTAAGGGAAGAGTGAGTGGAGATGGGGGAAGAATATAAAGGAGTCAGTAATTTGATTAGATGTAATGCCTTAGATGGTCATGTATATCATAGTAAGTACTCACACTTCACTTCATTGTGTGTATGGGACAGAAAAAATGAATGCTGTCTTGAACTCCCAGTACCATTACATTACTGTCCTTTAGAGGGTAAAGCCTTAATTTAGGAAACAGAGCAAGCCAGTCTTAAAAACGGTTTCTTATAGCTTTGTGTTCCAACAGTCCACCAGTCCTGAGCTGTACATTCAGAAACTGATAGTCCCCAGTTAGAGGAATTAGTGGTTATGGACTAGATCATTGCCACTAAATTATGAGTGCATGCAGCAGCTCTCCTGCATGCCCTAAAGTCTCAGACATCTGCCAGGAAGAGAAAAAAAAAATTTTAAAAAAATCTGCATTTTAGTGAAGAAGCTTTTCTCTACCCCTTCTCGACCAATGTCTTTCTATAACAGAACAGTACAGTGGATGCATAAATATGCTTCCAGTGTGGGTAGCAGTCTTTCAACCACGGAGGGAGGAGGCCTGTCTGTTCTTGTGTACATCCTCCAGCCTTTCTAACTGATAAAAGGGTGACGGGTGGAAATATTAGTGACTTCCCCATGCTTTCCTTCCCAGGCACTGAATGGAGCAGCACTTCCTCAGGTGCAGCGTCACCAAGTCTCTTCCAAGGAAATCACAGACGTACCCCCTCAGAGGCAGACCGCTGGTTGGAAGAGGTCTCAAAGACTGTCAGAGCCCAACAGCAGCCAACCCCAACCCCAGCCCCACAGCCACTACTACAGCCTCCTCCAGCAGCTTCCCAGTCAGCACCAGCCTTCCCGGTTAGCACCTTCATTGCGCCTCAGCCTGTGCCGGTGGGTGTGGTACCACCCATGCAGCCAGCATTTATTCCGGCTCAGCCCTATGCTGTAGCAAACGGGATGACCTACGCAGCCCCAAGCGTACCTGTGGTTGGAATCACACCTTCCCAGATGGTAGCCAACGTCTTTGGTACTGCAGGCCACGCTCCATCAGCCCATCCGCATCAGTCACCCAGTCTTGTCAAACAGCAGACGTTCCCTCAGTATGAAAGCAACAGTGCTACGACCAGCCCTTTCTTCAATCCACCTGCGCAGCACAATGGCTCTGCAGCTTTCAACGGAGTTGACAGTGGCAAACGGGCTGCAGAGGACAAGCATTCGCAGCCTCCCGCAGCTGCTCCGCAGGTAGACCCGTTTGAAGCACAGTGGGCAGCACTAGAGAGCAAGGCAAAGCAGCGCACTAATCCCTCTCCAACTAACCCCTTCTCAAGTGATTTACAGAAGACATTTGAGATTGAACTTTAAGCGGTCCTGTGGGGGGTGGATAAATTGTACGTTAGGATAGAGGGATAAAGGGAGCAGAGGGGACTGTTTCTGATCAGTTTGCTTTGATAATCCCAAAGGTCCCTTCAAACAAAAATGGGTTAGAAAGAGGGAGCAATTATGGGGAGGATATAAACATACAAGAATTTAATGTGCAGTTCTTAAAAGGAATCCCGGAGCCACCCCAGTCTGCATTCCCTCCTCACTTGGAAAGCTGGAAGTCAAACAGAGCAAAGAAAGGCACCCAGTCCCAAAGCCTCGTCTGCAGAAACATCCATTATCTCACAGAAAGGAAGGCAGATTTTCTACTTGTGTCCTTCTTATGCCCTGTGAGTCCTGGACGTTCCCCCTCAGGGAAAATGGGGTAGGGTGGGGGGGTGGATATGGGTGGGAGATTGTCACCTGCTTAGCAAAAGCTAGGTTTATGGAAAAAGTTGAGCTTCCATTTTGAGTAACAAAGTGAATATTATATGTAAAGAATAAAGTAAAGCCAAAATCTTTATTTTTATGCATTTAGAATATTTTAAATAGTTGGATATTAAAAGCTGTATGAGTTGTAAGTAATCTTGCCAAAGGTTAAAAAAAAGGGGGTTGGATGTAAGAAATTGTACATAAGATTGATTTATCTCTGATTCTTATTGTAAGTAATATTGGGGGGGGATGGAAAAAGGGGCTCTAGCTTGTTCTTGTATCTGTTCATTGTAAGTAGCATATTGCAACAACAATCACAACCAATAAGTCATTATATCGTAGTTTTAAATAAAGAAAATTAAAGAACAGTATTGTCATGGTTTGAAAACCATGGGGAAAATTTACTGTTTTTTATCAGAATCAAGCTACATATTATATATAGTATGTTTTTTTCCTTTTACGTATTGCTGCAGTTTCTTTGTCTTAATCTATTGGTTCTAACACTACTGTGACAACTTACTGTAATCATATCTACAGCCTGGGGCTACCTGGGAAACCATTTTATGTTTGTCTGTCAATAGATCATAGAGGTTTTTAACTTTGGTTGGTTTTTTTTTTCCCACTGATTGTGAAACCTTGTGGTAAAGGCTGCAGCTGGTCCAGGTTTTGCCTCTGGTGACTTGTGAAAACCATCTCATTTTAACTTTACTTTTAAACTTTGGCCTTACAAGCAAATGTAAGTTATATATATTTGTACTGATGATTTATAATCTGCTTTAACAGAAATAAATGTTGGTGGTAGAAGCAGTGTCTGTGAAAGGTTTATTTCCCACCCCCCATTCAGTTTTCAGCATTTGCCCTTCTGGGTATCTTCTGTGTTAGTAGGTGAATGTAGATGAGGCCTGCTTGCCAACCTAGAAGCTTAATAAGAGTATCTTAACACCTCTCATTTTGTACACCATGTTATGTTACCTTGAACTTTAAGACTGAACTTGCAAATATCCTTGTGACCCATAACTATTTAAAGCTCTAAAATGGAGGGCTTTACTGAAAACATCAGACTGGGTTTGCATCACTGTATTTTCTAATACTGTACAGAAAGACAAATACAAAGACAGACAGTCAAAAAGGGAAAAGATTTTTTCTTTCCCCTACTACTAAAAGGAGTGAAGATCCTAAAACCCATATGGGAAGATGGTGTATTTTCACTCCTTTTCTGTTCTTCCAGTGAGCTGATACTTACCCTGTTAGTTTGACTGGCTCTTTCTTACTCCATTCTTATGTGCATCAAGTCAGTTTAGACACAAGGAAAAGTCAGACTTTATAACCTGAAGAGGAAGAAATGCTCCCTTTGTTTGGCCCTAGCAGGTGAGCTTGCCAGCAGTTTCCATTTCCAGGCAAGTACAGCGAGTCTCATGGTGACATGGTCTAGAAAACTGGGACTTTTTTCTTTACAAATTCTTACCTGTTTTGAGTATGATATGAATAGTAAGACCAACACTCCCTATGGTATATTCAGCTTTCAAAAAGCAAGCATGTGTTTATAGACATTTATAATAGGAAAGAAAGCATGTATAGCTTATTCTATTAGTTCTATATCTTTCACACCAGCGCCCCAAGCTCAGCAGAAAATAGCCTAGTATAGCTACACCCTCCCCTGCCCTGGAGGTAACAGTAAGAGAGATATGACCTTCCTACAATCCATTGAACTTCTTGATTCTTAAAAAAGTAGACATTCTGTTAGGCAGTCAGGTGGTACTACATAGAAGGAAAAGCTCAGCTTGTCAAATAGAAGTGGTGTAAAAAGACCCTTTAGTTAACTATGACAGTGATGGTATGCCTTCCAATACTATCCTTACTATCATGGTTATGCAGCTGAAAGGAGGTCAGAATAAACACTCACCAGGACAAAAAGGTCCGATGCACCACAGTCACCTTGTAACTGTGCTCCTGAGCATGTCCCCAGACCTTGACTACCGTCCACATGCCTGCTGCATGTGAACTGAGAGGGCTTTGCTAAGACTGGAATTTACAGTCTGTCATTAGTCCCTGGTCTCAGAAGGCAAAGTCATACTATATACTAAAATATCCTATACACACACACAAAAAAAAAAAAGGTGCTGGTCTGAGACATTAAATGCAAAATTACGTACAAACACAATTAGAAGTTCTCAGGACCATCTCATTGTTCTTAAATATCCAATGATGTCAACTTCAAACCTTACACTGTAATGCCTACTGTGAATTATAGCAGAGGAAGTTTTCCCTAATCAAATTAAAGGATCTTAACTGCAAAATAAGTATTTTTGTCTTTTCTAGCAAGCAGAATCTATGACACCACAGAAAGACCCACCCCCAAATAGCTGGATGACTGTCACCTCTCACTCCTTTACTGCATTGCTTCTAGACTTTTCAGTTTGTTCCCCTCAAAGCAGTGTGTCCAACCCTGAAACCATACCTGTGCTGAAGAAAGTGCAATCATTAGGTTAGCAATTCTTATTTTTAGGTGCATCTGAACTGATTTACCGGCTTTAGAGTCCAAACCAGCTTTAGGCTGTCAAGCCTGGGGATTTACACCTATGTATTACTGCTGCCCTGAGTACTGAGTCTGGACTAAAAGGAGCATGGTGTGAGCACAGTCCTGAATTAGCTGCCTGCCTTAGAAGCCTTAAAGTAACAGAAGTAGGAGAAGAAAAAAAAAAAAAAAATTAAAAAGCCAGTTCTCCACCCACACCCCCCCCCAACCAAAACATCAACACTACACACCAGTCTACTAGTTTATAGCTACATCTATGCAAATAACAAATGGGTGATAGTGCCAATTACTACGATTAACCCATCCAAGTCTCAGCAGGGAGTTTGAATAAGGACAAGGGGGGACTCTTAGGGCTGATGCTAGGATAAAACAATATTCTGGAGGCTGTAAAAAAATGCTTTTGCTCAGAAATAATTCCATTTTGAGATACTGAAGACAGCCAAGGGCTTTTCCTAGTTTAACAAATCATGATATAATCTCACGTCCCCCCCCCGCCCCTTACTGCCTGAGACTTTCTCTTTCAGAGCCTCATATGCACTCACTGCCACTCAGTGTTAGACTTGAAATGAAGGGATGCTTTTCAGCTATAGCTGCTCTGCATCTGCACATCCTCGCTTGTTAGCCCATAGCAGCAGGAATCAGCCCAGGCCACACACAGAGCCAGGCTCTCCTGGATTTAACTGAGACTAGAGCAGATCATTGGGAACTTTATTCTGGCAAGTCAAATGACCCTACGTGTATTTCTATGTGTATATTATTTGCCTCCACAAGCTGAAACTCAGCACAACACTACCACTGAGCCCAGCTTTGCAATAAATTCAACAGGACAGTTCTGGCTCAGGAAAAAAAAAAAACAAACAAAAAAACCCCAAATAATCTGCTGAGCCTTCGTAGAGCAAGTGATATTTAAAGTGCAGCATCTCAGAACAGATAAGAGTGTTGGTATATTCATCTAAATTACCCCTAACATTCAGGAAGGGCTAAAAGTATTTTTCTATTTTGTCTTTAAGCTTTCTGTGAAGCACTGCTTCTGCATTTCACTCCAAAGCTGATTACAGTCAAGTAGAAACCAAACTGACCCAACTAGAAATTTGTCTGAAGTCTACTGGAATAAAACAGCTACAGTAACGTGACATTACAGCTGCATCCCTAGAGCCAGTAATCTCATAGGACCTGAACACTAATTTTATATGCATCAAACTGTTTCTCACGGCCAGAGTCATTGCATTTAGATGGAAAGTGCTCCCCAGGATTACAAATGTTCATTGCTCATTAGTGCTTTGGTTAAGCCAGTTCAGGCCCATCTTCAAACACTTCAGAAACTATTTTTTTAAGAGCACTTGTCTCTCTTGCTTGTATGAAGAATTGGTCTCTCCCTCTTTCATGCTGGTTATCTGCCTTCTCTAAATCACAGCATCCTTACATTCCCAATATCATCTTGTTCTGTGCATGACAGCAGCTACCCTTAAGTGAAGAGATGGATTAGCTACAGCAAGGCATACGGGGGGGGGGGGGGGGGGGGGGGGGGGGGGGGGGGAGGAGTTTGCAATAAACTTGAGGGTGGTGGGTCTCCCACCTTTGAACAGTTACACCCACTACACCCTGTTCAATTCACCCTCTTGAGCTTTCCAGCAGGGCGGAGCTCCCAGAACAGTTTCATGCAGTAAAAGGACAGAGTTCAGAGTGCCAGTCTTGCAATCGGTCACCTGTACTTTCATGTGGCCACGGAGGTGTCTGTCACCCGCGGTGACGAGGAGGGCTGGCCTGCGGTCGGTAGCGAGAGCAGCTAGCGCAGCAGAAGCTGGAGTAGTATTCGTTACTGCAGAGCTGGGCCTGCAGTATCAGGTCACAGTTGGCGAGGTGTGGCTGGTCCACGCACTCTCGGCTCAGGTCCACAACATGATTCACAGGAGCTGCAGCCAAGCAAAAGGTGAAGCAGCTGTAAATACACCGCCAGGGCTTACCCTCAGGTTTTGTTTCCCTCCCAAAAGACACAGCATGTTCCTGCTTTCTCCACCCTGCCAGTTCTGTTTTTGATTTAGTCCAACATCGAGGATCAGAGAGAAACTGACACCTCTGGTGAGATACAGGAGAACGCAGTTTCTGGGGCTGACCTCCTGAGGAGAGACCACTGTGTTAAAGCCAGTGTCCAGAGTCCAAATATGAATCTTGCAGCCAACTATTTGGTCAACCAGCTATGGCATTTTGGCCTTGTATTGGGTTTGTGTGTCAGGGTTTTGGTAGCACAGGAGCAGCTACAAGGGTGGCTCCTGTGAGAAGGTGCTGGAAGCTTCCCCAGCTCCAAGTCAGACCTGCCTCTGGCCAAGGCCGAGCCCATCAGCAAAGGTGGTAGTGCCTCTGCAATAACGTATTTAAGAAGGGAAACCTGCAGTGGAGAGGAATGGGATGTGAGAGGAACCCCTGTGCAGACACCGAGGTCAGCAAAGAAGGAGGGGGAGGAGGAGCGCCGGAGAAGGGGATGCCCCTGCAGCCTATGGTGAGATGGCAGGCTGTCCTCCTGCAGCCCATGGAGGTCTGCAGTGGAGCAGATATCCACCTGCAGCTCGTGGAGGGCCCCATGCCGGAGCAGGTGGATGACCCCGAAGATGGCCATGACTCCAGGGGAAAGCCCACTCCGGAGCAGCCTGTGTCTGAAGGACTGCAGGCCGTGGAAAGGACCCACGCTGGAGCAGTTCATGAAGAGCTGCAGCCCACGGGAAGGACCCACGTTGGAGCAGTTCATGGAGGACTGTCTCCCATGGGAGGGACCCCACGGTGGAGCCGGGGAGGAGTGAGGAGTCCTGCCCCTGAGGAGGAAGGAGCGGCAGAGACAAGGTGTGATGAACTGACCCCAACCCCCATTCCCCGTCCTCCTGCGCTGCTGGGGGGAGGAGGTACAGAAAATGGGGAGTGGAGTTGTGCCCGGGAAGGAGGGAGGGGTGCGGGGAAGGTGTTTTAAGATTTGGTTTTACTTCTCATTATCCTGTTTTGATTTGATTGGTAACAAATTAAATTTATTCTATTTTTTTCCCCAAGCTGAGTCTGTTTTTTGCCCGTGACCATAAATGGTGAGTGATCCCGCCCTATCCTTGTCTTGACCCACGAGCTTTTAATTATATTTTCTCCTCCCCATCCCACTGGGGTGGAGGAGTGAGCGAGCAGCCTCGTGGTGCTTTGCTGCTGGCTGGGCTTAAACCACAACAGGCCTCAGGAAGTTAATTAGGCTCCCCGCACACTGGTGGGGAGCATGCTTCCACCATCCTGCTTTTCCCCCCAGGGAAAGTGGGGCTCCTTGGCTAGCACAACCCGACGCTCCTGCTGCTCCCCAAAGCTCGAGGTTGGTGGTGGACGGGCACACACAATGGGCAGACTTGTAGTAGCGGCCAAGAGGCAGGCACTGTGCCGGGAGAAGCAGGGAGACTAGGTTGTACTCACTGCTAGGCCTGCTCTTCAGCACTTTCACCTCCGTGCTGGCACTGACAGAGTTGCTGCTGCTGTAGGCGCTGCACGTGTAGGATCCCTCATCAGCCTCTTGAACGTTGCTTATGATCAGTCTTCCATCCTGGGACAGGTGGATGTGGCGGCCATCTGCCCGCATGGGGACTCCGTTCCTGTGGTGAAAAACATTTTGTATCGCTCTTCCCACCCACGGGGGCTAAAAGAGTGCTCTCTGCTCTTTGGGAACTGATGCTTTGTGAAAGGCGTGAATTTTTACAAATTCAGCAGGAAGGAAGAAGAAATCTTCTTTTGCCACAACCTGGCTCTGCAATTGGATAGTAACATGAGCCTGAGTGAGTCTGCATCCATTAGCCCGCTGTCTGCGTGGGAGGTAGCTAGCTGTGTGCTCTGTATAAAGGCATTGCCCTTTCCGCTATTACACATTTTTGAGGTTTGAGGAACTAAGAGAAAATCCAGGGTGCCTTTCCCTCTCTCCAGGTTGTGGTCTGGCAGTGCTTGTTTGGCTGGCATTGATAGCAGCACATATTGCTCGAGGAACATATGGGGTAGTGAGAAATGCACCCTCTTTCCTCTCCCTTAAAAGTTTGTTTTAAAAAAAACACGTTTAAAATACCAGCAAGATTGTGTCTGTTCTGTTCCTCCTGGAATACTCTGTGCCCAGCAGGAAAACTGCCTGAATTATGAACTCCTAGTTACCAAGGAAATGAAATTTGTTTCACTGAAAAGGGTTTCATTCAGACTCTGAAACTTGCATCATTTTGTTAACTTGGATACCAAACTTATGTATGGAAGAAAAGCTCTCTTTGTGAGATGGCCCACTTCAGTCCTACCCCTTGGAGCAGAGGGATTTAAACAACTACCAATCCATCCCTCTGGATCCTTCGCAAGAAGGCTCCAAAACAGAACTGATTATTTTCAAATAGGGGAAAACAAACCACCAAACACTTGTACAAATTCAGTTTCCCTGTAAACCATCAAGGGAAGAGGACACAGCTTTTCCTTTACCTTTATTAAAATGCTTTTAAACCTCCTTTGCTCCCACTTGACAATAGAGGGAGAGAACTATTGCAGCAGGAAGCTGGGAGAAGAGTCGCTGTTACTGTAGGGGCTAAAATGTTTGCTAGGGTTAGGCAGAGAGTTTTATGAAGACCAACTGAAACTAAAGGTCTTCCTCTGATCACTCATTTTAGTTTTTGCTATTGTAATTTCACTAGCTTTCCAGCATGGAGCCTTTTGAACTCCATGAAATCTTAGCTTAACATCTGCTTTCCTCCTCATTTGGCTGGAACATGAACTTGGTGACCTCCACACCCCACAGGGATCTTGCCCAGGATTTTTGGGTAACAGCCAAGTTGTTTAGGAAAGGGTAGGTGATGCTAACTGGGGCTGAGAACCATGGGTCTCTCCATTCCCTGGAAGACATCCTGCATTATTATTTGGAGGGTAAGTGATGAGGTTTAGGAAGAGAAGGAAAGGGAAGTGTCTCATTTTCACTCACCTTGACCACCTTATATTCACATTGTTGCCAGTCACTGTACAGTGAAGCTGAGCAGTCCCTCCCTCAGGTACCGTGATGCTTGGCAGAAGACCAGTGATCCTCAGCTCTCCTAGACCAGAAGGGAAATCATCGCTAGCAGGAAGACAATGCCATGCTGGCCGTGGTAGTAGGAGCATTCCCTTATGGGAAAAGTCCAACATATGCTATGATGAGCTCTGAGCCCCTAGGCCTTGAAACAGCATGTTTAGATCTATGACGCTGTTGCTATGGGGAATGAGGATTTCCTAAGAGCTTTGGCCCAAGCAAGGGCAAGTAGCAGAGGCCTCAGAGAGCTTTTTCCTCCAGCTGGACACAAGCACATCACATGCACAGAAGAACCATCTCCTTAGTTCCTCTTGCTCCTATACCCATTCCACACCAGTGTCCCAGAAACAAGGCCCTGAGAGTCACTCTTACGGTGCTATTAGTCCCCCTTCCCAGCTGCCTGGAGCACCACAATCTACTAGACATACACAGATTACCATGGGGTAAACCAACTCACTCTTCCCTTGCCCTCAAGCTGCCTGTTAAACATGAGGTGTGAAGCCAAGAGGCACGGCCAGACAAGAAACCCACAGCACCCAGCCCTCCTTGTTTCCTGCTTGTGTGCACACACACGTGTGCGTGTACAGACGTGCCAGGCACGCCTCCACCCACCCAGTACCTAGAGGTCGGAACAGGACCTGGCGCTGGTCCTGGTCACGTCCATTCGAGGCAATGCAGGTAAAGAAGCCAACGTCTTCAGAGCTGACCCGGCTGATCACCAGGGCCCCGTCTGACTGCTGCCTGTGTCTGGGGAAGAAAATCAGAAAGCCCCTCAGCCTGTGCTTGGGTCAGGATGGACTCCAGCAACCCGAGCTGAAGCTGAGCCTCGTGCACAACTTTGTAGTAACACTGAGCAGAGGTTTAGCAGCAGGTCAGTTCAACCTGTAATGCAACCCCTGGTCCTCAAATGCCAGCACTAGTCCTGTAGACTCTGGAAAAGCTCACTGCTAGAGCAGGGTTCTGGGAGCAGGGGGTGGGGGGAGCTGCAGGAGAGCAGCACCAGTAGCTGTGAAAGTACACTGCAGGCACCCTGATCTCTCTCTTTGCTGTGAACCTCTGCCCTGGCTCACAGACCAGCTGTTTTTTGGCAAACTTGCTTGTCGTGTGTTCTCTTTCTGCTAATCTTGTACGCGAATGAATTTCGGCTTTGGCTCACTTGTAGACCCTGTATCAGAGCTGTTCACTCGAGGGATCAGTGTTCAGGCTTTGATCTGTGAGTGAGGCTAGGGCCTGGCCCTGATGGAAGAAGCTGGCCAACATAAAGGAGGACAGGCCCTAGCTGCATAGCCAGCAGCTCCATTCTCTCAGGGAGGAGACAGGGAAGGCAGGGCAAGGAGGAGGCTCTCCTCCACATGAGCCTGCCTGTGGGTATGATGGAGCCACCTGGGAGCTCACCTGGGAGAGGAGAGGGGCTGCCCGTCTTTCTGCCACTCGATGGTGAGAGCCGGCGATGCTTCCACTGTGCAGGGCAGTCTGACTCTCTCCCCGACATTGGCCTCCACTACTGAGGGCTCACTCTTATCCATTCTCAATCTGCAAAGTCCACAAGCACAGCAAAAGATGCAGAAACCTCCTCGTTCAGCATGTGACCTTCAGCACAAGGTCTTTTTTAATCACAAGCCTTATTTTTTGCCTCCCAACGGGAAAGGGCAGTCTCTGCACTCCCATCAGAGCTCTGATACTTGCCACAACCAACATTCACTCACAACGTTCAGGAAAGAGCAGCCTCCATCAAATCCTGCTCCAGTTCAGCACAGCGTGGTGCTGCACTCCTGCCAGCCAGCTTAACCCTTTAGAGACAGCAACCCTGTTTCTGATAGCATCCCTCTGGATAACAGCCTAGGAAGCGTTAACAACATGAGCACATGGCAAATGGTGCAAAGTCCTGAACAGGGCACCAAGCAAGCTTCCCCCAAGGTGCTTATCTGGCACACAAAAATGAACAGATTTTTTGGGGGGGATGTGAAGAGCCCCTTGCAATCACCCGACTGCATGCAAGGCCCAGGAGCTGGCCATCCACTTCATGCGGCAGAAAGGTTGAGGTCAGGCTCTCACACCACCCACCTCCTCATGCTCTTTGCTCTCTTATAACTACAGCTAAACACCATTTTAGAAAGGAACTAAACCATGATGTTCCCAGAGTCAAATAAAACATCATCTCCTCCACCCCCATTCTCTGACCTGAATTCAAAAAACAAAACCAAAGAGCCTTATTTCAATGCTCTTAATTCAATGACTCACTTCTTCCTGCTTTTAGGCAGAAGCAGCTAAGGAGGCTGCTGGGGAGTTCAGCAAATTGACTGGGTTTTAGGCTGTAAACTCAAAAGAAAGGAGGGATCAGATCATGGTCCCATTTAACCTGGAGCCCCAACATGCTGCATTTAAAGCAAAAATAATTTGTACCCTTTAATTTCTGTGGAACTTAGAAGCACCAAAAAAACATGCAAGAAGCTACAAAATATGCCACCCAGTAAGTGAGGAGACAGTTTTGAGCCAGACTGGTTTGTTGACAAAATATTTAAAATAAATGGGTGGGGGCTAAAGTAACTGGAGCTTTTTTTTATATATACATATGTCAATTTTGTGCTAGTTAAGCATTTCCTATTTGCTTTGCTTTTTTCCAGAATAGGTTTCTCTTTCTGCCTACACCAACTTGAACAGCTAAGGATGCTGCCCCTGATATTTCTACTTTCGTTTGAACCTAGCTCCTTTGCTGTCAGCCTCCCTGTGCATCTTTGCTCAGAATATGCTACTTTCAAGAGGCCCTCGGGGAGGACAGAAGACAGCTTGTGACTGGGATCTTCTCCCGTTCCTGTTGTCAGCCGTTCAGTACTGCTTGCTTCCCAACCGTGCCCTAGAACAGCTGACCCAGGACCTTTCCAATGTTCAGCTTTTCTACATGAAGAGATACCATATGGTTCATCAGCTGGACATGGTGGACAAACTGTTGCTGTATGTGAACTTACCTGTATGCGAACTGCTGATGCACAGAGGAACCAGCAGCTTGTACAACCTTCCTGCCTCTGGATAGCTCTCGATGCTGCTGATTTTCCTTGTGAAGGACCCAACCTCTCTCACCCTCTGCCAGAATAGTGCTCTGGTACTCTATTCAAAATAAAATGCCATATGTGAATAAAAGGACACTTCTTACTGTGACCTCTTGCATAGGGTTTCTATGAGCTTGGGAGAGCTTGCTGAACTGGAGCCAAAGAGCCCTTCAGCCATCTGTTTTCTGGCTGACTAGTGCAGTAAGCCTGCGCTGTCTACTAATGAGAGTCACAGACCTGCAGGCAAGCAATTTTAGACTCCTTTCTCTCCTCTGTCAGTGAACATGTTGCAGCATCCCTTAGGCCACAATGCCTTCTGCCCCATGTGCCATTGCTGTGACAAAGTACACTTCAGAGATTGAAGGCTACAGGGTGCCTTGCTGGCCCATCTTTTGAGACTAGTCTTTCATATTTTTTTGTTTCTTAAATAAGGCATGTTTTTCAGAACAGGGAACTGTTTGCTACCCAGCAGGACCTGTTTGGGCAAAACACAAAACAAACGCACCACCACAGACAGCTATGGCAGACTGGTCACGTTACATTGTGAGATGGAGAGCCCAGGAAACTGCAGAAAACCCCTCTTGTAGAGTCTCCTTTCTGGGATCAGGAGGCAGCTGATGGCTCTCAGGGAGGAAGACATGCTCGCTGGAAACAGGGCAGGTTACAGGCAAGCCACAACCCTGGTTATGGGGTGGCACTGCAGGGGAGTGCTTTAGGGCTAAGGCTTTATTGTGAGGCAGCACCAAAAGAAGCCCTGCTGCTTCCACACTCCCTCTTGGCACCCTTACAGCAGAGGAGACTGGCTGCTTTGACTAGCTCTTGGGACACTACTGCCATGGAGTGAAGGCAATATTGCTAGCACAGCGTGGCAGCAGACCAAGTTTGCTCCTGCAGCTGGCTTTATTGCTCCTGTTTGTCAATAACCGTTAACGAGGACCCCTGAGCTACCTCTTTGGTCTTAAGTGGAAGGTAAGTCACCTATGATCTGTAACTGAATCTGTCGGCTCTCTGTCCTCCCATCAGAAATGAGGCATGTATAAGTCCCGGCATCCTCCAGCTTGACGTGGCTGATCACTAAGGAGCTGTCGGACTGGTAGGTGTGCCTGCAACAGGAGCAAGGATTAACTGCCTCTGCCTGGCCACGGACAGCAACTGGCCAAGGCAGAGCAGCCCTTCGTGCTGATGTTACATAAACCATCACCATGTAGTGCCCTCCCCGGCTTAGAAAAAACCAAAACCCTGTTGACCACAGAGGGGTCACAGGCAGGGGAAATAACTGCGGGAGAAAGGAGGTCAGGAACAGAGAGGAAACTGAGATGGGAAAACAGGGAACTGCTTTCAGCAACCCCCTCCCATGAGGAGGCAAACTGCTCTTCCAGGCAGGAGCTTGAGCCCCAGCAGTCATCTGCAAACAGAAAAGCATAACTGCGCTTTTCTTAACTGTGATTTTCATAATACAAAGTGACTGTCTGGCTCCAAACCGTTGCTGGAAACAGACTTCCCAGGAAAAACAAGCTTTAAAAGTAGTTTTAAAAAAATTGTATCTTAGATGGGAGTGCCAGAAACTTCCAGCCAGAGAAGCTCCGAGTTATTTGGCTACAAGCTTCACCCTGGACTACTGACTTAGCACTGCCCCAAGATGAATTCAACAGAGACAACATTTTTCTGTATCACTACCCATATGTCAGCTTTCACCAGTTCCTTGTTATGGGACAGCGCCTGTTCTGCTTCATAACACTAGACAATGACTCAATACTATTGCAGACTGTATCTGTTTCTGCTGTACCCAGACCAGGTGGACAGTTCATGCTCTTAGGTCAATATATGGGCTTGTTTGGTTTTTTTTTTGTTTGTTTTTTTGTTTTTTTTAAAGAATATTAACAATAAGATTACAAAGAAAGCAGGCAAGCATATTTGGCATTCTGCCCAGCAAGGAGCCCATCTGCTCTACAATGAAGGGAGCTGAGCTCACCTGTTAGAGGAGACTGGTTGGCCATCCTTCATCCACTCCACTCTGGAGGAGGGGGACATGCCTGTCTTGCAGACCAGCTGGATGTTTTGTCCCACGACTGCTCTCACAAGAGAGGGCTTGGCTTCCTCCAGGATGGGTCTGAAAGAGAAAGCGATTCCATTGGCACTTCTGCTGCCCTCCTCTCCTCTGGGTCCTCTAATGTGGCTCTGGATGAGTCATAACCCACAGAGCAAAGCAGGACCGGCTGCCCATTCAGCTCTGAGCAGATGCACCAGGCAACATGTGGGGAGCCCTCTCCTACATGGCAAAGGCTGCTCTGGACAGACTGAATGCCACAATTATCTCCAGGAAGAGAGAGAGTCCTACAACCCCTCTCTTCTGAAGGAACTAGGTTCAGCTCAGCAGACAGATACATTTAGATCTAGCTCTACACACTTCTGATTTTCAGGGTGACACTGTCTGGATCCTGACCCAAACTGCATCTTAAAAGTCTTCCCTAGAACAACCCATTGCTGCTCCATGCAGTGCTGACATAAAGGCTCCAAAGTCAGAGAGTCAGCTAAATTGTTGGTCAGAACAAGAAAAACACCTATGGATTCTCATTTACAGTGTAAGAATGTCTCTCAAAGACCCCAGGATCCTGCAGTCTTTTCACACAGCATACTTCCAGTGCTGTCAGGGAGCAGGGAGAGTGTAAGGAAGGAGATAGCAGATAACACCAGGGCCTGAATAGCCTGATTTACCAAAGGGCCACATGTATAGCCAATCCATTGCATGGTATTCCCAGTTAGCTGGTCCCAGCTGGGGCAACACTTTCACTCCAGAGGAAGCTGCACTGATGCTTCACAATGAGCTGGCAGAACGGGGTGGGGGGGAACAAAAAAAACATCACCTGTGCAGAGCCCGTGTTGGGAACGGGTCCACAGCTGTCTGGTGCCCAAATCCCTCCGTCATGGAAACATCTGCTCTGAAAGCTTTATGCCACTGCTTGCCTTCATGGGGCAACATCTGCTGGCCACTGCTACTCTGCCTCTCCGAGGGGCCAGGCACTGCTGTTTCCCACAAGTGCAGCTGGCTCAGGCTGTCTGCTCTGCTTTGCTGGGTGCTCCAGCGCTGGCTCTCCAGCACACCAGTCCTTGGCAAAGAGTCTGGCAGCACCTCACTTCTCCAGCTGTCCTGTCTGTGGCTGTCTTGCGTGGGGTGTGAAGCCCCATAGGCTCTTCCTTCTTGGCTGTGACTTGCAGACTCTCTCAGGGGTGGCTGCTGCTGACCCCGAGCATCCCCTGTATGAGAGTGGGAGCCAGTGTGCTGGTGTTGCAGGGTTCCTGTGCCAGAAGAGGGCTGATGCTCCAGAGGACTGACCCCCTCAGAGTTGTGGCATGCTCTCATGCACTCCTCCTCCGAGGCAAAGCTGTTTTTATTGCCGTGACAGCCGCCGTACCAAAACCGGTTGCACTTGCCAACGACAGTCACAAAGTACCAGCGAGTGGTCCAGTTCATGCAGGGGCCGTGGGCACTGGGCAGCAGGCATATGACAGGATATGCTACCAAAAAGAGTGGAACAGAGGGAGATGTGAGAGTCATGAAGCACAAAGGTCCAGGTGCTTCAAGCCACCTACTTAAATGATCTGATGGGCCTTGTGGGCAGAAGGCAGGTGGGAAAACAGGACACTTGAGTTTTGCACCCAGCTCTGCTTTGAAATTGGGCAGCTGCTCACATATTTCTTTCTGCCCCCATTTTTCCACTGGTGGAAGGAGAACCAACCTCAGAGACATTTCTGAATCTAGATGCTACATGGATGCTTTACAACCTCAGGGAATTGTGCAGATGCAAGGTTGGGTCTGGGGCTTCCTCTCCTGCAGGGGGGATGTGGCTGCCGTTTGCACATTTCCAGCCCACAAAACAAGTAGGTTAGACCCAGTTGTGAAACCTCATGCATTACAGAATACCCCTCCACACATTGATATAAAGAGGAGCACAGCCCAATGTGTCTACAAATGGAGTCCTGTGCTCTGAGTCACAGGTATCATCACAGTCACATGCTGACAAACACTGGAGGCAGGGCTCTGACTGAGGGGTCCTTTGCCAAGCTGTAGTTGAGCAAAGAGGATCCAGAGAGCTTTCCCTTTCCCTAAGGCAGCCCCATAGGGCTGGCCACCAAGCAATATCTGTGCTGCGGCAAAAGGACAAGACAATGCAGCAGCAATGTGCCTGCAGAGGATACAGCTGGGAACTAAAGGAGCAGAGATGCTTTTGCCCAGGAGCTCTAGTGCCCTCGTAGTACAATGGGCACCGTATTGAATTCTGCTGGCTGAAAGCATCCATGCAGCCCTGAGCAACACCTCCATCCTTAGCTGTAGCTCTCATTCCACCCCTGTCCATGGGCTGTCTGAAGGCTGAGCACGGCCCTGATTCCTCAGAGAGGCCCTACTTCTCCTAAACCCAGGTAACTAATTTGGAGCACTCCAGGCTGCATCAGGGTGTCTTCTCAGGGGCAAAGAGCTCCCCAGAAGTTCTACAGACTGACAGAGATCACACAAACACACTTCTGTCCAACTATCAGCAGAGGACAACAAGAATTTCTGCAGTAGCTGACAGAACTGAACCATCTGGCTGCTTTTCTACACTCCCTCCCAGCTTCCCCTGCCCCAGACACCAGGCAGAATTTCTTTTCAAAGAGATAATTTACTACATTTTACAGAGAGCAGAGCCGCTACACAGGAAGCTTCCATACGCTACTGGATTCTGTAGGACTCTTCCTACGTTTCTAAACCAAGAAGCCAAAACATCACTTACGGTAGTTGGGCCTATTGAGACATCCTTCC
The DNA here is from genome assembly GCF_900496995.4 of Aquila chrysaetos chrysaetos. Lineage (NCBI taxonomy): Eukaryota > Metazoa > Chordata > Aves > Accipitriformes > Accipitridae > Aquila > Aquila chrysaetos. The sequence goes on along the minus strand of NC_044005.1, from coordinate 41,338,297 downwards.
CCTCGAGGACCTGAAGCTGAAGCGACATTGTCAAAACAACAGCCGTATACGGAACTGCGGCACTCGCCCGAGGGGTGCTGCTGGGACAAGGCTTGGCTTGCCTTAGAGACAGGAATTGAAAGCCAAAAAGTTATCATGCAGACATTAGGACAGTAGCACATGCAAAGCACCGTGTCCAAGCTGTCGGCTGCAGAAGGCCAGCTGTTAGAGGAATCACTATTTGTTTGCCTCCTAGAGACTTTGAGGCTGGGAAGGGGTAGGAAACTTGGCCGTCAGCCATGAAGCTAGGGCTGCGCTTCTCTGCAAGACAGACCTAACCAGCCCAGCAGCAGGCCAGGTTTTCAGCTGGCCCCACCAAGCACCCCAAGCTACGAGAAGAATTGCCTCCCTGACTATTTTGCCTTCAATTAATCTGCAGTTGACAAAGGCAATTAACAGTGTCCTCGTTTTTCCCATTTTTTCTCCTAGAAATTGAATGGCAAGTTTCTGACCGATAAAAATTTTATTACTCAGGATTATTCAATCAGTTCTACACTGATTGTTCTTCTACTTCTCAGACATCTCCCAACTGCCCACTCTGTCCCCTGCTTACAGAGGATCACAGGTGGATGCCCCAGACTGAACAGGAGCAAAGTGGGCCAAAGGGCTTGATGCCATGCCTTGGAGTATTGGTTCTCCAGCATTACTGGCAGAGATGGAGCACAACAGAAACCTACAATGCAAGTCACCGGGGTCAAATTGGAATCTTTGTATCTGATGGACTCCTAAAATGCAGAGGTTTTGTACTTACTGTTGGAGCAGCTGCAGTGGGCTGATTTCTGCTCACTTGAACATCACGGTAATATTGTGGGCATCCCATGTTGTTTGGACCCTGGGCAACCGATACTCCATCAGGACAGCATCCATACCTACAGGCAGAAGATAGAAGGGCTGCAGCAACACCTGACATGCCCAGCTCAACAGGCACAGGCAGTAAATTTCAGTAAGCCCCCAGGAAAGGCAATGCCTCCCTGCTCAGGCCTATCTACTTCCAGCTACCTGTTTTGGTGGCAGGTGCTGAAGAGGCAGCCTCTCCCCAAGGGTCCTGAAGCCGGAGTGTGCCCATCCGGACAGCAGCCGTAGGGGCTCCGATGACAGTCCTGAGAGCCAGTCCCTGCAGTGGGGTCCTGAGAGGAGCTGAGCTGATGGGAACCCGATGAGCGTGACTGGGATTCCCAGCGAACAGGCAACAAATTGATGCCACGGTCCTTGGTGGATGGGATGTGGTGATTCTCAGAAGTACTATGGATCATGGAGCTCCCAGAGAGCATCCTTTCATCATCAGAATCTGGGGGAGAGAACTCCTTAAAGCATGCAGGTGAGCATCAAAATCTTGCCAGTTTTCCTCATCTCTGCTCTCTTTCACCTGCCCAAGGCTACAGGGCAGGATTTTCTGCATCAGGGTTTCACCTGGATGTGTGTTTTCTGGCCCACCCTTCTGGATTTGGTTGTCCTGAAGTGCCCTGGTCCTCACTGCCCTGGCCATTCTTTCTGCTGTCCCACAAGAAACCACCTGCCACATTACTGTGGTCCCCTCACATCATCCTTTCTTCTTCCTACGATCTGCCTTGGGCAGCATTTCTGTCAGCCAGCACTTAAGTCATGCTGCCAAAACCTGGGATCTATATACTGTACAGTCTTCTGCACGGACAGACTCAAATACTGCTCACTATTGGTGTAAAAGAATCTACGCTTTGTCCCCGGCTGCATGAATTTCTAGAAGCCCATGAAAAGAGAGAAATGAAGAAAAGAAGGAACCTTTCCCCTACCACACTCTATTTCAAGTCCACCATCATCAAAAACCCAAACTCACAAAATTCTTCCAAACCTGTGGCAGGGCTGTTTGGGTTGTAACGCATCAGCAAGGACTGGCGAGTGACATCGTATCCCATAGTGTCCTGCATACTGGGGACCTCTGCAAAGAGAAACATACACAAAATGAGTACATTTAGACCAGCCCTATGTTCTAATAATTGCAAATGCATCCAGGAGTCAACAGGAGACTAAAGTTGATGAAAACATTTCTCTTCTGGAACAGCTGCTGAGCAGCAATTGGATTCAATTGGATTGTCAGGACAGCGACCTGCAATGGGCAGGCAGACTAAAGTCAGCATTTCAGCTCTGGCATGAAGACTAGACAGAGACAGCAAGCAAAATCTTCTGAGCAGTTGTGCCTCCTTTGTAGCTGGTCCACAGAGGGATGAGAGCTGTTTATAGTTTTTAGCTACTGAGCCTGCCCAGGTTGCCATGCTTCTTGACTGGGAGTCCTGGGGTCACAGTCTGCAGCACACATTGGGACAGAGCCATCACAGAACACTGAATTCAAAATGAACACACCTCAATATTGGTCCCAAGCCTGTTACATACATTTCAAACAGCACAGGTACTGGGACTCTGAAGATGCCATGGTTATGTGCACAAAACAAATACACAGGATGGAGACAGGCAGGCGAGAAGCTGAGAATATAAGCTGGTGCAGGGCTGGGAATTTCTACTCCTAAACAAAAGCATCTTAGGAAAAGCTAGGTGTGCAGCAATACCACTCACGCTGTGGCAGGTAGCAGGGCTGCATGTTGCAGCTACCGAGGGTGGCTGGTTTCTGTGGCTGGATGGCTTTGCATGTCTCAGGACTGTAGAATTTGGAGTCGCCGTCAGCGCAGATGACTTGGCGTGTCCGGATGCCTGAATTGCAGCTCTTCGAACACTTGGGCACAGAGACAAGGCAAGTGAGCAGGCAGCAGAGGTCAAATGCAGAAACCCCGCAGACCAGAAGTGTGGAACAGCTGCACAATTAGCTGCAGGCTGAGCACAGCTTCCTCCACCAAGACAAAGCAAATAATATTTCAGCTGGATTCATCTGAACAATTAGAAAACCATACTTTAAACCATTTTACCAAATGCTGCACCCAGCCCTGAAGCATTAGGCTCTGAGCCATGCTCAGCCTGTAACATCCAGATGAACTGCTGTTACCCACAGTGGTGTGGCAGGGAGCTGGAGTGAATTGTTTCAGCCTGGCCTGAAGGCATCTCAACGCTACGGGGATCCACCAGCTGTGAAAGGGTCAGTTTTGAACTATGTGTTCAAGAACAACGGTTTACAACAGGAAAGCAAACTGGTGGCTTTCTTGTAAGCAACCAACTGGAGTTCCTCTCACTGGAAGCTGTGGATGAAGAGGTAGAAATGAGCAGCAGCTCAGGGGAGGGGTGAGGATGAGATACCTGTGTAACACACATGCTCGTGGCAAGCTCTACAAACATTGGCAGAGTATTTCTCTCTTGCTCACATGCAGGTAGGAACCCTTCTGATATCGGAAAGCCAGGGGCCAGGAAAGATCAGACTAAGGTATGCAGCTTCTTTAGCTGTTATTAAAACTTGGCCCACATCTCATGAAGAACCAGATGTAACATGCTTTAACTCAGAACAAGCTGGTCTGGCTAGCACAGAAGGGAAAAAGTGTGTTTGGAAGTCACCTGATACATTGGATATACCCTTATCTCCTCCCCCCAGCACTTTTCCCAGGTTGAACACAGTCTGGCTCCCTCCACAAAGACAAGACTAATCCAGCTGAAGCACCGTTATCTGAACAATTATAAAAATGTACTTTAAACCATATCAACCAAATGCAATGACCAGTCCTGAAGCCTGGAGCTCTAAGCCATACTCAGCCAGAGAGCTGTTCTGCTATTCACAGCGATGGAGTGAGGAATTGGGAATAAGCAGCAAGAGTGGATTGTTTCAGCTTATTGGCTGCATTTTGCCACTGACACTGAAACTATAATCCCCCCCTCAGAAGGATTTATTTTTGGAGCAGCTGCATACAAAGCAGGCAGCAGATTAACTGGAGCATTACTAGTGCCAGTTACAACGCAACTGTGAGCCAAGGGACTGGTAATGAAGCAGTACATGCTCCCAGCCACAGCCAACGTGCAGACTGCACAGATCAAAGCTTGTTTGCGAGGAGCACAGCAATATAATCAGTTATTTCCGAACCATGAAAGTACAATGCTCACCAGGCCCCAGTCTCCAACGTGCCAGCCAATTTCCTGGATGCAGTTCTCCTTAAGGCAGGGCTGGGTGGCTAATGGCTTTGGCTCCATTAGGCAAGCGAAGTCCTGAGCCTGGGAGCCCTGCTGTGTTCTGCAGGTGACAGTCCGGGTCTGGACCCCTTCCCCACAGCTGGCTGAGCACTGCAGAAAGGAGCCCAACAGTTACAAGGAAGCACCTGGTTTCCACTTGCATTTTCATGCTGCGCTCCCTAACATTAGGGCAGAGCACTGTTTTGAGATTGCTCCAACCATCGTTAAAACCATCTTCTGGGATGGGAGTTAGCAGCGTAGTTGTTTATGCTGTAGAAGAGACAATAAGGCATGGTGGATAGGGTCTGGGAGATTTGGAGCTCACTGGATGATTTTGGCCTAGTCACATCACTTCTCTTGATCTCTACCAAAGACGACATGGAGAATGATTCTGGAAAAATATCAATACTGCAGAATACATTGAGAACAATAAATGGCAGGAAATACCTGGAACTTCACATTACTTGCTCCTGATTAAAATCAGCTCAAGGTAAAGGATTCAAGGGAAGATATAAAGATTAGGTTCTTGTATTGCTTATGTCTTCTGCCTGAAGACCTTGTGCTCCATTTTTATGGTGTGGAGTTGTGACAAAGCTTCTATACTAGGAACTGGTTTGTGACATTTTCAATACCCTCTTAAATTCACAGTGGTGTTTCCTGGAATCCAGCCTACTTCATGAATTACCAAGGTCTCTTACAGAGAGCATTAACTTGGAGACAGTCTGAATTACCATAGATGAGCCTCACAGCTGAGTTTCAGCCACTCATTTACTAGGGTGACATTTGTCTCGGAGACTACAAACACAGTCGCTTTTGAGAACCCCAAAATTAATCATTTTGGAATCAGTTTGTAAGAACATGACACTTGGTGCCTTCTCCAAACAGAGCTCTTACTCCGCAACCCTGAAGTCATCTCAGTATTCACACCTCACATCTCATAAGGGGCGGGGGGGGGGGGGAGGTGTGCTTTACAGTCTAGGTTACCATGCCTCAAAGTTGCATTTTATGCTGCTGCACCACTCAAAGTACCACCACAAGACAGTAAGTCAAATGCTGCAAGCATGCATGTGCTTCTTTAAAAGAGGAAAATTCACTTATGCTTTAGGGACTGAGTAGATACTACCGTTACTTTCTAAGCCCTTGGCACATCAGATGCAGTCTAAATGCCTGGCTGGCAGCACTGAGCACATACAGTTTGAACAGTTTCCTCTCCTGGAGATAAAAATGCACACAGGCATCAAAAATGCACCACGCAGCTGTGTTCGGAGAAGCCCTGCACTGACACACAGCAAACAGCAGGCCGCCAGTGTTTCATGAGTATCTTGCTTACCAGCTGTTGTGATTGTAGTACTGGTGTCCAGGGCTAGTAAAGCTGAGGCAGCAATATGCATGGAAATAAACAGCACAGGCAGGAGCCATGAGCTCCTTTTTAACAGAGGAGGGAGTGTTACTGCACATCATCAGCTGATGGACAGCAGCTCTCATGCCTGCTCTCTGCCTTCACCAGGCCTGACTCAGAAACTCAGCCAGTGCCAGGTCTGGTGGATCTGATGAAAATACAGGAATGGGGAAAGGACTGGCAGACCAGAGAAGAGAGAACATGCAATGAGAGAAGCAGAGGTGCAGGGGCATGCACACTTTTGAGAAACAGGGATGTGTTTATAGGAGGGCATAGCTGCTAGATAGCTGGAGAACTTGTTTGGAGGATTGCAGGGACAAGTCCTATACCTCTGCACACCACCTATCCATGGACATCCACCTTTTACAGTCCCAGAAAAGGAGCCTGGCTCTTTATGCCTAAGCTTTGGCAGATCCTCCTTCAGTAGGTGCCAAGAGGCAGTTACCTCCCACGCACCAACTCACCTCTGACCAGGGCCCTGTGCTCCAGGTCGCGCACTGTCTCATGTTGCAGGGCTGACTGCTGCGAGGCTGCTGCGTGAAGGCCATGCACTCAGCGTTATCCACTACCCCCTGGGAGCTCTGACCGTCGAATGCCACACAGTAAACGGAGCGAGTCTGGGTGCCCCCACCACAGGTAGCTGAGCAGGATCCCCACTCCCCCGTTTTCCACCTGCAGGTCACAGAATCAAGCAAACAAATGTAAGCCCAGCTAAACTGCCCAGAGGCACAGGGGAGGTCAGTGCTGCATCGCTGTTGTAATCAGACAAGGAAAACGTCCCTTTGCAGAATAGAATCAAAGCTGAGTTCCCATTTGACCAAGCACTGCCCAGCTTAATCGGCAATGCAGAGCATGAGTCCCACTCCAGAGACAAATCCCCAACTACAAAACACTTGTTCCTCTGGAATTGCAGAGCTCTCCCAGAGGGGGAAGATTTCTCTCCATGGTTTTTGGTCTCCTGATGTCTTCAAAAATGTCATGCCTGGAATGGAACATCAATGAAAAAGAAAGAAAAAACAAAGAAAACAATCCAGATCAGCTGAAAGAAAAGCAACCCACACCAGCCTAACCACCAATTATACTCCAGCCATTATCAGAAACAGTAAACCAAGCCAAAATCTCACTCTGCCTGCAAACCATGCCAGACACTCTCAGAAGTGCTTGTGAACTTTTTGCTGACAGCCAGTAGAAAGCTCGTTTATTTCTCCCATCAGCCAAATTCTCTAACAGCAGCACACAAAAAAGCCCCAAGAACTTTAAAGGCATCTTGTCCTGTGGTTGTTTGCTAAAGCTGTTGCAGAAATGACATACCCTTGCTAACAGAAGGGGGAATGTCCACAAAACAATCTGACTGTTTGGATGCTAAAATCCCTGCCCTTGTCCGCTCCTGTGTCTCAGAGCTGCCTAGGTAGCTGGGAGCACAGCTTACATGGTCTGGCTTCGGGGACAACAGGATGTTTCATTCCTGCTGCCAGCATTCTGTGCAGTCAAAAGGCACTGGTGGCGGAGGGGGAGCACCATGATCTGCTTGTCAGATGCTACCTCCCCTTGCAGTCAGGTAAGCCCCATCCAGGGAGTTCATGTTTTCTCCCCTAGCCTTCCAGCTGCTTCCCTGGTCTGCCCTCACCACCCCTAAACAGAGTTTCAGCCAGCCAATTCACATTCACACCCTACCGGAAACTCCACAGCAGACTCGGCCATGTTCATCTCCTTAAGATACCCTTCTTTATTGCTAAATATGCAAATATCAGCCCCAAACCAAATGGCCTTTGCTGTAAAATAAGATGTTCCCTTTGGAAAGGGAACAACTACAACAAGTAGAAGCCACTTAGAGCAATGTGGTTGCAGGGCTCAAAACAAATTCATTGATCAAGATTTTTCAGAAGCTCCAGTGGGGATACCCCCCCGCAATGTATTCTGCCTCCTGTAAAGCAAATGTACAGTTTTAGAAAGGCTGTATCAACTGGATGGGCTCAACTACAGCTTCCTACAGCTGCGAGTCAAGACGTCTCTGACACTTATTTCATTTTCTTTGTAAGACAAGGTCAACCATAAGGCTGGGACCCTCATCAGAGGACAAAGAATTGCAAGCCCTAAGCTATTAGCAGCTTGCTGGGGGACAACTGTTTTACTTTTGATCTTTTTTTACTCCTCATACCTCAGTGTACATTATAAGTATTGAATCTGTCACATCCTTGTATCCGTCAGAGTTTATAGGTACTTTTATGCCTGCTGTAGGGCCCATGCCAAAGAAAGAAGAGTTTTTAAGAAACTGAGGCTTTTGCTGTGGCACACTGGCATCCTGGCCAATGCTTCAATCACCCAATCCATCATGCTCTCTTTTCCTTTATTTTATTTATCTTGATAAATCAAACAAAAATCTTCCAGAACATCCCTTCATGTCTTTACCCTGATTCCAGAGACAAAACAACAGTTACCAGGATAAGCAGCCAAAAGCTATGAAGAAACTGTCCCCTTCTCAGTCCCATAAGAATCAAGTTACCGGGAGCACGCACAACCATCTAAGCAAAGCCACCAACCAGCACCCTCCACCATCATTTTCACTGGCAAGAATCAAAAGCAAAGCACCACCCATTGCTACCACCAGTGCCAAAGAGTAAAGCCCCCACAGACTTCAGTGGCAACTAGGTGGAGAGCAGAAGAGAGCAGCTGCCTTCCTATGCTTTCTGTAACCTTCTCCTTGTTACCTCTTCATCCGAGAGCTCCTTGCTCCACTGTGACTCCAGGCTTGCGGCACATAGATGTAAGAAGTCCTTTATACACAGAACAAAGGATTTAAAGAACTTAAAACAAGTAGCTACAGGCTATCATGTATTCAGAAATGCTCCCAGGTTTCCAAGTGCCCTCTCACCCATAACAGCACTCTCCCAGGCTTCCACTGCACCCACCATACACACAGTGAGATACGCAGTTAAGACTGTTTACAGCTCTTGATGTCCATGTAAGAGCCAAGTGAAGCCAGCTGTAAGGACATGCCAGCAAGGGACAAGGTAGAAATGGCTGGGTAAAGGGGTTTGAAAATGCCAGAGAATGAAAAGATTGCAGGATTCATCCCTTTCTAAGGGCAAGGATGCTGGGAATGCAGAAAAGACATAAAATGACACCAGCTCTGATCTTCTACTCTGTTTTTGCAGGCTCCAGTTGAAGAGAACAAAAACCAGAGAATCTGTTTCCTATCTCCTACATGGGCTAGAAGACTGTCTTCCACAATCATCCTCTGAAAAGCAAAATTAATTGGTCTAGAAAATGAACATAGGCTGTACTAAGCCCCTTCCCTATGCACACAAAAATGCTCATCACAGTGTTATCACCATCCTTTGTCTTGGGCTTTCTCTAAGAATTGAAACACTTCCTTGGAGAGAACCATGCTGGAGGGCAGAAGAAGTGAAAGAGTCATTCTTTTTCTTGGTTCCAAATCACCTCAGGAAGGAGTCCAGAAGAAGAAAGGAAATCTTACCGTTTTGTCTGGGGACAAGTCTGATGGCCACATGTCCGGTTATTGTCTGGTTGTGGTTTATTCCTGCACATATAGTCCGGATAAATTTCATTGTCTATGGTACAAAATACCGAACGGGATTGGAAACCTAAAAGAGAAGCAAGAGAGTATCCTGATCAACACAAGCCACCCAGGACTAGGTTTGCAATGCACTGGTGTTGGCAAGACAAGTTTCTAAAGTAGTGCAGAATCCACACCTGTCCCAGCCAATCTGGAAAACGGTCAGGTGCAGTTCTTGGTCTGTCACTATATGCACGAATGATGTCTCCCCACAGTACAGGAGTCCATTTGGAAGGGCAAGAGAATAGTTCTGTGTAGCTGAGGGACATTTTCTTGTTATTTTATAGATTGAGACTCACAAGGAAAGCGTCATATCTATATATTGTTCATCAAGGAACCCTGCAAAATGTATACTGCATACAGCAGCAGAGTTGGGGGGGCCTCCTGTTAGACTCAGGTCAGTCTTGTGAACACAGGATACAGGAGAAAAAACTTGCAACTCTTCATGCTTCCTACAGGATAAGACTGCCCAGGCAAAGACAATATCAGTACCTACAACCACAGTATGGCAAAAGCTATTGAAATGGCCATCAGCACAGAAGACCAGAAGAGGCTGATAGGAGCTCTATATACTAGTCAGCTGGAAAGTTTTTTCGTTTGATTGGGGTTTTTTGTTCTATATTTTTTCAGCTTAAAATCCATAACTTTGCTCATGGAAGAATCTGTAAACTGAACATGATGTGACACCCCAGGAGATCTGACAGTCCCCCTGGAGAGAGGGAATCTTCCAGGCTATGGTAGAGGGGAATGATGTGACTCAGTTATGTAAGCCAGGTCAGTTTGGAGAGGACCTCTCAAGTGGTTGAAAAAGCCTGAAAAGGACATAAAGAACTGAAACAAAACAAAGCAAAGGCTATCTATGAAGATTCTTAACAGATCCTAGTAACAAGTCTGAGGTCTAGGGCACGGAAAGTAAGACTGGACAAGGTATGGGGCACAGTCCTGTTGTGACTCCATGTGTGACCCTCCCTGGTCAAAACCTTAACTGCCCCCTGCAGATACTTGTGCTGTCTTCCAGCAAGAGACTGCTGGGAAGCAGCTGCAGAGGGCAGCACACAGTCACACTGTCTTCAGGGTGTGGATATAAAACCCACACCAGCCGCCAGAGACCAGGTTCTGTCCCCTTACCTCCTCCACATTCGGAGCTGCACTCACTCCAGGAACCATAGCTCCAGCTATAACCCGAGGCCTGTCCTTGCATGGGCAGGTAGTACTCATACTGTACCCCTGGGTTTGGCTCCTGGCTGATGAGCTGTGAAAGCACGGGAGAAAGTCAGGGAAATAACAGCAGCAGCACTTTTCCCCTTTACAGCATTTCCCCACAACATCTGAGGGTTCAAGCTGACCTGCGCCCCTCCCATTCAAGGAGCACTTATTCTCTACACTGTATTTTGTCCTTGCCTTCTATGATACTCTAGAAATCATTATTTTTCAGAGAAGGGTGCATTCATCCCTCTTGGCATCAGAAGATCCAGCTGCTCCTGTAACAGTAAGCACCCTTTCCTTGCCTACAGCACACTATAACAAGCAGTGCCCTAGAGCCTGTCCCTGTCCTGACACCATTTGGGGCTGACTCTCCCCTCCCTTAAAGTCAGAGCGCAAGGGAATAGGCAGGAAGCCAACACTGAGCCTTGCCCTGCTCCCTTCTGGGCAACAGAACCAGAGCAGAAAATAGGGCTATTTCTGCGAGAAGACCACCTTGGTCTAGCTTGGGGGCCTACAGCCTTGTAAGATTCCTGGGGGCCCCATCACTCGTCCAGTCTTTCCCATGTGGTCCCCACCAATGCACTCCCACTGCACAAAGCAAGGGCTGCTATGCAAAGCAAGAGAGCAAGAGTATCAGCGGGGGCCAGACACAGCTGCTTACCTCAATGACGAGGGGTTCTGTGGTGGGACCCCGGGCATGGAGGAGCTCTGGGGCCAGATCACCCTCCAAGCCACGGTCGTAGTGCATAACCGTGCTAGCCACCTGCAGCGCTCGGCTGAAGTCGATTGTCCAATGCCCATTCAGATAATACTCCCCCTGCACGTTCTTGACAGCTGGACAAACCCAGACGCCAGAGAAGAAAAGGCAGTAAATTAACATACCTATAACCTGACACTTGGCTTCAGATACCACAAGACAGAGCCTGCTCTAGACTTTCAGGGTATTGCCAATCCACAGAGCTTTCAGCTCCACCATTTGAACCCCAGCTCCTTTACATCAGTACTGCAACCCTTTAAGTGTGGTGACCATCTATTTATGGCAGCATCTACCAACACAGCAAAAATTCACACATTGAAAGAGGACTGTAAGAACTCCACAGGGATGCTCCTGTTTCCACTCAACACTGTTGCAGATGTGGCAAATAAAGGTGACCATCATCCTCCAACAACGCTGTCCCCCCATAAGGGTCTCTTGCCAGAAGCTGCTCCCCATTCAGACAGTGGTTCTTGCCAGCTTCACTGCAGACCAAGCACTTTTTTGCTGCACAGCCAAAACGCCTCCAGCGTATTCCAGACCTGCCTCTCCATTCCCTACTGTTAGTCACTGAGGCACAGCCTATGTCAGCCTTTGTCCTGCTTGCCGTTAAGATGTGGGATTCACACCCCACTGCCTCTGCACCACTACCCTGTTCATCACACATTCTGTTCAGAAAACAAAGACTTGGTGCTGCATCCAGTTTTCTACAAAGAAAAATATCACCAGACTGATTTGTCCAAAGCACTGGGCAATGGAAGAGTCAGAAAGCAGAAGAGTATTTGCTTTCTCCACTGGAATTTCCTCAGCCCTGCCCAGAAAGCTAGGTAAGGACATTTCTCCCTCCTTTTTGCCCTCTGCAGCATGACCAGAGTTTGAGGTTTTACAGAGAAATACCCAAAAGATACCTATGGGGAAAAGAAGCCCAACCCAAACTTTTGGATGGCAGGAATAGTTAGGGTTTACATTCATCAAGCAAACAGCAGAACTCACAGCCAAATTTTGCTATATCAGCTAGAGTCCTTGTAGGTTCCAGGCAGGAAGTCTGAGTGTGGTTTGGGTGTTTTTATTCCCCACCCAACAGCAAGATCTCCACAGGAGAGAAAATAACGTAAACATGAAGCCCAGAGTTGAGCATCACTAATACTTCAAGGATGCTCAATATTCAGATCCTGATTCTCAGAGAGTTTTTCCCTCTGCTATATCAAGCCCTCAAGGTAAACATCCCAAAGCCCAGTATACCTGAAAACCAAATTTTAACGCAATGGCTGGAATTCAAATGGACTGAAACACAGGTTCTGACATCAGTCTTACCCAGGAAGTTCCTGCTAGGCATAACCTCCTTAATTTGGATGCTTGTGGCTCCCACAGGGATGATGAAGATTTGATTGTAACCTGAAAAAAAAAAAAAGAAGGGGATTATTCAATATCTGTCTGTGGATGCCACACAGTCACCCTTCTGTGCCAAAGATGCTCATGGTTTCATTGGTGCCTGAACAACTGGATGAGCTTTATGATGGTGGCTTGAAGCATTTCAGCTGTCACTTTATCTGCGTTCTGTATAGCTTCACCCTACACTATTCACAGGTCAGTCCATGTGTAAACAGTTCCAATTACACCTCAGAAAAGTAAGCACGGGGGGCAGTGCAAAGTCTATCTTTTAGATTTTAAAATCTTTGGAATTTCAGCAGGCATCATATTGGAGCTCAACACAGTGAGATTTGACCATAAGTGTAGTTGTTATCTTGAAATTTTTCAAAAATTGGCCAAATGCAGAAGATGCAGTCCCATTTCTAGCCTTGCAATAATCCTGGTGGAGCTATCAAGGCACTGTACAGGGGGACAGTCTTATCAAGGAGGTATATAGCTATGTTTGTACGGTACACCTCCAGCACCTACTGGAGACTAAGCAGGGAAAGTCAACAGCAGCATGGCAAATACTTCAGTCGGTACAGAGACTAAGGAAGTGATTCCCAGGATAAGGCCATCAATACATTTTCTGATGCTAAAGCAGCTAAAAAGCCACATGCCATACAGACATTTCAAGTGAACATCCAAGCCTGCATACAATGATCACTTGAGCAGGTGTCCCCACCAGCCCTTGTAGCGGCTTGACTTTAGGTTTAACTCTCTCCTTCTCACCTGCCTAAACTAACTAGATCATCTGTACCTTTGGGGAGGCTGGGCACATCAAAAGTGCCCTTCACACCATAGCAGCTGCTGCCATCTCCTCCACACTGCAGGCACTTGTCCTCCTTCTTGGCAGATTCCAGCACGTTATCACAGCCAACAGCCTGGCAGAGCACAGGAGCATTGATATGAATAAACAGTAATGACAGAGGAAAGAAATTAAAAATGGCCAAATACTGGACTGATCTAAAGAGAAAGCCTGAATCTAGGGAGCTGGGAAGTCAGGATAGGGCAGGGAAGTTGTTGTCAGAGAAAGGACAGAGTTGGCATCTGCTATTTCACATTCAGAGACAGATAGATAGATGCTGTTCACATGCTCCTCAGCGCCTTGGAAACTGGATGATTCTCCTTTTCTGATGCTACTATGAAAGGCCTAGTAGAACAAAGGGAAGCAACAGAAAGACTGACAGACCCAATGGTACATGAAGGAAGCAACAAAATGACTAACCTGACAAACTCCCTCTACACAGATGTCCCGCTTGCCAGGTTCACAGGTAGTCCCATCTACCACGGCTTCCTTGTGCCTGTAGTAGAAGTTTTCTCCCTTGGGAATACAGTTTAACTCACACTTATTAGGTGCTGGTAGGAGAGAAAAAACAAACATTATATAGTATGGCTAATCGCTTGATAATGCATCAGGAGCCTGGTTTTAGATCACAGGAGCAGAAACAGAGGGGTGGATTGATATCAAGTGGTAGATATCAAACAAATTTCGGGGTCACAAACTGCTGGAGGCTGGAAAAATACCCTGGTAAGGCCTCACTGTACGCAACCGTTTCCTTGGGCACCTTGGCTAGCCAGTGGTGGAGGGGGAAATGTTGTGCCAGCTGGATATTTGGTTATTCCTTACTAGGACTGTTCTTACGTTCCCTTGGATTACAAGGCTTTCTAGAATGAGAACAAGTGCTGGTATAGAACACAAGGGAGCTGTTATCTCAACAGCCAACAAACAAAACTTTAAATCCATCTTGAAATCCCTCTTAATTTGTTAAACAATTGTGAATGATAACATACCAAAGCTCAGAGCAAGGACCTCTGGTTCCTACACCTGCCTTCTGAGCTCGTTCCTCAAGAAGGCATGGGCCAATTGAAAGAGATGTCATATTTTCTGAAACACTCATTAATTCTATGCATTTTTTTGTCCCGTGTCCTGCTAATGTTCTTTTGCCAATATTGAAAAGTACAGCAGAGCTGCTGCTTCTCCAATACTTTAGGACCTAGCTGCAACCAGTTCCAGCTTTCTTGAGCAATGTTTCTGAAAGAATGGCTGTTACAAGAGACAATTATGTAGTGCTACAATGGGAGCTGTCTCTTGGCCCATGAGTCCAGTGTCTTCATGAAAGCAATGCTTTGCTACTGGCAAAAAGATTTTTTCCATGCCATCCCCTGCCCACGTCCTCCAACTAAGGAAGTACCCTACAAGGATACTACAGTCAAAAACATTACAGTCACTTCAAAACATACTGTTGATAGTTAGGGATGAAGTGTAATCCTACATGTTTATCATTACCTCCATAATACGGAAGCCACTTGTATTTCTTTCCTTGGAATTCTGTCCCATCAAACTCTGCACATTGCTCTGCCCGGAAGTCCCAGGAGCCTTCCGGGCAGCTCTGTTTGGAGGAGAAAATGTTTGTGTTGGTCCATTATAAAAGGGAGGAAAATTAAGTGTACAACAAAAAATTTTTTTTTATTTGTTATTGCTCCCATATAAAATCAGCGGCATAAATTCAATATGCTTTTGAAGCGGTACTCTTGATAAACCACATTCACCAGTGATGCCAGAGAAAGAGAAACTAATAATGACATATTACTTCTGAACAAGAATGATGTTTGTCTGGGGAAAAGGAGCAACAGGCAAGCAAAAACAAAAAACAGCACAAACCGAGCACTGTACCTGAATGTTACATGACCGATAGCTTCGAGTTGGTCCAACACAACTGGAAGCACCTTCTGTTCTGAAAGGCAGAAAAACAACATGAAGATCTCTGAAGAATACACACACAAAAAATCATCTCATGGCAGACATTACAAATCATCTTCACATCGAGCACATCACCCTCACACAGTTTCCTGAAACAGCAAAATAACTAAAATGCACTTTTCCACTAAAGCAAGCTAGCATCTTCTAGTGCCATTTTCTGCTGTGGTTTGCATTCTGGTATGAATAAGACACACACCATGAATGATTGCATTATAGCTCTTCAGGGTCATGTTTCAACTAAATAATAGAAGCAGAGCTTTTAGTCCTTTGTCCACCAGCAAACAGTTGAGGTGTCTGTACCAGATCCAGAACATGTTATCAGCAGCAGGAGGATAGTGGCCAATTCAGAATAGGTACACACACCATCTTTCATGTTGTTTACGTGCACACTAGGTCCATTAGTAGGAAGAGCCAAACATGCCTATGGAAAGCATGCAACGCCCTCATTCCTGTCAAGTGACTCCAGCTGAGAATTAAGGAGAGTAACAGTTATGAAGGAAATTGATCTGAAAAGCCAACCAAAATCTAATATCTCAGCACTCCTAAAATGGAGAGACAGACCTCCAGGGACTCTGGCAGGTGTATACCATAACAGGCAGCCTTCAAAAGAGACCTTTCTTTATTCTGTGTGGGAAGAAGCAGTGCTCCATAACTCTGGATTCTTCTATTAAAAAACCCGCTCTTATTTCTCTAAACATAAAGAGGCTGGGTTTTTTCAGGATATTATTAAAAGCCTGGCTTTTTTTCCCCCTTTTCTTTGCTTTTATGCACAACAGAATCTCTAAGGTCTATCATTCCCAAGAGGTGCAGTCCCAGTTGTCGTCCTCACTGCATCTAACCCAGCTGCAAATGAGATGGCACAGCGTTAACGCTGCTTGAGCCAGCTCCACTCTTCCATTTCTTCTGGGGCTTAAGCCAACTCCACTCTTCCATTTCTTCTGGGGCTTAAGCCAACTCCACTCTTCCATTTCTTCTGGGGCAGTTTACCTTCCTGGGAATCATAAGCCTGAGAAAACCTTGGCATAGTCACCGGCTCTTGGGAGAGAAAGCTACTGCTCTGGACTGTTCTCCCTCTCCCTAAGGCTTGCCATGCTAGACCTGATTGAACGGCTGCTGCCACACCAATCACCTGATTGCACAGCCTCAGATCTTGCAGAGAAACCACTGTGCTCTAGTGAAGGAGCCTAAGCAAGGATGTGTTGAAGAGAGCACTGTTCAAAACAGCAGTGCCGAGACTGAAGCTGAGGATCATCTCAAAGTGGACTCAGGTGACTTATTCCCCTGGAATCAAACACTAGGTATTTTTGTTCTGGATGTATATTGGAACATAAGTGCAGGAGCTCAGTAACAGACAAACACATTTAAAGAAAGAAAAAGGAGGTTAGCCCTCACCTTTGGGAATAGCAGCGCCGCTGCCGAAAGCTGACTCCACCGCCACAGCTCCGACTGCACTTGCCCCATTCACCCCAGCTCCCCCAGACATCAATCTGCCGTTTCATCCGGCGGGCCTGTAAATAAAAAAAACCCACAGACCTATCAAACAGACATGGCAGCATAGGGGAAAAAAAAAAAAAAGAAAATGAAGCAGAGCTCCTATGTGTTCTCTTGCAAAAGAGACTGTCTTGCTGGGCTGTATTCCTAGTACGAAAAGTGGCAGAGAATAATACATCAGAAACATGAAGCCTCTAATATCTAGGAGTATTAGCTTCCTGAAGCCATATAGCACATCCAGCTTTATAATCTCCCTTAAACTATTACTGTTTGTCTATTCATAGACTCTCATAGACTTTTGAATAACCATGTGAAAGAGGGTAACATCTTCCTTTCAGCAAGGCAGCAAAGGCAAATCATCACTTGAGGGACTATGAGCACTGTCACTCCACACCAGATCAGTAGAGCCACTTAATCCCAAATCCTAGGCTCCAAGCCAGATACTTAAGAGAAAAAGGATGCAGTAAGGAAACCCCCGGAACACACTTTTTCCTGCAACAAAATTCCATACATGGACCTTTTTTCCCCCCTACCCAACTGTGTCCAATGATGAGGTCAAGGTCTGGGCTGTCATTAGCTACAGCCTTAATTAATTTTGTGTTTAGAAAGTCTGAGTGGATATGGACATGAAGAGAAATAAGCCTGATAATATAGACCAGAAGTTACAAGTGCAATAGAACCAACCAAAATAGATTGTCTTAGAAGCACATGAAATAGCACATTTTCAGGGAAAAAGGGGCTACTGCAGCTGATGGGATCCACATACAGCAGGACATGGGGGTTTAACAGGAAGAATAGCAATATCCTGAGAAAAAAGAATAATTGCAAGATGCCACAGGATTAATTCCACTTGGGAAAAGAAGGTAAATGCAGCATTACATGGGGAGTGATGCAGTAAAAACAGAGTTTGCTTTGTAGCTGCACCTGTAGGGCAGTTTACCTATATATTATACAACAGAAAGAGGAATGCATACCATTTGGGGTAGTGAAGAGTGGGCAGGCAGAGAAACAAAAGGTAAAATATTATTGAGATGTAGTCTAATTCCCACACACCAAATCTATATAACCCCTGGGTCTGGGTCCCAAGTCATCCCCTAGTTTCACACAGGCCCTTTTGACTTGAACACAGGACCCCACGTTCCCATCTTCTACGTTTCCCTGCTTCTGGTCTGCTTCCATTCCTTCCTGTTGTCCCTCCTGCATCCCCCTGTAAGCGACTCCCTAATGATCACCCAGCTAGTAAGTGCCATCGCAAGGCTTTTGCGCTGGAGTGGAGGAAGATCCTAGAAATGGAGAATTTCACCATAGCAGGGATATTAACCCTACTCAGCAAGCACTTTCTACCCACCCCAGGTCACTTTCCAAGGCCTACAGAGAAGGCACAAGCTTCTCACTTTAAGAGCATAATTGTCACTTCAGTTAACTGCTTTTACATGAGGCATCCAGGTCTCTGCTAGAAATAGGAGCTAGCCTAACGAATTATCCAGTGAATCCAACTCAGGCAAGATGCATAGGTTAATCCTCCCTTGTCATTTAAACAGTTTTTGTAATTTTCTACACATACTCCCTGCCTGACGATATGTGCCTGAGTTAGTCTTGTTTCTCTCTTTCACCCTCTTTTAAAGAATAACTCCCTGCTGCTGGTAGAGCAAGTCAGATATATTAGCCAATCATATTTATGCACTTACTTACAAATTACCCACAACTATCTAGCTGCAGAGTCACCCCAAATTCTTCCTGCCTATTACCTACATTGCTCTAATGTGAAACACTTTCTTCCTAGCCCATGCTATTTGATTTCCTTCACAGAAGTTCTGTGCAATTCTTTCTGCAAGCAAAATCCTTCAGGACAAGTTTTCTGATTCAGACTAACTCTGTTTGACTTCACCCTGCTCACTCAATGGCACTACCTATGTTACAGCCACCTCTACATACCTTCTCTCTCTGCCAAGTCAACATTTCCCTGACCGCTTGCCAAACCCTTCTCCCATTCTTCCATTCCAGATAGTGAGCTCAGTGTTTGTCTTCTGCATTCTCATTTGCCTTTCTGGGAGTAATCCCATCAATAGAGTATTAGCTTTCAGCAAGGCATCTTATTTTCCCAAGTTTTTCTTGCAGATACCTAATTCCTCCCCCTGTAATCCCTCCTCCCTTACTCTCAAAAGAATGAAACATGCTACCACTCTGTTTCCTCTGCAGTCTTATTCCTCTATATCAATTGACTGATTTAGGAGCAGTATTAGCTCACCCTGGAAACAAGGGACCTTTCAGTCAGCATAAGGGAGAAGAAAACACGTAGATAAAAATCCAAAGCAAGAGCATTTGAAAGTCAGATTACTGGAAGGCAATTAGGATAGAAAGCCCTTCCCTGACACACACACACACCCCAACCTGATAAATATTCCAATATCCTTCCTACAGAAGTAGCTTGCTTTATTCCTTCTATAGAGAGTAAAATCTGCAGGGACTCTTTGTTGTAAGGCTTATGTATCCGCAGAGTGCAGGAACAATCATTTTCTCAGTATCACCCCACTTATGTACACCCCAAAGGGAGCATCAGCCAGAATAATCCTCCCAAACCTGTATAGTGTTAGAGAAACATTTTAATAGGGGCCCAGGTACCACATTCAGAAATCTGTGCACAGTCCTCATTACTTCAGTAACTGCATGTATGTGTATACAGGCAAACATAGAGCTGCATATTTATAATAAATAAGAAATCTATTATTACATAATGTGATAACAAGATGTTTTAGATGCTGTCAGCTAGTTTCTGTTCCAAAAGCCTCTTTCTGCTCTCTTCAGACTCTGGAATGCTTTTATCTGTCGTGAGCCAGGACAACTAAATCCCAGTCCCTCCTGGACCCCAGAACTAAAAATCTACAAACTTCATCACTGTTACCAATTCACTTGCTTCCATTCCTTCCTCGCTTCAACCTAACATGCATACAAGAATGCAGTTCCTTTATATACATTAAGCATCTATTTTAATGTTTCAGGAAAAGCAAGAGAAAGCATACAACCATCTTTCTTGACTTCTAAAAACTCCAGAAAGGACAGTCAGTTAATGCCCAACTGCTCTGTCTAGTTCTATTGCCTGTTACGACAACAGAAATGCATACCTTCTGGGGATATCGATTATGCACATGACCCTGGCACCACATGCTCTCAGTGCTCATTGGTAAACAGGCTGCTGTGGTATGAGAGTTTAGAAGGCCAGTGATTTCATTTTTATGAACACTGCATTGCTTTCATCAGTTCCTAGATAGATGTATTGCTGATGTAGTTGCAGCATCTGCTGTTATCAGGCCAACTGTATCTGATAAAACCAACAAGTAAAAAAAACTACGCCTCTGAGTCACTAGAGCTCCAGACCTTTATCTTTAAAGACAATTAGAGCATGCATCAGAGACAAAAGAATACTGGAAAAGGGTCCTAGATAACATAATATATACCACATAATATTTATTTTTAAATATGAAACATACACTGGAAGAGGAGTTATAAATGGGACTCGACTCAGAAAGACAAAAGATGTTAGTGGTATGTAGGAACACTTTAAAAAGGGCCCTTGAAAGACCTTTCAGTCAGTCTGATGAGATGGATAGGAAATTATGCATGGTAAGCAGACTGTGCTTCCCAGATGGATGCATTGTAGGCATGCAGTGATCCACAAAGTTCGTATAACCAAATGTGGACTAGTGATTCAGCAAGAATAATTTCCTAGTGCCTTGTTGCAACTCAAATGCAACTCAAACACTAGCAAGCTATCAAAGCAAATATCAATTTACTATACAGTCCAAAGTGAGCAGTGAAGGTCTGCAGTCACAGGTCCAAACAACCTAAATCCCAGCCAAGTTCTTACCCCTAGCGTTTCCCTTACTCCTTGGGCACTTTTGAGGGCCTAGAGATAGTCAACCCGAACTATTTTGTGATCCTTTGTGCTGCCTTTCCAGACTGACAAGAAGCCACAAAACATCATATTACACAACTCCAACAGTCGCTGCTCAAAGCACATGGTTACTGACATCCATGCTATGCTTCAGAGGTTTTGTACAAGGCTAGTGCTTGCTTTTAGCCCAACAGGTCACATAGCTTTGGTCCATTGAGCTGCAACTGAAGCACCTTTTTGGACACTGAAAAGTTGTTACTGTGACTTCTTGAGCTGCATCACAGAGTTACTAGGTCCATTCAGATCTGATACAAATCTCCAAGCCAACACTGAGAACATGGTGGGAAATCCTTGACATTGGAAGTTGACTACAAGGCCCTGTACAGTTGTTACCCACTGAAAACAGATATTCCTGTCAATGATAAAATAAGTAATGTGGTATTACTGTTACTTTATGCAGTGTTTCCATGTCTTAAAACTACAGTCAAAATCAGACTGTCTCTCTTTAACCTTTCTTAGTGTTTCTGAAATAACACTACATCCTTTTATTTGATACCTACTTTCTGGGGCTTACAGTTTCTGAAATAAGGATAATGTTTATTTTGACACACCCCTGAACTGTAGCCCAATTGATGAAACACGTATGAAAGAAGGGTGAAAACCAAACACTTTACAAAAGAAAGTTATCACCACTGTCATTTATTTCGTAATGGTTTCATTGCCAAAGTCTTGGCAAGTAAGAAGTCTCCTGTGAAAAATGCAGCTTTGCTAAGTTTGAATAATAATTGCTTAGAGAAAAGTTAATAAGGGGAGAAAAAAAGAAAACCATCAAGGTGCCCCGAGGGCTGGCTGCTCCCTGTGGGCTGGGGGCCAGTAGCAGAGGGGTCTCCCAGGGTGGCAGGGCAAGCCGGGGAGCAGCACAAGCCAGGGCATAGCCTCAGCCCTGGGAACTGGGAATCTCCAGCTGAAGCCAGGCTGGGACATGGGACTGCAGGTGGGCCTGGCTTGTCAGGGCCCATGGCCAGGATGGGCAGGGCTGTGCGGAGCCTCGCTGCAGCATCACTGGGGCAGGAGCTGACAGCCCCAGGGGAGACCGGTCAGGGCGAGTAAAGCCTAGTAGTGCCCTCAGGGCCCTGACAAAACAACCCACATGGAGCGTATCCTTAGACCATGTGCTTTTCAGGATGTGAACCATTTCCTTCTCCTTTCTATATCCAGAATACCTACCCAGTACTACAATGATGACCACCCATAATGTTTCCATATAGCTAAGCCCTGCAAGACACATGGCATTCAACACTCACACTTAATTGAAAGGGAGCTGAAAACATACAGTGTATCTCACATGTTTATAATGTAGATACATGCTACTATTCCAATAGATGCATTTTCAAGATAAATCCATCTGTGACCGGCTATGCTATTAGCCAAAAACGCAACAAAAAAATAAGTGAATTAATCAGAACCACATCAGCAAAGCATTTTTTATAATTCTTTCTTAACCATTGATCTTGGCTCAGACACAGCAGGCTTGCAAAGAGCTTTGAAGGTGAAGAATGCCAAGTACCATTTTTATGAATAATGAATAAGCAATCAAAGAATTGCATTTGAGCAAAACTAGAAAAACAAGAATGAAAGTGAACAAGATGGTGACAGCAGGAAGCAAAATACAAAATGGTACAGGAGAGTATCTTATTAAGACAAACTCCTTCACAAAGAGAAGAAAAAAATCCAAGGCTTCATTAGTTTTAATGGCTTGTGGTTGACACTCACTGTGTATATCTCCTTTTATCCCCCTCTACCACCCTAGCCATGGCTTGTTAGTGTATGCCCTCTAACAAATCCACTAAAATCCATCAGTTCCGCTACATCTTCATCTGCTCAAAACACTTCAGGTTCTCCCTACGTCATTTAACCCGCTCCCTCATTGTTCCCAACACTTTTCCATGTTGCCTGTGTTCACGTCCTCAACACCCCTCACTCTTCTACCTCTTTATGGGCTGTCCCGCCATACACCTGGCTCCTTCCACATCCCCAGCTCTCCTGTCAGCTGGGCAGGACGCGATGCATGCCTCACCCACTGCAGAACCAGGCACGTACTGCTCCCCAGGACTGTGCTGGCTTGCTGGCTAGCAGGCAGAGCAGATAATAGTTACTTTTCAGAAATGGAAAGCCTTCCAGAAACTCTGGGTGGCCTGGAGCTGACTAGGGTATAAAAAGAGCTCTCTAAAAAGATACGGCCATTGCAGAGAAGTCAAATTAATTCTTGGAATCCTTGTGGAAGGAACTGGGGACATTCAGAAAACTCCACAAAGAGGGGGATTGTAAGAAAACTTTATGACCCCAAGCTTATTTGGAAAAGTGGACTAAACACACAGTATGAAGTCACCAGTAGTTGTTTATCCAAGGGGCCTAACAGGAACTCAAGGTTAAAATGGATAAACTGTTACATACTAGCAGACAACCCTCTCAGCGAAAACCCCTTTGGCATCTGATTATTGGAAAGTGGAAAATCTGACACCAGTTTACAAAAGGATCCCAGGGGAATCCGAGGAACTGTACACCCACGTAATGTAAAACTGACATCTACTGATAAATTACTAGATATGATAACAAAGAACAGAATTAGCAGGCACCTGCATAAATACAGTACATTTGGGAAAAAGTCCACAAGTCACTCGCTGAAGGATCAGCTCCGGTGCTGGCATGTTCCGCAGCAGAGGGGGGGATCATGGCATACAGGGGGGTCTCCCGAGCCAGGAAAACCCCAGGGGAGCGCGGGGACCCTCCAGGAGCCCGCAGCTCTCTGGAGGGAGAGCGGCTGACGAGGTGCGGCCAGGGCCAGGAGTAATGGCAGCCGCCCCCCAGCCCCACCAAGGGCAGCCCACAGGAGCGCTGGGACCAGAGCGGGCAAACAGGGCCTGGCGCGGCAGTTGGCGCAGGGAGGGCACCTGGTCGTAGGAGGGACATTCCACCGGCCAAGTGGAGAGCCTTGAAGTCCTCATAACCCAGCAACCGGGCACCGTTCTGTGGCCATCTGCGCAGGCCAAGGGCACTCATCCTACCTGACCCTCAAGGCAGAAAATGGCGGGCACTCGCCCGACAGCAAAGGCCGCAGCTGCGGCTGGGGGGTCCGCGCCACCTACCCCAGCGGTGGCCGATGCCTCGGCCCAGACGGAGCTGCGGGAGGGAGAGGCCGCAGCGCAGACCTCCGACTGCCGGGAAGGGCCCGGACCTTTCTCCTGGGGCAGGGACGGGCAGCAGAGCCGCCGGCAAACCCCGCGCCCAGGCGGAGGACCTCCTGCCGCAGGCGGCTGAGCTGCAGGAGGCGGCGAGGAGGCCGCGTGGCATCAGGGAGGCCGAGGAGGAGTTGGATAGCTGGTCCCGAGCGCGGTCCGCAGCGGACCCGCAGCCAAACAGCCAAAACCTCCCCCACCGGCACGCGCAGAAGGGCGGGGGGCCAATCACGCAGAAGAATGGAAGAGATGCTGTGCCGGACCTCGTTCTCACCAGCGAGGAGGGGTTGGTGGGGAATGTGAAGCGCAAGGGCAGCCTTGGCCGCAGTGACCGTGAAATGCTGGGGTTCAGGATCTATAGGGCAGCGAGGAGGGCGCACAGCAAGCTCGTAGCCCAGACTTCAGGAGAGCGGACTTGGGCCTCTTCAGGGGTCTGCCTGGTGAAGCACCATGGGTTAAAGCCCTGGAGGGAAGAGGGGCCCAAGAAAGCTGGTCAATATTCAAGGATCACCCCCTCCAAGCTCAGGAGCGATGCATCCCAACAAAGAGGAAGTCAGGCAAAAATGCCAGGAGGCCTGCACGGATGAACAAGGAGCTCCTGGACAAACTCAAACACAAAAAGGAAGTTGGCGACATGGACAGCGGGACTGAGTGCACCCTCAGCAAGTTTGCCGACAACGCCAAGCTGTGTAGTGTAGTCAACCAGCTGGAGGGAAGGTATGCCATCCAGAGGGACCTTGAGAGGTGGGCCTGTGCAAACCTCACGAAGTTCAACAAGGCTAAGTGCAAGGTCCTGCACGTGGGCTGGGGCAATCCCAAGCACAAATACAGGCTGGGCAACGAGTTGATTGAAAGCAGCCCTAACAAGAAGGACTTGGGGGTGTTGGTTGATGAGAAGCTCAACCTGACCTGGCAATGTGCATTTGCAGTCCAGAAAGCCAACTGTATCGTGGGCTGCATCGAAAGAAGTGTGACCAGCAGGTCAAGGGAGGTGATTTTGCCTCTCTACTCCGCTCTCATGAGACCCCACCTGGAGTACTGTGTTCAGCTGTGGGCCCTCAACATAAGAAGGACATGGACCTGTTGGAGCGAGTCCAGAGGAGGGCCATGAAGATGTTCAGAGGGCTGGAGCACCTCTCTTATGAAGAAAGGCTGAGAGAGTTGGGGGTGTTCAGCCTGGAGAAGAGAAGGCTCCAGGGAGACCTTATAGCAGCCTTTCAATACTAAAGGGGGCCTACAAGAAAGCTGGAGAGGGACTTTCTACACGGACATTTAGTGATAGGACAAGGGCTAATGGCTTTAAACTGAAAGAAGGTAGATTTAGATTAGATATGAGGACAAAATTCTTTACTGTGAGGGTGGTGAGGCAGGAACAGGTTGCCCAGAGAGGTTGTGGATGCCCCCTCCCTGGAAGTATTCAAGGCCAGGTTGGATGGGCCTTTGAGCAACCTGGTCTAGTGGAAGGTGTCCCTGCCCACGGCAGGGGGGTTGGAACTAGATGATCTTTAAGGTCCCTTCCAACTCAAATTATTCTATGATTTTATGTTTTTTAAAAAGACAAATCCTTCTAAGACTATTGCAGTTCTTTGAGAGATCCACAAACATGTCAACAAGGGTAACCTGTCAGATACACTCAGATTTCCAAAAAGCTTTCAACAAAATCCTTCACCTAAAGCTTTGAAGGAAGCTAAGCAGCCAGAAGGAAAGTCCTTGCATGGATGATGAGCAGGTGGCCCAAAGACAAAAACAAAGGTAGGAGTAAAATCTCCATCCACTGCAAAAACTAACATCAGTAGCAGAATTCCGTAAGGAACCTGAACTGCTCAACATATCTATAAGTTATGCCAAAACCACAGAAGTAATGAAGGCAGCTGATAAGGGTAATTCAGGGTAATAAAGGACAATAGAGAACCAGACACAGGCTGCAAAGAACTATGGAAGGACACTATACTATAAGTGACTTGTCACTAAAATGACAGTTAAGATTTCATGTAGGTAACTTGGGAAACGTAGTAACACGGGGAAAAACACAAATCCTATCCTAAAAAATAAAATTATTACATATAAGCTGATCTTTGCCACTCAAGAGCAGGATCTTGGTGTTATGACAGAAATGCTGTGATGCTAGAAGTCTACATGGCTTCAAGGAAACCAAATTTAGGAAAGAGAAATAGAGAGGTCTCCAGCTCAAAGGGTTCATAAACTACAAATGACTGGAGACTGGAAGTATATTGGAGGAAATTGTACTTACTTACCAATTTTTTTATAGTTTTTTCTAGACATGTGTTTGTGACATAACTGGAGATAGGATGTAGGGCAAAATGAACTGGTCCTACCCAGTACAATTATTCTTGTGCACTTTTTCTACCTTTCCCTCAGTAGGAACATTAATAAAATCTCCTTTTTCTCCCTCCTCACAATAATTTTCACTGTTTCTGTATAACCTTAGCTTTGAAGTCCTTCAGCACCTTCTGCCCTTTCAGTCAGACCTGGTTAAGGGGTTTAGAAGTTTAGTCAATAGATTAACAGTGTTTGAACAATAACAATGTTCATTTCTTTAGAAGAAATTAAAAGCAGCATTTTAACCTAGCAATGCAGACCCATAGAAAGCAATAATGTCCAGATGAAACGTATTTGAATATGATTTTCAGCCAAGCCTCAGACCAGCCTTCACTTTAAGCACACATGCAGTACAATCTAGGAGCAAATATAAGTATTGGACATGATCTGACTATCAGATAATGCCTACAGATCATAAAAGATTAAATAAAACTCTTCTCTTGATGAGCAGCTTTTCCTTGAAATAATCTCATGGTATGGGCAGATAAGACATTTCCAATCTGGAAAGAAGGAGTTCCAGATGCAGAAATTTGCCAACATGAAATCACACTTGTAAAAAGAAATTAGGGCAGAGAGAAATCTGATGTATGTCATGTTTACTAAACATAAAGCAACCACAAAGCAAATGCAACACACACACACACGCACAATCATGCCAAATACATGCACGCAACAGTAATAGAACAGTTAGTCACATGCAAAATCTTCAGAATTTATTTACTCTAAAGCACCAGAAGCACCGTTCTATCAGCAGTAGCACTAATGGACAGGGCTCAGGCAGTTTTACTTTTATATCACCTCATCCTTCTCTGAAAACACAGGAGGAATCACGACAAAAACACAAACGTGGCATTTTCCATTATTGCCACTGTTCACAACCTTCCTAAAAACAGCGACAGGGTGGCCTGAAATTGCACTAGACTCTTCTGTCTCAGTTCTGCATTAACAGCTAGGGTATAAGGTGGAGAGGCATCCATATTTAGGATGGAGAGGCATCTTTGTTTTCTGTTTGTATAGCCCTTAAACACAACTCCTCCTGACCATCCAGCTGTGGCTTCTAGTACTACCACAGTGCAAACAATAAAGGAGCTACAAGTAACAGGCGACCTCCTTTTCCAGATCCTTCAAAGCTGGGTGAAAGGGACAGACACCGCAGGTGCTGTACAGTAAGACCCTCTCCATATTCTAGCAGGAAAGAAGTGAAGAAGCATCTAGTAGGTCCCACCAAGGACTGAGCACTGGGCAGGAAATTCTCGGCAGCCAGGGACTTTGACGAGCAGGAATCTCTCTCTTGTTCCTTAATACCGCCTGCCATGTCTGGCAGATAAACCAGCCACTCCAGACTGCTAGCAGAGAGAAGATGTAGGCAACAGCCTCAGCTGCTCTTAAAGTCTCAGCCCTGTTAACATTTCTGCCCTTATTCTGCTTGCTGCTTTCCCTAGCCTAACAATCAGTGAAGTAAAAACAAGCTCAGCTACTCCACTCCAAAAGTAGACAAAGAGATGAAAAACAGCAGGCATCAATCTACACCCTTTAATCACAAGCAGACATGAATCCCTGTAGACCCATCATCTTTATCCTTGTGTAAGCCTGCAGTTCACATGTTTATAGCTGTACTCCCATTAGCACTCTGTGTTTGAAAGTTCCTGCCTTCCTGCTTCTG
Source organism: Aquila chrysaetos chrysaetos (assembly GCF_900496995.4). Taxonomy (NCBI): domain Eukaryota; kingdom Metazoa; phylum Chordata; class Aves; order Accipitriformes; family Accipitridae; genus Aquila; species Aquila chrysaetos. The sequence continues at coordinate 41,310,449 of NC_044005.1, read as the reverse complement.
GGACAAAAGGTGTCCAAGAAGCAATCTTAGATCCATCGGGTCCACTGATGCAGACAAGGTAAGCAGTTCATTCTGGAATAAAACCCACGCATGCTAGCCTGTGCCTTTTCTGCTGTTTTTAGTTCTCCCACCACCCCCCTCTTCTTCCCGGGGCGTACACTATTCACTGTATAGCTGGAGGTGACCCACCTTTCTACCCACGTGCTGCTATACTGGCAGTTCATTTGATACCAAAATCGAAACAACTGCTACTGTCTCAGCTGCAAGGCTGCTCTGGATCTAATACTTAGCACAGTTAAAGTGACAGAGCCTCAGTTTCTTAGAGATATGCTACTATACATTAAAGGAAGTGTTTTTCTTTCTGTGTGGGGAAATGCACCATGCCACCTGACAATCTCTTACACCTCTGCCACTAGGAATTACAAAACAGCAGCACAGGGAAGGGACCTTTTCAATGCTGTGTGACATGGATTAAAGTTTTTTTTTCCAATTAGCCTGCCATCTCAGGTGAAGCCCTAAAGGAGTGGAAAACAGTGTAGAGCAGCAAGCAGTTCTCCAACTTACTTTCCCACCATGCAGTATTCCCTGCCTCAGTTTTCAGCCTCACCCTCTCCTTCCCTTTCTTTCTTCCACCATGTAAGTACAAAATTTGCATTTATAGCAGCAGGGCTACCACTCTTCTTCTGCACAGTGAAACAGAGGCATGCAGGCACTGCTCTTCCAGAGCTGTCCCACTTATGGGAGTTCAGGCAGCTCCGCTCCTCTCTTGGTGCACAGCCTGATCTAGCACAGACTTGAGTTACCACCACTACTACCAGTCCCGTCAGCTCCAGCTCTCACAAGCTGTCTATTGCTATGGTTCAGCCTACTTGCATTAGCATCTGGTAAGGAATGGCCCGTATGAAACCAACGCTATTTCTCTCTTCCCTCCCAGAAAAAAAATGGAGAATTACCACAGCAGAGTGCCTCAGTGCTGCTGGATCTTCCTGCTTCCTCATGGCTTGGACAGATCCAGCACGTCAGGGAAACGGAAATTAAGTGGTGGCCAAGCAAAACCTTCTCCCTTCATTCAGCATGGCTTCAAGAGGAGCTACTGATTGCACACAGGGGACAGAGTCTAATGCTACAGAAAAATGTCAGCCTTCACAGTTGCAGGGTTTCAGTCATTTCCCTTCCAAAAAATCACCAGGTTGGAGATAGGCAGGTGACCAGATGAACTGAATATAGTATATTCTGTTTCTGGTTCTTTTAACATACAGCAACATCCTCTATTAGATGTGAGATAGCAAGATCTCATTTAAGGATATTTCCATCTGTAAGATAGGAAATCTGTGACGACTAACAAATTCTGCTTGATTCTGACCTCTCACCCCTGATCTTCAAAGAAGGCCCAGAAAGCATTTGCAAATACTGAATCTGGGAACAGAAGTTCATAAGCATACTAGAGATTAAAAGTTACGGACTCATTAATTTTAATGGCATATTTATAATTCCTCACTACTCCCACAAAAAACTTACTCCAGGTGATAATTACCACCGCCCCCCCCCCCCGCCCCGTTCGTTTACAACAAACACACACATCACATCTTCCTTTGCTAAGACTTCCACTCTACTCAGCAGGTCACCTTTTACCTCAGATGTCCAACTCATTAATATAATTGAAGTTAAACTCAGAGAAACTGTTCTCAAGCTGCATTTACTTCAGTAAGTTCCTACTTCTCTTTCAGAAAGGGAGAGGAATCCCCGTTCCTAATAGCTGTGTTCTTTTTCTGACAATATCAAATTGGCTTAACATAAAGATTACCTCCCCCAGTAAAGCTAAACCATATGGCTTAGACCACTAAGACCAAAGAAAAGAGAAAAACCAGCTAACCAAAGATTAATCCTTTTTACTTCAAGTGACAACTCTCTGTAGCTTTGAAGCGGGAGACAGCAATTACTGCTTTGCAGATAACACCCCTAAAGCCAAAGGCACTACCAGAATTTTGTTATTTAATTGCCATATTAGACTTTTCATAACACGTACCACAGTAGGCCTGATGACTCGGACCCATTAGCTCTTTCAGGAATACTTTCTACAAAATACTTGAGTTACAGATGTTGACAGTCCTTAAGAGAAGTATCTTTCATTTCTCGTAACGGTGTTCAGAAGAACTTTTACTTACTGAAAGTGCAGAAGGTGGCATCATTGCTAGCATGAGCAGAAGGAACAAGTTCTTCATCTCTGCCTGTGGGAACAGAAAGATTATTGATCAGAATTGCTTGCTTCTTTGCTGCTTGTATGGCGGAAAAGCTAAGATACCATACAGTAAAAATGGAGGTGGAACTAAAAATCAAGGTGAAAGAAAAAGAAGTTTTATCACTACACTCCCTGGGTAGATGAAGGCAATTGCAAAGACTGAAATTACCCTGCACAGAAAGCCAGAATGTAATTACTGAGTGCAAATGTTTCCCTGAACTTTCCTCTGGTATTATGAGAACACCATCCCTGGGCACAGTGGAAGATGCATGCTGTGGCATGTCTGCCCTCCCACTCTTTTACATATGCACATGATAAAATACTTGAAGATTACAATGACTTCAACCAACCCAAGGTAAGAAATTCCACTGTTAACATTTCTGTACCCTATATTCATCCTCTGTGGCTTGGTGAAGCTTCATGTCTGTCTTTGAGTGACCTTGCTTGTTTAAAATCCTACAGTTCATCATGGACAGCTACAGCTAGATTCAACCATCAGTAGTTATATCCCTTTTACAGAGCTAGAAAGGAGATCAGGCCACACAGACTGGTATGGCAGCATAAAACATTTCCTAAAAATCAGGGCATTATGCACATTTGGGACCACAATACTTTAAAGTAGCAACAGGCAATGCACCAATGTCCATCCTCTTTTGAGCTGCAGCAACCAAGCCCACACCAACCACCACTCACCCATGTTTACAGCTGTGACCATGGACACTTCCGCCACCAGAGACTGCCTGTTTCTCATGACCAGCTGATTAAGCCCAGAAAGAAGAGACGGACTAGATATTCCTAGCATAGTTTTATCTAGTCTAAGCTTCTATCTAACTTGGGAAAGGAAAGGGAAGGGAAAAAGAAAGACGGAGAAATCTTCCTTTCACAGTGCATAAAAGCATCACGGAAGAAATGTTTACCTCATCAGTCATTGTAACAACATCTGTTTTAATATTAAAACTTCATATATAGTTCCTTTAGCCTGGCCTGTTAAATCCAAATAAATACAGAATGTGTATCACCATTAACAAAGATAATATTGCTATAAAATCATTGTTGCCTGAGAACATCAAATCAGAAACAAAATATACCCAAAATGAAACCTGCTTGATCTAGCATTTGAATATTTCAGATTACTTTATGATGGGCAATCATTTTTCTCATAGTGCTAGGCCTCACTGAATCACAGCTCATTACAGCTCTCTAAGTTCATATATAGCATGGATTTTGACACTCCCAACATTCACAGCGCTGGGGATAAAAAGCTTGCTCTTCAATGTTTTTCCTTTTGCATGTAAAAACTACTAAGCGCTGAAAATCCAGTTGCACCAAATTCTGTGTGCAAAATAGCAATGAACAGGGAAAACACAATTGGGAAAACTAGCACTGATAAGCTTCTCTTCCTGTATACTGAGTGCCAATCATATGATTCATAAGAAAATTAAGCTATAGGAGCTTTTTATATGAATAGATTTTAATTAATTTCGGATTAGTCCTTCTTAAGAAACTGTGGGAAGACTATGTACCCTCTATCACCCACACATGCTGCTACTACTCTTCCCGTTCAAGTCAAGGAAGAAGCAACCTGGAGATGCCCTCCACAAGAGGTCAAGTACACTCTCTATGCTGTAGAGGCCAAGAGCCAAAACACAGGCTAGATCTGTGTCACAACCCTATCCAAATGCCAAATAGTTTCAGAGGGGAAGGACAGCCAGGAGACACCCTTTTGCTACAAGTTCCATGCGTGCAAACAGCAAAGCTTTCCTGAAGCAGCTTATAACATACTCACACCACTAGCAAAGGGCACTGTGAGAACAGCATTTTCCTTGAATGGTGTTGGTGTCAAACAGAGGTAAATCTTTGAGATTGATCAGCTCCTCTTCCTACTGCCCAGAGGAAAAAAAAAAAAAAAAAAACCCACAACAAAAAACCCAACTCTCTTCCCCAGCATTCCTCCCTCACATCTTCCATTCCAGGCACGTCTCAGGTTCACAGAGATGGCTGTAGAAATCACATCCCTTGCTCCAGCAGCGTTGCTCTGCTGCTAACGGACTGCCCGCTCAGCTCCTTCTGGTATTTGAGCCAAGAGGCAGACAGGGAGGTGGGCCCAAGCCACGTGAGGTTCCTGGAGAAGAGGCTAGAGAAGCAGCTCACCAGGGCTAGCAGTTCTCCCACTCTCCAAGCAGTTAGTATCTTGGAGGTTTTTAGCCAGATAGAACAAAAAGATTCTCTGAGGAGACAACTAGAGACAGCACCCAATGTTTGGGACAATCCCCTGCATCAAAGCAGCAAGAGGTTACAGCTCTGGTGCTTGCTTGTATTTTTGTGCCATTGCACTTGCATGAGAATTGCTGCCATATGTCCCAAATTTAGCATTAAAAAGTTTGGACCATCCAGCCCTATTAACTAGTCAACAGATTCCAGGAAGGATGGTCAGAAGGAAGAACAGGGCCTTCTGTATCCTATTAAATCCCCCACTGCAAAACAAATCTAGTGTCTGATTCTCTGAGCTTCAACAAACTTGTCATTTTAAAAGCTTCCTCAGATGTAATATTCAGCACTGGTCCCTTTTGCCTTATTTTGAACCACAAACACCACAGATGGGACTGGGGAAATCTGCCTGAAACCTTTGAAAAAAGGTCAAGTTCTGTTTCTGGATTTAACGGCTCCTTCACTCCTTGTAGGACCTGGGATACTGCAGCATATGTTTATTCTGCTTGTTTGCCATTCTTCTCACTGAAGGCTGGGTATGCGGGGGAAGGAATGAAAAGGACAGTGTTTTGCAGTGCTTTCACTTACAACAACAGCAGCTGCTGCTCCCTGTGCCTCCTGCCCTTCTTCAATTCTCTTCAACCCTCCCCAGCTCCCTTTTCCCACTGTGTGCTAGAACAGCATCTCCACCCAGAAACGGCAGCAGGGCCTGAGGGGAAACAGTGACTTTATGCTCAAGATATGGAACAGCTGCTGGAAAGCTCACATGGAGGAATTCCTGCCATAGTGCTAAAATACGAAGTTATCTCAGCGAGAGGGATTACGAGAATCAGTTCACAATAAGTGAGGAACAACCAGAATCTTCAACCAGAACTAAAGGTGTGCCCAGCTGAAACCTCCATTCCATACACCAGAAGAGATTCAAAGTGTCTAGCCAACCACATCGGGCATTAACTGCTCAGGTTAGATGAATAAAAGGGTTGAAGTGGTGACTTGTTCCAGCCACCTGTAAGCTTGGTCAAAAAGAGTCAGTCCAGACCTGAACTATGAAGCTGTTTTCTCTAAGAGACATTGACCCAAACTCCTCTAAACACTGGAGAAATTCAAACCTGAATCTGACTTTAGCAGCTCAGGACCCTTACTTCTATTTCAGAACAGTATGGATCAAATCATATTTTGTGGAAATTTCAGCAACTTCTGAAAGGATGTTCTGGTGCCCTTTCTGAACTGCCTCCACAGCACCTATTTCTCCCTGGCACTGTGGACAGGACGGTCAGAGGGCCGCAAAGGAGATGGCTGGAATTTCATAACTCTGGACAGAACACAACAACTCCAGTACAATTGGAAATTGGGATAAGCACCCTTATTTCAGGGCTTGACACTGAACCCACTCAAGAAAGAAGCTTTTGCTTTAACAAATAGAAGGTCTAGAAAAGACAGATGGGCAGTCTTGGAGATTTCTCTATAGTGGACCCAGCAGTGAATTGCTGTAAAAATATTTTATTTAGTTACAAACTCTTATCCAGGCCCAGGCAGGCTTAGCAAGATCAGTCAAATCTTCATTAAGACCAGGAGTACATTTCCGAATCAAGAATAGGTTTAATGACTCCTATATTTACTTTATAGGTGCAAATCCTGCCTTCCAATGCACAAACAAGGTTCAAGATTGCTTACTTAAACTTGGCCTCTTTTCCAAATAACCTCTCGACATCCATGTTCCTAGGGAAACAAGACCTACATTGCCTGTATATATATGTAAAAATAACTTTGAATCAGCTGGCTAGTTTCAGGGTTTCGAAAGCATAAAGTTAACTTTAGTTTGAGGGAAAAAGATACTGGGCCAGGATTAAGAGATGTATTGGACTTTTAGCCCATTTAGGTGATGACTTTTTCTTTTCAACAGGAAGGAATCCAAACTTGAAAGAGATGTTATGAATAACTCAGCCTTGGCTAAACAAGAACTTAAGCTGTTTAGACAGTACAGAATCAGATCACAAAGTGAGAATAAAACAGATTTCATGAGTTCCATTGCTCACAGATTTATCAGTCTGGGGTTTTCTCTATTCTTTTTGAAAATAATTGAACAGCCAGTGCTACGTGATTCTTCTCTGTTTAGCACATAGGACAGACCACTTGTCTTTTGCCTGTGAACCACATTTCTAAGTCATCCTTTGGCCAAAGACACATACCACATGTGTGGGTCAGGGACTGTGCTGGGAGTGGTTCATAGGCAGAAGATAAAAAGACCCCTTCAGGGTTCCCACTTTTCTATTGCCAGACAAGATTTAGCTGGGCATGCAGGTAAATGGCAAAGCCACCCACCAATGCTAGATTCAGCAGGTCCTTACAGCTCATTTAGTCTCCCAGCTGGGGATTTGAATTACCCAGTGTGGATCTATTATTGTTCCCATCTGAGGTAGCCCTGACAAGAAGCTGCCTTTGCATGGCTTGTGAGCCACAGGTTGGCCACCCTGGCAATAAATAGTTGCCTGTTGCAATATAGATAGAAATTGATTACTGTAAAATTTAGCACATACAGCACTAAAGCAGAAGTTGCCATTGTGATCCCGCTACTTGCGCCTTTTCAGAATTTCCTTCCCTTCCCTCCACTCCCAACTCCACCCCCCTTTAACATACCATATCTCACTCAGTTGTTATATTTTTAGAAGTTTGGTTGAAGGAGGTGGGAAGTCAGAAAGCATGATGATATGTTGCCCAATTATCCACTGGCATCAACTTATTTAGCCATTAACTCAGAGCAGTCTTTTAGCTTTTAGACTCATTACATTTTCCAAAGACGTGATTTTTGCTTTGCTGTCAGCTTATCTTTGTTCCAGCTTGCTTCTGTTTGCCTTGTCTACTGAGAAGCACCTTGTAAGTTTTTGGTGGAAGAGTTAAAAAGGGAAAATATATACATACAGCAAGAAGAAGAGATGAAGGCAGGGAATAAAAAGGGGCTCCATGGAGCAGGGATCAAGGGTAGGGAAAAACCTCATTTTACTTAGGCTGGGAACTGAGTTGGGAGAGCATAAGGACCACATCACACAGCCCAGAGGAACCAGGAAACCAATCACCCCTTTAGGCAGAGGATATCACATTCAAGATAGTTCTTAATATGCCTGTTTTCTTCCCTGACTATAGTAAACCATCTTTTGTCTGACATTTTTCCAAAGGAAATCCTGAGCCTGATGTCCTTTGGGCTAGGGCAGATAAGCCAATTAATGTGCATGTGCCTGTTAAAGTGGGAGGATACTGAATTTCCTTTGCCTTGACCATGGAATGAGCCACATTCATAAAGAGCTGTTTATATATAAAACAATGGATAAATGTTTATAAACATGTGTTTAAATACAAGACTGGTTGAAAGGGCTTAGTGGGAAAGGAGAGAGAAAAAAGAAAGACAGGACACAAGTTGTCAGAGTAGAAGTTTTACAGAGATATCTTTACCATTAGTATTGAGATTTATTAATTCACTCTAAATACATGCTAAGCATTGACAAATCCTCATCATGAAAGTAATCCTGCTAAGATGCACTTTCAGCCATATTATGCATATTATGAAAGACAAACTTTCAGCTACTTTAAAATTCACCTTGTTAAATGAAAAACAAAAGTTACAAAAACTTACTAATGAGCACAGCAGCAGAGCACCAGCTGGCTGGAGAACTGAGTACTGGTAACACAAGCATCTTCTAGACTGCTATATCAATAGGCTTTCATCTCAGCCTTCAGCCTGATTCGTAACAGGCACATAAATCCACACCGGGTCATCACTTAATGTGGCTGACTCAGACTGACAATGTTTTTACAAAGGACTTCTACAGCAATGCCAAGTTCAGCAACAACTGGGGAAGCTATAGCAGCCTCTGTCGCACAGTTTTAATCTGAATACCGAAATCTCACAAAACCGTAGCTGAAAAATCATCAGGTGCAAGAGCAAGATCAGACTGTGAAACACACAGAAGTTCTAGTAAGGCCTCACGCCATACCCTATCAGGGGGTGGGGAAGAGGCAGACCTGCTTCTTTCCCACTCTCCAAAATCCACAATGAAGTATCTAAGGTTTAGGTCAGTGAAGCAGCATCTTCCAAGTAAATGTGGCCACTATGCCAGCTAGTACAGTATTTCATGAGGACAATTTTCTGTCTACCTATTAATATCAGCTGAGATTCAATTTTCTGCAACTAGTCTTCCACTATTAGGTTTGCTGCTAGAGATTTATTATAAGGAGTAAAGATAGGATTCTGCCTTCTATTTTGGTAGTCTCACTGTGCTTAGCTGTTAATTAAATCTGGGAGCATGTAGGGATAACGACAAGTGCACACAGACTAATTTAGACAGTTAACATTGCAACAAGAAGCCACACACTGCCTATGGAAAATACATGAGCAGGATATAACATACCAAACACTAACATAATTGAAGAGGTAATTGAAGAGGAATGGCTAACAACCTTTTACATTTACTACTGTCCTGTCACAGCTCAAGCTTCACTTACATGAGTTACTTAGCCTGATCTGAAATATTACACGACACTGAGCACTGCTGCTGTTTACAAACATGTTAGCCAGCTGAGACTAATCCCTTCCAATTCAAATTTTGGAGAATTCCTTAGGAAAATAAAGGATTTCAACGCTGGAAAATTACTTCTGATTTTAACTTCATTCCATCCTAAATATAAATACGGCAATCTTTTGCACTGTCCAAGGGGTTAAAAAAACAAACAAGCATTATCTCAAAAGGAAACTTTAAACCAATGCAAATTATTTTCTGCCCCTCTTTGCAAGATCTACATCTCTGTTCACTGAGAAGATGTTAGCACTACATTCAACAGTATGCTTGTAGTATACATAAGGAACACCTGTGTCATCTTTAAACAAATTTGCTTGGGGACTAATAACATAGGCAGGAAAACATGAGAATATTTACCCTGAACCTCATGTGGGTTTTGATTGCTGCTGCCTCTACATTGTTTCTGGAACCTAAGATACATTTGTTTCTGGTTTGTTTTTTTTAAGTGAACTCAGTTTTAACTATACATATCTGTAAACATGCCAAGCATGCTACACTTGTATGGGTCCATCTCTTCCCTAAGGAATCACCCTTACTGACTGTGATGCAGACATACCTTCAGTGGTATGAAGTAGGTATTTCCCCAGAGAAGTCAGTGGACTGACTTACATTACTCTGCAAGGGAAAGATGACTAACATGAGAAGAACTAAAAGAAATGAAAAGGAAGAAAAAAACCACAGAACTTTTGACTAACAAACTTAGGAGGCAGAATGTGTGCTAGTGGAATTAGGGCTGCAGTCTCTAAGGATACCGGCCCTAGCATCTTTCATCTGTCACTAAAAATTAACTTCATAAGAAATGATCTTAGGAGGGTGCGATCGCACTGCAGTGCCTGGAGAGATCTCAAAGGAAGCACATGCTCGACTGTGTGATCACAGCAAAATGACAACAGTGTGATCTAAAAATAAACTGGTTCTTTGCTCTGAAGCTGGTTTCTCCCACGGATGCCCAAACCAGAGCCTCCAATTACTGCTTTAAGGGCTAGGCAGAGAAATAAACAATCTGTGGATAGTACTTGTTTTCTATACATCATGTCTGCATGTCAAGAAGGCGAGCTTGTTACTGTGTGAGAAAACATAAACAAGTGGTTTGTACATAGACTATGCATATGAGTATGTACACACTCAAATCCTTTTATATTAAAGTCCCTTCTCAAACATCTAGTAATCATTACTATTCATTGCCCAAGACAAGACTGGACCACAACAAATCACATTTCAGATCTAAGATTCTTAAAAAAAATGAGACAGTGAAACTGTATCCAGCAGAGTATAATTTCCAGTGAAATAAGTTCTTTTGACAAGTCCCTCATACCATGGGCATAACTGCAAATGACTGTACTGGATTAGAGCAATCATCTGTCACTCTCTAGGCTCAGTAGCTATGCTCGGTACACTGAGGGGTTTATCATCAGTTTTGTATAATCCTTCCTACAGACCTAAGAGCAAAGCAACTTAATTCCTCTGGAGTTCACTGAGCACCAATGTGCCACTAGGAGAACGCTTACCCCTTCACTCAGCTAATGATGAGCCTATAACACAAATCATGAGGACTATTGTAATTGCATCCTATGTAGTCTAGGTGCTGTTCTTATAGAAAACACCAGCTCTCATCCTCTTATAAAAAAGCTTGTTGCTGCATATTGATGAGTCACAAGGTACATACATGAACTAATAAAATGGTTAACATTTTATTAACATTTAAAGCCCCCCTCTGAACAAAGACAAAGCCTTCTGGCAGCCTAAGCCCCACCTGTTCTGAGGCACAGAACAGTATTTGATCTTATTTACGTTGCATTCAGAAGAAGGGGCCCTCAATCAAGGTCAGAGGTTTTTTTCCCCAGGTTCCCTATTTTAACAGAACATCTGTGTTACTTTAGAATAAAATTTGATCTTTTAACTCAAACTCAAGTACTACCAAGAAAACCAGTTGCAACAACATAACTCCTTTCCTGTTTCCTAAACCCTTTCAGCAAGTCAGGGCACAGCCATTCACACAGACTCCAGCTGAATCTTGGTGCCTAATTTGTGAGGCAACTAAACCCTGAAGCAACTAGATTAGATAAGCTCTACCAGTGTTCTCTTTTACCACGCTGGAAGTAGCTGGATCTGAGACAGCCCATCCCAAAAACAAAGATACACAATCTGCATCAGAAGTTACTATACTTATTGAACAGCAACATTTGAAATCATCCATTCTTTAACTTCTCTATAGCATAATGGTTGCCACTTTCCCTTAAAATTAATATAATTTAGTTTTATACTCAATATTTTTAATATATATACATAGAGAGACCAGCAAACAAAAACCTACATCCTCGCTTGAAAATCACCTCAAATCTTTCATCACACACCTTTTCTCAAATGCTACATTCAGAGTGGACTGTTTACTAGAGAACAGATTTGGAATACGCAAATGCTAGAAAGAAACTATCCCAACCCCAGCATTTCTGTGAAGCCATCAAGCATTTACACTCATAAAGCAAAATATTTTAAAAACAAACATCTCTGAGGTGTCAGGATGCTCCACAGTGTGTGAGAACCTGAGAATATGCTTGAAAAAGAAGTCTCAATTATCTCGCACTGGACAGGAAAATATGCTAAAAGCAAAACTTCCAGAGACAGCAAATTTGCTGTTTTAGTTTTTTTGCATTTTATTAATCATTCCATTTACTAACATGAACAAATATTAGTTTAAGCTAGTGCCATGCCAAAGATACACGGTCCTATCTACCATTGTTTCACGTCACAAACACTTCTCTTCGCTCTCTGTAACAGTGGAGCATTTGTCCTGAGAGTCCAGAATGAGGTTGTCCAACACACACATGGCTGTGTAGCACACTGGCTCATCAACACGCTGCACCTCAGAAAGAATAATTTTTCATGGCTGCTCTATCTACAGAGACTGGGAAATGCTCTGGCATTATAGAAGGTGGTATATCTCTAAGAAGCCAGGAGAAAAACATAGAAGTTGCAAGCCAGCTTACAGAGAAACTGTTGAAGGGCCCTCATAAGTACAATGCAGAAGGGATAAAACAATTTCCCAAGTCTTGTGAAGATGTTTTCAAAAATAATAAGCAAAGGTGCTTACAAACCCTCTTTAGGGTCTCTACAGACAGACCTAAGGAAACATACCATCTCCCTAAGCTCCCATACTAACACCAGTTACTCCTAGCCCTAGGAACTCCATGCAAAATTAACATTACCTTCATCAAAGCTTTGAAACTCAGTTTTTAAGTCAACTGCTCCTCTATCTCCACCTGACCACCCACAAGGAACAGCAGGGCACCAGGCAAATCTACTGCCCTTCCACATTGCTACCAGCCCATTACCATCTCTGTGCCAGGACAGGTCCCTGAAGCTGTCGCCTTGGCCTGCCTCACACATCGGACTTCCTCAGGGATGAGAGATCCAGTCCTGCAAACCTTCCCTTTCACAAACAGGTCTGTTGACTCCAACAACATCGTTTGGCTGGGGAGAGCCTCCCAAACGGATCCTGCCTCACACAGCTGACAGCAATGGAACACTGATTAGAAGACACTCCCTCCCCTCAGCACCTGCTAGCACACAAACAGAAGCAGCTGAGCGCTCCAGGGGTGATAGTTAGGGGGCAAAAGAGTCGTAGCACCTAGGCAGGCTTTTATTCCTACCAGCAAAAATTATGTTTCTCCAGTCAATATCCCTGCTACATTTGTCTTGCTTTCTGCGTTCTTTCTAGCAGAGCACGTATGTCTGACTCCAGCGGGCTTTCCAGCATCCTATCAAACTGGCACCTTCCCCTTCCACTCCCCTGCTTCCCAAAACCACAACGCCAGGAACAGCAGTTTTGATTACACGAAATCTCAGTGTAATTAACTGCGAGTGAAAGGGATTAATGTTCACCAAATACATAGAGTGTCTTCTTCCCTCCCTTCTAGGAAGTAAAATTCTGCAGTCATAAGGACTCTGGTCTCTCCTCTCCCCTCTACTCTTTTAACTGAAAGAAAAAAATGGTGGGAAATAAAAAATAGTTTAAACAGCACAAGCAGCTTGTGCTGAAAAGACTAGTAGAAGATAGATATCCAGGTAGAGGGATCAGGACACAGCCCAGAACACAAAGTCAGCTCTTACCTTCCGCGTGTACCTGTGAAAGGCGAGTGCAGAAGTTGGAGACACTTACGCCACTCTGCAGCCAAGCTCCAAAACCCACTTTCCTAGTTCTGGTTCAAACAGTGGCTCTTAAGTGCTCTTCTCTCCAGCTTCTGTTTGGTTACTAATCCTTACTGCACAGGAAAAGGAGAGTTGTATTTCATTTAACCCCTTCAGCCTCTAAGCTTATTCACAAGTTTTCGCTTTTGCTTGGGAAAGCCAGAGTTGTAAGCACGCATGCACGCATGCATGCTTTGGAATTGTTTCTAGCTCCTGTAGTCTGTGTGTGAGCACACACATTAGCTCTAAACTGTGCCTTAAGTTATTTCAGGGGTGGGGCCCTTTGTAACTAGTCTTATTTTAGCTGTAGGCAGCATATCAAAAGAGAGACAGTTATCCACACATCCCTTCGCTATTCATTTTCAGTAAGTCCCTAACTCTAAAAAAAAAAAATTATTTAACATTTACTTTAAAACTAAAGCCTGAGTCACAGTTCACAGATATGCTTTTGACCAAAGAAAGTCTGAACTTAAATATAATACACAACTAGGTCTGGCTTTATGCAGAATTAAGCAGATCCCTAAGGTCTGAAAATACCAGCACTTTGGATACAGATCTGAATTTAACCAAAGACAATGGCAGCTCAGGTTTCCCTATTTTTAACTCTAACAAATACAATGCAATTCAGAAACCCTCTGAAAAATCCTGTGGAGGAACCGTTTAGCAACAGAAAAACTGTTAAGGGAAAAGGAATCTAGTTGGATGCATTACAAGGAAAAACTTGTGCTGTTAATCATGTGGATACTAGAGAAATCACTGCATAGCAACTTACATGTTGCCGTTGTTGTCTTATCTTGAAAACAGACAGTTCCCCCCCGCATTGATTTTGTCCTTTGCTTAGTATAAAACAAATAAATATTGAAATACAAAGACCACTGATCTATAAAAATAGATTCTGGTCCAGCAATTATAATAGCTACCAGCATTTCAACCCTACTTAATATTATGACCAAGGTCTCCAAGATTATGAGAATAGCTTTAAAGTCTTAAGTTTGCGTTGGTCTTTTTGTTTGCCTTCCGGTTTTAGAGTCCTTTTTCATCAGTAGTTCATTTGCAACCATGAGAAACAGAATCTTGCTTTCAAAAGGAAAGATGAAGCTTCCGCCTTCAGGTAAATCCACATGCTGGATCTTCCAAGGAAGACATCAAGATGTGCAATGAAATCTCCAGAACTGGTATCACTACTCTTCTTGGCCATACTACTGCTTTAGACAATAAAAAGAGACAATACTGTTGGCAACTGTTGACAAACCTAGACACACAGAGCTCCAAACGGAAAAGAAAGTTTCTAGCAGCCTCATAAATGCACCAGGTGACACAGAAACAATTTTATTCTAGGGCTACAGCTCTTTTCATCCCTGCTGGTCAATCCCTGTGTGGCAACTAGCCACGAAAGGTACACAGTGCACAAATCCTACCCTTACACATCCCACAGGGGACAGAGTTCAAATAAAAGTCACATCTTTCCACATGCAAAAGCAATCCTGCACTTTCCTGTCCAAGCTAACTCTGCCACAATAAACAAGGATAAACCCTAACAGGAAAACCATCACAAAATGGCAACACCTCCACCAAGAAGCAGGGGAACCCCAAAAGGTTGAAAGATACAACATACCCCAGAAGAATGTCTAATGGTGGTGCTGACACACGGCTACCTATGTTCCCCTTGTCAGTAGAGACAACAATTGGACATTGTTAATGCCTAATTAAGAATACAGAAATTATTGTCTTGCCCCTTTAGATTCAAATTTTCCTTTAAGAAAATAAATCCAGGCCTTGGGCCAAGCTGTGGGCCCTGCTTTTCCATCAGAAAGAAGTTACATCAGTGCATGCTTTTTCTTTATCCACCTGTACTCTCAGCTGGCCACTGGCTACTGCCATCCTGCCAGCTGTCACAGTTATATCCTAAGCTTCATGATATTTCATCAAACCAAAACCTGAACCCTTGGCCTTATATGAATAAACCACACGTTCAGATCAGTTTAAAGCTCTTAGCCTGTATCATTGGCAAGAAAAGGCTCGAAATCCAATCCCAAAGGTTCAAAAGCTAGTAGGCAAAAAACCCCACAACTCCAGATGAATTTATAAATACCTGATTCTTAAAATTTCTTCTCACATCACTGGGACACTCACTGAATGTTGTTTGGAAATACCAAGCTTAGTAATGTTCTTGTGGTTTTTGTGTTCTTGTTGATAGTTAAAACTACAAGGGAGTTCAGAGACAGGGAAAATGTGACTGCTCATGTTGGAATCTAGCCAGGATACATCCAAAAAACAGCTGTGCCTACTGCATTAAAGCAGATACTGCATAAACACATCTGGATTCATTTTTAACCCCATAAAGACTTAATAGATAACCTCCCGAGATACTGAAATAAAACAAGTGACCAGACTTTTACCACAGCTAAGCAACATGAAATGTTGATAAAACTCCTTTTATTAACAAAAGGAAAGAAAAATCTGCTCATACCTCCTCGTTCCAGTAGAGACATGACAAAATCAGAAGCTATTAGTAAGAGATTTGAACTCGAGGCCAGTCCTTACCAGTAAAAAGACAATGCAAATATGAAGTAAACTTTTGCCCTGTAGTTCCACAGAAAGTTTTGCATGTGTACCTTTTCTCTGGGAGAAAGGACTTGATCCCTGTGTTGAAATTGTTTTCAACACCTACCATTTAGTGAAAGTAAGATAATCCACTGGTTCAAGACCATTCTCGTCTCTTGATAAGACACTCACAGTTCACTATGGAGTGAATACAGTCAGGACCACAGGCATTTGCCTTTTGCCACTAGCTCTATCCAGTGGCTAGCCTGGAGGCAATGGCATCTGGTTGTCACAGATGTGATCATCAAGAAGAAACAGTTGAGGTGCATGCATAGTAAATGGATACTGCTGAACAAGATATCCCTTCTAATCCCATCAGTGAAGTGCTTTTGGCAAGAAGCAACCTCTACAGGAGCTGTGATACTGGGATTTCAACAGTTACATGGCCAGAGGTCAGTAGTAAGACTTCTGCTTTCTATTTTATTATACTCCAGAAGTACCTTTCATAGAAACAAACCACCAGGATTCCTTACCGTCAGAGGCTGTTTTATAAAGATTTGCATGCTTTACTGGACACAGCTCCAGTCTAACTGGTTATGGCTGTCTGACACTTACAGCATTGTGGTGGGTTGACCTTGGCTGGTCGCCAGATGCCCACCAAGCTGCTCTATCACTCCTCATCCTCAACAGGACATGGGAAGAAAATATGATGGAAAACCTCATCAATCGCGATAAAGACTCACTCACTAGTTACTGTCACAGGCAAGCCAGACTTGACTTCAGGGAAATTAGTCCTGGTTTCAGCTGGGATAGAGTTAATTGTCTTCCTAGTAGCTGGTACAGTGCTGTGTTTTTTGAGTTAGGTATGAGAAGAATGTTGATAACACACTGATGTTTTCAGTTGTTGCTAAGTAATGTTTAGTCTAAAGTCAAGGATTTTTCAGCTTCTCATGCCCAGCCAGCGAGAAGGCTGGAGGGGCACAAGAAGTTGGGAGGGGACACAGCCAGGGCAGCTGACCCAAACTGGCCAAAGGGGTATTCCATACCGTGCGATGTCATGCCCAGTATATAAACTGGGGGTGGGGGGAATCGCAGCTCAGGAACTAACTGGGCGTCGGTCGGCGGGTGGTGAGCAATTGCACTGTGCATCGCTTGCATATTCCGATCCTTTTATTATTCCTATTATCATTTTATTAGTGTTACCATTATCATTATTAGTTTCTTCCTTTCTGTTCTATTAAACCATTCTTATCTCAACCCAC